>NW_008238838.1:4316409-4333405 GCF_000691975.1 Corvus brachyrhynchos
AGCCTACCTGGGGTCTCCTGCCCACGACAGCCCTGACAGAGCACCTGCACAGGGAGAAATGACCCAGCACTGCCCAAGCTGCAGCTCCAGACCCATGGGAGCATCCCCACTCCCTCCACAGCATTCCAAGATGGAATTCAGGGATTTCTGCATCCTGCAGGTGCATCCATCCAAGGACAAACTCTAAGGAAGATGCCTGTGGAAAGCAGAAGCTTTTGAACTCCCAACAGAACAGCTTTTTGAACCCTGGGCAGACTCCAGTGGTCCACAGAGACACTGGAAAGGTGAGGCGCGTCCTGCAGCACCAGCCCTGAGAGCTCCAGAACCCCTTGGGATGAGAAATTCCATTATGCTTTGGGAGGAAAATGAGGTTTCCTACTTTGGGTGTGGATGCTGCTTTGCTCCTGTTTTGGGACATAATGGGGGAAAACAGCAGCTGAGAGCTCCAGGCTTGTCCCTTCCACCACAAACACCACGATGGAGAGAGAAAGGCAGGAGAAGCCCTTGGGAGTTACAGAAAAAAGGACAATCAAGCCACTGGTGGTTTTCCAGTTTTATCAGTCAAATGTGGGCTCCAATCCCACAAATTAATGAGCATGGATGAGACCCAGTAACTCAGCCTGTTCTCAGAACTGACACAGGGCTGTGCTGGCCACAGAAATAGAAGAAAAGAGGGCAAAAGTGTCCAGGGATGCAGAGGGAAGGACACAGAATATTCCATGGGGATGATCTGTTCTAGAGATCACAGAGCAGATAACTGAAGCCCTTTCCCAAAATTCTCACTACACAAGGAGTTGGTTGTGGGAACAGATGCTCAGGAAAGTGGGGCATTAATCTGCAGATGCTCCTGGAAGCCTCTGTTCCACTGCCAAGCACAGCTGGTCTAAAATAAAGCTTCCAGACCCTGGCAAAGAGGTTTTCACAGCAGTCCAGACCACACAGAGGAATGGGAGGCGAGGAGGGAAGGACCAAAGGCAGCACCTCCTGGTGCGAGTCCCTTTTTATCCCTCCCAGAAGCTGTGACAACAGGAAGTGAGGGAAGGAAAGACACAAAGAGGCGGCTTGGAGTGCACCTTTCCCTTTTCCTGCCTGTTCTTCACCTGCTCCTGTGGCTCAGGCCCGGCTGTGCCCAGCCCTTTGGCTGCCCATTGTCACCCTGTGCCTCGCCCAGGTCTCAAAACAGACACAGCAAAGCCGTTTGCTCAAGGAGCCCCCTGACTCCAGAGGAGGCCGCCTCATTTTTCACCCCCTACCAGCAAAACTTGGAACCAATTCCCCCTCCTCGTCCCTTCCTGGGGGCAGTGCCAATGCCAGCTCTCCCTGTGACTCACTTTGAGGTCCGAGTGTTTGGTTTCAAGGGCAGAAAACGCAGGTGAGCAGCACGGCGGCGCCTGCGAGCGCCTCTCCCATCCATTCACCTGCCCTGGCAGCTGGGAGTGGGACAGGCTGGGAACGTGGGGAGCAGCCATGTGTCTCCAGCCCATATGTGGAGGGTGAGGGATGAGAAACTGCTAATTCTTCTCGCTGTGCAGCACTGGGACAGACCCAGCAGCGCATTTTTCCTGCTGCTGGTGCCCCGTGGGGTGGGATGAGGATGCACCTGGTGCTCGCCACCACCATCCCTGGCTCCAGCTCTATAAAGAAAACACTTTCCAGCCTCCCAAGGTGCAAGAAGGTGCCAGATCAGGAGCTCTTTATTTATTGCCTTCTGTTCCTGCAGTCCTCTAGCTGGAAGGACTGGGTTTTACTGGGAAATCCTGGCAATCTCTGACGTTTCTCAGTGGCGGCAGGAGGAGGCTGGAGCTGGGCAGGGAGATGTGGGTGCCTGGAGAGAACTGCTGTGAGCCTGTGGGAAGTCACTATAGCAACAGAGAAGGGGGACAGCCCCCAGCAGCCAGGCAGCAAAAGGGGAAAAAGGGAAAAAAAAACACACAAACCCAGGGAAAAAATGGGGAAAAAACAGCGAGAAACGGGGGGAAATAGGGAAAAACGAAATTGAATGTAGGGGAATAAAAATCTTCTGGGGGGAGTGAGGAACAATAAAAACATCCCTGCTGGCTGTCATCAGAGATAAACCTGACACAGGCAAGGCCTTTGGATGACACATTCCGTGATAAAACAGCCAGGACAGTGTGGAATGCACCAGCCAGGGGATCCCAGTGCTTGGATCATGCCTCTCTTCAGGAATGTGCTTCTTGTTCCCTCCAGGATGTGGGAAACTCTGCTCCATCTGGAGCCACTGCTCAGTTTTGAAGCAGGCTATCAAAACAAGCGCTAAAAACTGCAGCCAGAGACCATTTAAAAATAAACAGGATTAAAATAAAATCTCGGTTAATAAGACAATTAAAATTAAAAAAAATAAAAGGAAGAAGTTAGAGATATAATGGGAGGGGAAAAAAGGAGGCACAAGAGCACTGATGGAGTCATTTCAGAGCTGAGCAGCCCTTCACAGCTCTTTGATGGCAACATCCGCACGCACCACTTGTGGAGAGCAAACACATCCACTCAGAGCAATTAAACCATCACTCCCACACATCCAGCCCTGGAAACTCCATCAGTGGCAATTCCCCTCTGGGCAGAGAGCATTCCCAGCGCTGCTGCAGGACTTTTCACACTCCATCATCACACAGGACCTGGCTGGGGGAGCAGGGGATGGACGCTCACCTTCTGCAGGATGGTGTGGGACATGGAGGCGTTGGCATGCACAATGATGGTGGCTGTCTTGTCATCTCGGATCTCCTTCAGGAGAGGGGTGGGATCCCGGCTGTCATCCAGCATCCGCACCGACAGCGTGTCCTTGGAAATGAGGAACTGCCGCAGCAGCTTCTCCAGGTTTAAAAGGCCTTCGGAGAGAAAAAACACAGATCCCTTTAAATTTGAGGCTTGGTTCTCCCATGGAACACAGTCATCCATGGCAGAATGCATTCCTGAAGTTCTGGGTCTGTGCGCTACAAAGGAAAGGATTTGGGGCTCAGTGCTTGGCCCAGCAGGGAATGAGAAATGATGGAGCTGCTCCAGCTGTTCCCCAGAAAAAGAGAGAGGAAAGGAAAGGATTTGGGACTCAATTCTGGGCCCAGCAGGGAATGAGAAATGACAGAGCTGCTCCAGCTCTTCTCCAGGAAAAGGCAGTGGCCCCAAACTCCTCTTGGGAAGAGATAAAACCATCAGTACATGGTCCAGACAAGGTCTCCATTATCTCCCTGCATGTGGGATTGTTCTGGCTATTGGAGGATTATTCCTCCCCCTCAGCCTTTGCATTTCCAGCTCCCAAATTAAGTGCCCAGGAAGGCACAGCTTTTTTTGAGATCTTGGAGTGCTCTGATAGGAAGCTGCTCTCTCTTCCAAGGGGATGGGAAGCTCTGGTGAGAGTCACTGCAAAAATACAACATTAAGAAATTGTGACAAAAATAAGGATGGGCACATCAAGGGCTCCTTCCAACACAGCTGCCTTGAAGCCTAATAAGATGTCAAAACTCCGGCTGCAGATTTTGTTAGTCAAGAAAGCAGCTTTGATAGAGCCCCTCTTCTCTCCAGCTGCTGAGTTTCATCAAGAAATAACCTCCTGTCAAGTTTGATTGACCAGAGGGACCAGCAGATGTAATCATCAGCAAGACACACGCAGCCAGCACAGCCACACACCCCAGCCCTACAGGAGGACAACCCCAAAAGAGCGGGGAAAGCTGAGCTGGAAAAACAGAACTACCAGCAGGATCACATCCCAGCTGGTAGAGAGGCAAATTAACCCTCAAGTCACAGTTTTACTCTCAACCTGACTTATTTTTGACTGCACAAATCCTCTCGTTCCCCAGCAGGTCAGGAGGCAGGGAAGGGACACAGCGGGATGGGGTCAGTGCTGGAGCGCTGCTCTCAAGGACTCGCAGCACTTCACAAGGTAACAAAGCAGTGCAGGAAAGGGGACACACCCCAGATGAGGAGCCTCTCGTTCACAGCGAGAGCTTTAAAGCACTCTGAGTTTGCTCTGAGCTCCTGACAATGCTCTTGCCTCTCACCTTTCCTCTGGGTACAGGCAGGAACACAGCAAGGGGTTACAGAAACAGCTGTGCCAGGACTTTTCTGGGTCACACCAGCTTTTTCTTCCTCACCAGGCAGAGAATTCACTCTGCTTACAGCACACAAGGACCTCACCTGAATTCTTCTTTTGTGTTCTAGCCCAAGTGAACAGTAAATTTTACCTAAGCCCTTCATTTGCCCCTTGAGGATGTGGAAAGGTTTATTTTCACCTCATTCCACAACTGCAGGGGACCAGACAGGTCGCTGCAAGTTACAGCCCTGACACTACCAAGTTTACTTGCAGCTCATCTCTGCTGCTGTGAAAATTTTTCTAAAGCTCATCAGGCACAGAGAGGAAGAAGTGGAACCAGGAGAAAAAAAAAAAAAGGGATCATTTGATCTCCAGCTCGAGGAAATTATCATTTCCAGCACGTTAGATCCTACCTGTAGCCTCATCAAGCCTTCTGCTTGCAGCTGCTCTTGCTGTGTGCAGGGAAGTCTCTATTGTGTTCAGAGATTCCCCTTTGTTTGATGCTGGGAGGATGTGAGACTCTGCTGCCAGACTGGGACTTCAGAGGGACATGAACACCAGCAAAGGCTTGCAGACTCCTCCTGGCACCTTTGAAGTACTACAGTGAGGACAGAGAGGCTGCACCAGGCACCTGCTGCTTGAACACTCCCGTGGGGAGCTCTGAGAGAGGTTCAGGCTGGCCTGGGGCAAATCCTGACCTTGATTAATTTATTTTTCCTTACGCAAACATCCGGAGCTGGCAGGAGCAGCCCAACATTGAGCTCTCAGCACTAGAGCTGCTTCCTGGGAAGCACCAAAGGCAGGAGCTGGAGCTCTCCTGGAGTGCCACATCCCTGTTTATTGCTCCTGCCCGCGAGGCTCTGCTGATGGAGGACCTGCAGTGCTGCTGATGGCTGCAGTCCTTGACATGGATGGCTGGGAAGAGAACATTCCCATCATCCAGCCTTGCTTTTAATCCCAACACCATCGCTTCAAACATTTCCCTGGGTGTTTGAACCTAAAAAAAATTTTTAAAGGATCAGGGACATGCACAAGGCCTTGGACCTCAGTGTCCTGCTCTCCCTTCTCAAGCCCTGGGTGTTATTCCCTCCCCTCTGACAATCAGAGACGCTCCTAACAAGTCTATGCACTCCTCTATTTGCCTTTTTGGGTTAAAGTTTCTGTGGAACCACACAAAACCTTCCAGAGCAGTGCCCAAACCAGTCAATTTTTGAACATCACAGAGAAACTGAGTCAGATAATCTTATTCTATTCACCAAACTGAGTCACACAAATCCCACTCTATTCATGGCATTACATTTTACATTCCCCACGGCATTAAACTTCAGGCTGGCCCAAGTTCTTTGGCTTTAAGGGTCATTTTCTGCTTCTGCCAGGGGAAATCACAGTCAGTCCCCGGAGGAAGGATGTGACAGGATGAGTGTGGCAGGGTAGGGCCCAGGGGTCCCATCACACAGCCTTGCACTTAAACCAAAGGAGCACCAACTTCCCCTCCTGGGATCTAAATAATAACATCCCTCAAAACAGCATTTCCTCACTGATGAGCAGGCAGCTCGTGTGCTCCCCTCAGCTGCCTCAAGGGACCCTTCCAAAAGCCTGAAATGCCTCCAGTTAGTTGTTTAAGGACCATTCTTAGGAGCAGTGCATGTCCTGAGGGAAAATCAGGGTTTGTGCTCCTACATGAAGCTCAATTAAGCCTTGTCTGTGCTCTGTTACAGTCAGGGTATGTTGGGCTTTGAGCCTGGCTCCGATCAGGTCCTTGCTGAGCACAAAGAGCAGGATGGATGAAAGGCTCCTGCCCCACTGCTTCCCTGGCTCTGGGAAGGACTCAGCACACCCTAAATATTGAGTTATGCAGCAGCACCGGAGTGAAATAAATTGAATTGCTTTGGGTAAGAGAGTTTGATCCAGCTAAATGAAAATCATATTAATCATGGTAATCCCAGCGGGAGGCACCTGGCCCAGGAGTGGGGAGCAGGGCAGGGGTGCAGAGCCCTGTGAGCTCCTGGCAGCAGAGCCCTGAGCCTCCTGCATGGCAGCTGAGAAAACCTAATTATCTTTGCTTCCCTTCTTGCTTAAGGTTAAGGTTAGACAATGAAAAATTCCAGCACTGGGAGTAATGTGGGAGACCATTTGCATGATTTTAATTGCATCATTTTGAGCGAGGCCCTTTCCTGGGGTAAATGTGGGCACGCTCACTGAAGGTGATTTACTGACTTACCTCAGCTGAGTGCCCGCCATCCTCAGGGCACAGAAAGCACAGAGGAAAGGCAAAGACACTCCTGTTCCTTGTGTCCCCGAGCAGGAATCCCCCACAGCACTGCCCTGCTCACCCAGCTGCTGCTGGACATTTGCCCAGGGCTAACTGGGAATGATCTGCCTTTCCTCCACCCTGCCCAGTCAGAGAGGAGCATTCCCAAAGCTCTCCCTGCACCCACGGGCCTCTCCAAAGCCCCTCTTCCAGGCTGGTTTGTCTGGCAAACTCCAGAGCTGATGGATCCGGCACAGGACAATAAAGGCAGAATTTGTAGGGCCACCCCACACTTGCTGCACAGTGACCTCAGGAAGAACAGGACACGCTTTGCTCCAAGCACTGGGATGCAGAGCCTGCTCCTGCCACACCAGGAGCACTGCCGAGGTGGAGGTGGCCCCGCCAAGGTGGAAGAGGCCCCGCCAAGGTGGATTTGGCCCTGCCGAGGTGGATTTGGCTCTGCCGAGGTGGATTTGGCTCTGCCGAGGTGGGAACTCCAGTGTCCAGATGCACCATCACCAGCACGTGTGTGGCTGCAGAGCGCGTTGTGGTGACTATTAATCAAATCCTGGTTTTAGGCCACAAACTGCATGTGCCTTTGGGCAAGACATATTTCAAAGTGCTTTACTCGCCTAAAAATAATCCTCCTAAGCCTTTATTAAAGTTTTGATTTTTCTTATTCAAAGCCCCATCTGTGGAAGCAAAACGCTCTTCAGATGGTCAAACAGAAGGCAGGAGAATCTCTTCCCATGCCCTTTCCTCCTCTGAGAAACACCTCCATGGGGCACCAGGGTGGAGAAACTGCTCTGGAGTGGAAAAAGCTGCTCTGACCAGAGACATGAGGGGACCTGGGACCTTCTCCAGCAAGCACCAAACAAGAAGGAGGTGAAGCAGAGGGGCAGGCAAACCCAGCCTGGCAAAGACTTACATTCAGCTTTGGCACAGATGAGGCAGGCAGTGGTGCAGTTAAAGAAATTCAGGATTCCTGCCACGGCCACGCTGATGTCGGTATTACTGGGGTGGAGGTTGAGGGTGGTGAACCTCTGGAGCTGCAGCTTCAGGAACTCCTCCGGAGCCACTTTGAAGTGAGGAACCTGAGCGTGGGGAGGAGGAAAGAAAATATCATTAAAGAGGGAAGTAGAAATAAAAACAAGTAAATCTGCAATAAAGGGCCTGTGGTGTGAAGTGCACAGCAGGCAGAAAGTGGAATATCCCAATAAAACTGCAGAAGCACCACTGGAGTCAAGAGGGGAGGGTGGGACTCATGCAGCAGCAGAGGAAAATAATTATCACAGCCACGAAAAGCCACGGGAAGGAGTGGATCAGGAAAAGTCTTGCTGAGCCACTCAGCGAAAGGCAACGGGGGCTGTGATTACAGCCCAGGAAACCTTCCGTGTGAGTTCAACCTGATTAGCTGGGGCACTAATTGTGGCCAGGCCCAGCCTTCACTCGGGGCTGGCAGGCAGGGAGGGACACAGGGGATCATCCAGTGCTGTGAATCCAGCCCTGCCTGCTGCACAGAGGTGCCACCACGTAATTAATTAGCAGAGATGAAGGCAAGAACAGGATGACCCCGCGCTGGCAAGGCTGGGCAGGGGAGGAACAGCCGCAGCAGCCAGGAGCTTTGGGCATTTCTGAAAAACAGGCAGCCAGACAGGGCTGGAACCACCGGTGCTGGCAATGCTGGGCCTGTCATTGATCCAGCAGAGCAGCAGCTGGAGCAGGATGCTGCTCTGCAGGGAATTTGGGGAGCTGGGAAGCCTCAGGGCTCCCTCCGAGGTAGCTCTGCTACACATCCAGTGTGCATGGAATGGGTGGGCAGACACACAGATCGAGCCCAGACACTGAGGGCTCAGCCAGATAAAGAGAGGCAATCTTGTTTCCCTTCTGCCAGGTGAATTATTTTGGAAGAAACAGAAGTTGAAGAAAGGGAAACATCTGCCACGGCTTCGTTAGCCGCGTGTCAGGTTCTCTCTCCCTCCGTTATCAGTCCTTCCGAAGCCATCAGCCCCTGCCTCCCACCCCTCTGCTCCTGGGAAAGCCGATTAGCAGCCTGTGATGGCTGCTTCACTGACAGCAGAAGCTGCTGGTTAGCAAGGGGAAGTTAAGGAATAATAAGCTGCTATCTGCCTTGATTCCAGCCTGCAGCCCTCACCCAGGGAGGGGAAGGTGGATTCCTCTGAGCAGAGCAGACAGGGCAGCTCCTGGCAGCATCCTGATCACTCCTGGGAGTCATCCAGACCCAGCCTGGGACTCAGAGAGAGGTGCAGACAGAGGGGGGAGGAATCCACCATCACATCAGCTCCCAGAGCTGAGCACAGCCCTGTTCATCCCCTGCCTCCAGCCCCAGAGTCCTCCTCTCCTTTCCAAGAGCTCTGTCCCAGTGCAACTCCCCTTTCTGGACAGGTGGGAAGGGATTCTTTGGGCCAAAGGCACAGGAGGGGTAACACAGGACAGATTCATCCCCCCAGTGAACATCAGTCCCTCCACCTGGTGCTCGGTGGTTGCCTGGGGACACTGCTCCCTTTCCCTGAGGGCTGGCTGTGGGCACAGGGGGCTCTGGCTGGGCTCTGTGCCATGTTTGACACGGTGGCACCAGCTGATGCTGCTGGGATGTAAATCCCAGGGAGTTACTGCAGGTTTACACCGCTTGGAGGGCAGCCGAGAGAATCAAACACCTCCGGAGCGCACCAGCACTCACCTCTCCTTTCTGAAGAGAAAAATACATCAGAAGCCTCAGATCAGAGGCTTGGATTGAATCTGAATTTCAGAGGAAAAACACTTGCAGAGTTGCCTTTCCTGGGATGGAGCACATGTCCATGATATTTAGCAGGAGAAAACACTACAAAATACCCCCTCCTGCTGCAGCCCGGTGCATTAGGGCTGAAAGATCCCTTCCCTCTCCTCAACACTCCAGGAACAATGAACAGCACTCATTTGTGAATGCAAATTATTTACAGTGCTCAGTCCCAGCCTCCTCTCCTCGGAGGCTGGGCTCCAGAGAGAGCCACTAAATGGCTGAGAGATGTTATCTGGCTTTAAAGGGATGAACTATGAGAAGAGAACTCAATTTCTTCTCCCGTGTGCAGAGCCAGATCAGTGTAAGATGGTTCGAGGCTTATAAAATATTAAATCCAGCACATAGTCTGGACACAGATGAAAAAAGGGGCTGAATTGGGTGGAAGAGCAGCAAACATAAAGCTCCCAAGTACGTGCACAGTCATGTCACAGCAGGGGCTGTGGATTTGCATCCAGCAGGGCAAGCTTTGGGGTTTGCACCCCTCAGTCAGTGGGGACGTGGCTGTGTTGGTGATGGATGTGAGGGGAGTTGGAGCCAAAGGGGATGCAGAGAGGAAAAGGGAGGCAGAAAGAGGGAGGAAAGGGAAAAGGAAGACATTTCAAAAGTTGTGCGTTAGGAGGAGGGGTGATAACCACGCTGTCCACTCTGACCATCACAGGGGAACCTCTCCACTTACCTCCTTCTCCCCACAGATGTTGCTGATAATCGAGCTGGAGGCTGGGCTGGAGGAAGGTCCCAGGACTCCCACCACACCTTTGGGGAGAATCTGGCACACTGTGGGCACCAGAGAGAGGGAACAGGCGTCAGAATTTATCCCAACTGCCAGCAGACGGTCGTGCTTACAGTGCCTGCTGCACCTCAGCAAGGAGGACAGGGCATCATCTCCTTCACACAACACCCTCTCGGCCATTTCCATCCCCAAAATCCCCTCACGCCCCCTGAAGCACTGTCACCCTGCCTGTGGCACTCTCCATCTTTCCCCAGCCTTTTAAAACCCCACCTAAACTCCCCTCACATCCCAGTATCCTCCTCTCTGACTGCCTTGTACCACCCCTTTCTGTCCCCAGGTTAAAACATGAACTGAACTTTATGGAAGATGCTACACACAGCAGTGACCTGGCTTCAAGCATCAAACAGACTTGTAGGAATTTCTCCCCTCATCTCTGCAGAACTCAGTGTGAAAATAAGGATTGCTTTGCTGGTTTTCATTTGTTTTGTGTTATTTTTTCCCTGGCAGGAGTTAAATCTTCTGGCTCCACGCCAGCAAGGTTAGCAGAGCCATAAAAAACACCTGACAAACTGAACAAGTTAAATCTCTCCCCGGGTTAAACTGCAACCTTTTTTTGGCCTTTTAATTCACAGCACAAATCCAGCTGAACTGCACTCCCAGGAGCAGCCCAGCTGGTGTCACCTCCCTGCTGCCATCCCCATCCCCTGCAGCGCTCAGAACCCTTCCAGCAGAGCAGGAAAAACCTCATGAACAAAAGGTGAGAGCCCCTCATGCCTCAATCCCTGAGCTCCAAAAGCCTCCCGTGCTGGCCACGGCTCCTTCTGCAAAGCCAGAGCTGCCTCAGCAACCTCACACACCCAGCTTTTTCCCCAGAAAAAGCCACATTTGCTCAACTGGAATCTTTCAGAAGAAATTGGATACTGAAGGGGAGGAAGGAGGCACCAAAGGGAGAAAAGAGGCACCAGAACTCTTCTCAGTTCTGGCTCACAGCATTTTTGTGTGTGAAAACCAAACCACTGCATCACAAAGCTGAGATTTTAAAGACTGGGGCTCTTCGGTATCAAACCTGCCTCCTCCCCTGGCTTGCACCTCAGACCAGCTCCTGTGAGGGTTGTGAAGAGCTGTGAAGAGTTACCCAAGCAGGAAAAATTCAAATCCAAACGTAGGGTTTTTTTGGTAGTAGAGTGAATTCATCATCAAAACTGCTGAGCTACAGATCAGAGCAGGTTTTTTAGCAACTTTGAGTCTTTAAATCAAGGCTGGAAGTGAAATGAAAGCTTACACCGTGCTTGGGGTGGGTTTAGAACAGCGAGTGTGGGGTTGAGTGTGGGGTTTGGGAAGTTAACATGTCCAAGTTTTCCCAGAGAAGCTGTAGTTGCTCCTGGATCCCTGGAAGTGTCCCAGGCCAGGCTGGACAGGGCTTGGAGCACCTTGGGATAGTGGAAGGTGTCCCTGCCCATGGCAGGGAATGGAATCTTTAAGGTCCCTGCCAATCCAAACCATTCTGTGATTCTCTCATCTCCGGCCTTAGACTCCTCAAGCCTTCCCAGCCTCACGTCTGGAAGAAGAGGCCCAAATGCCATTTAGTTTTTCACTCTGGGGAATTGGTTTTACTTCTCCTTTGAAGAAAAAACTCCTTATCCTCCCCAGTCCCCACTGATTGCTCCAGCTTCTTACAGAAAGTGCTCATGAAATGCAAACATCTCCTCTTGGGTTTTCCTTCTTTCTGAGCTCCCTCACCCTCCAACAACTCAATCTCCTCCAGAACGAGGGATATTTTTCTGCAGCATCTTCAAAGGAAATCCAGGGCTTGCTTCTCCTCCGTGCTTAAAAAATTTACAGCCACTTACACCTCTCCAGAAGATCCTTTTAAATAAAGAGCAGCAGTGGTTTGAAAGCCTCGCCTGCTGCCTCAGCAGCACTCACCAGTCCCTCTCAGCTCTGCCATTCAGCATCCAGGAGGAAGGAGCTGCTCCAAGCCCTCCCTTATCCACAGGTCACCAGGAAAAAGTTCCTGGGGAAAATTTTGACAGGAAAGTTTGGTGAGTGCTTTGCTCCTCGTGCCTGGTAGCAGGGACAAAAAGTGGGTTAGGTAGCCATAGCAACCGAGGAGCAACAATGGAGGAAGAAAAAGACCTGGCTTGTCACTACCAGGGGGAAACATCCACAAAAATGAAGGAAAATGAATGGAAACAAAGTGGAGGTGCCTGAGGCAAAGGTTTTGACCACATTTGGAAAGCTCCTTCTGTAATCCAAGCACATTTCCTATTTCAGAGCGTTACCTGATGCTGTCAGGTCTTCACAGGGAGAAAAGGCTCGACCTTGCTACTGCCGTGGGCATTCAGGGATGAGGAAATGTTGGTCCTGTATCCCAAATCCATCCATGATAATGACAGGGACCATAACTATGGACAATTACAGAGCCCCTGCCACTCAAATCCCTTCATACTCCAGCACCAGGGCACCACCAGAGCTGTGGGATGTGCAGGGCACTTTGTGAGTGCTGCAGGCTCCACCAGCTCTGGGTTTCTGTCCCAATTTTGATGTTGTTTAGAACTCACGGTCTCAGGAAATGCTGGACAATGAAGAGGCATCACTTTAAGAACCTCTTTACCATGGGCACCACTGACCATCCTGGATCAGGTGTGTGTTCAGGGCACAGTGACCCTCCTTTCACACAGCAAGGCTGTGTCCAATTGTTTCCATGAATATATTTGGGAATTAAGTCCAGGTTTGGACACTTGGGACGCAGAAAGGTATTTTTTAAAGCCAGGCAGAACTGCAAACTTATTTTTGAACGTGAAAAAGCACAACAAATGAGTAGCTCTGATGATAAATGGATGTACATCCCCTCAGACGTGGGCAGAGTCTGTCTTTCACTTCCCGAGAGGCCAGGGCACCTGGAAAACATTTATCCAAATTTATCCTGTTCAAAGCAGGGCTGAAAGCTCCCTCCAGAGAGAGGGGCAGAACACAGCATCTCTTTCAGTGCACAGAGATAACCGAGCCAAGAGTTTCCAACAGAATGCAGACAAGATTCCTGGCTCTAATTCCAAATAAATGAGCAGGGAAGGTGTGCAATTACCTCAGCAGCTCCCTGCCTGCAAAACACAGCAGAGATCTCCAGAGACAGGGACTGCTCATGGGATTCTCAGAGAGAAAACACCAAGTGCATAAACAGAAGGGGTTCTAGGGATGCTCCTGGAGCATCCCTTGGGCTTCCTGACAGGAACCTGCAACCTCTGGAGAGGTTGGGGATGCCCTGGAAGTTTCCAAGGCCAGGTTGGACAGGGCTTGGAATAACCTGGGATAGTGGAAGTTGTCCCCGCCCGTGGCAGGGGTGAAACAAAATGATCCTTAAGGTCCCTTCCAACCCCAACCCCTCTGTGATTCCACGATTCCACGATAACCAGAGCAGGCTGAAACACGAAATCCCCATAGAAGTGGTGGCACAGGTAACAACAACACGAGGACGCCCTGTGAAAGGGCACTTTGAAATACCGGTGTGGATAAATCAAAATCTGCAACTCTCCAGCTGCTCGCTGGCTCTTGATCCTGAGCTGCCCCAGCGTGTCTGGATTCACAACAAAGAGGAGCTTCAAAGGCTCACGAGGCCGTAGGGGACAGGGTGACAAGCAGGGAAATCTGTCCTGCCCGGGCATCAAATGGAACAAGGTGGTTTAGATCAAGACATGATTAAACAAGGCGTTCTGGAGCTGCACAAAAGGAGCTGGAACATCAAACACAAAGAGGGAACAGGCTTTCCTTGTAACAGCAAAAAAAACCAGGCTCTGCCCATAACCTCTCCCTGCAACCTCCTTAAAATCACACAGGAACAGCCAAAGTTTGTGTTCATTCATATCTAAAGCTGGAATAGCAAACCAGGCATGAATGTGATGGACTGACTCAGACTTTATTGCTGGAGCAATTGAGATTTTGGGGCTCTCTAACATTAAAACACTTGAGTCAGGCAGAAGGAAAAATGGGAGGAAAACAGCTCCAGAAAAAAAACAAAAAACAGGAAGAAAATCAAACCAAGCAACAAAAAAAACCCACAAAAAACCCCCAAAAACAACAACAAAAACCAAAACATACAAAAAACCCCAACCCCTAAATCCCCAAAGACAAAACCTAACTCCCCAAATCTCTTCCTCCTCTTGTATATGCAATACATGGTGTAATCCCAGCATTCCTAGATGTGTCAGCTAAGCATGGAGCTGTGATATTTCGGAGTGAATCAAAGGGTGTGAAATGTGAGAACAGCATTAAACAGCTGTAAACAGCTCTGCAGTCACAGGTTAAAACATCTCAACAGTTTTTATTAATATTGTGTGTCATAACAAATACCAGCAATGTATTGAAGCATTTGAAAGCCATGAAAGCCTTGAAATTTAAGTTAGGGGATCTGATTTTCCTCTGCCACCAGGATAAATCAAGAATAACATCAGTGACATTAATAGCGGAGCTATACAGAATCCAGATTATTCCTTTTCTAAGAAAAGCTTCCAGACATTTTTTCCGCTCTGAAGAAGAGGCAAATAACACACTGCAGAATTCACCAAAATCAAGTCCATTTGCTCCAATTTCTACTCTATAAATCCAAGTAAAGAAAACAAAGAAAATCGCCCCAAGGTGAAAACTGGAAATGGGAGATGCCTCTTCCTCACCTGCCCTGTTTCCAATTCCTCCCCAAACACAATTTGCTGAAATCAACAATTTCTTGCATAATATTTCATTCTCAGCCAATTAATATTCTTCTCCTTGAGAAACCTCCCAAGAGAAGAATTCCTGAGCAGTGTTACAGGCTGGAAATAAGACAGAAATCCCTTTCTTGATCCTTACAGCAGCTCGGGGGTCACTGCAATCAAGTCTCCTTCCCAAAATTAAAGGCCAGGAATGCTGCTACACACTGGATATTTATGAGGAAGGAACAAAAATGGAGCTAAAAATGCTGCTGGGTCCTTCAAAGACAAAGAAGGCTCAGGAAAACGAGGCATTTTCTCATTTTCTGGGAGTCTTGCAGGGAGATTTGGGATATTTTAAGGGGCAAACTGGGAATGAGCTTGGAGCGAGTCCAGAGGAGGCCACCAAGGTGATCAGAGGGATGGAGCAGCTCTGCTGTGAGGAAAGGCTGGGGGAGTTGGGATTGTTCAGCCTGGAAAAGAAAAGGCTTTGGGGTGACCTCATTGTCCCTTCCAGCTGAAGGGAGGGAAAGGGAAAGATGGGGAGAGACTTTTGGAGGGATGTAGTGACAGGACAAGGGGGAATGGCTTCAAACTGGCAGAGGGGTGGGATAGATGGGATATCGGGAAGGAATTGTTCCCTGGGAGGGTGGCAAGGCCCTGGCACAGGGTGCCCAGAGAAGCTGTGGCTGCCCCTGGATCCCTGAAAGTGCCCAAGGCCAGGTTGGGGTGGAGCTGGATGAGCTTTAAGGACCCTCCCAACCCACACCAGTCTGGTATTCTGTGATTCCGTGCAATCCAGGCAATTCCCATCCCTTCTGCAAGGTCTGGCCAGGGACACTGGATCTGCCCTAATGCTGTGCCAAGGGAGGGGACAACAGGGTGTGCACAATGGAGATGGGGGAGACCAGGAGAATATTGAAAAAAAATGAGGGATCCAAAGCAGTGGAGAAGTGCTGGGTGGAAGAGTCGCTGAGCTGGGGTTGATCTGGGCTGCTCCCGGGTGACAGGCTCTATAAATAGCGCCCAGGTACTCGCTGAGACGCGCTTTATTAACGGCACATGGCTATAAATAATGCAAATGCTCCTTCAGGAAATGAAGGAGCCATGTGCTGGTCCCACAGAGCCTGCTCTGCCAGCTCACCTGGAGAATCCTCAGCACTGCTGGGCACAGGGATGCTCAGGGCTGTGCACAACACGCAGCGAAACTCCGGGAAAAGCCAGCCAGCCCCAAACCACAACACTCTGCCCCACTTTTTTGGGGATACCCTGCAAATCACACAGTCGTGGAATGCAGAGCCACTGGGAAACGAGTCTAAAAACCCTGTTATTTAAAAGGATTCCTCCAGCTTTTTTGAGCCAAGTGGTACTAAAAAATTATAGCCCTCTCTTGAACTCTAAAGGTCAGCTTGACAATGACCCTATAAAGAGGATTTCCTGTTCCAAAGGGTTTCCCTCTTACAGGAAAGCACTACCACAGACCTTTAGGGTTTCTTTCAAACTGTGGGACAGTGACCATCAATTTCTTTTTTATTCACCAGCACAGAACTGGCACATTGGGCATCCAGAGGAACAACCCTAATAAAGAACAGTTTCATTACGGGGCCTTAAAGTGCCATGGGAAATCTGCTGCTCTTTCGAAATTAGCTCTTCTTCATCCCCACGATTTCAAACATCACTTGAAAAACTTCACTTGGTGTAAATAAATCCACTGCCAATCTCGAGCTCTGGGAAGAGCTGTCATGTTTGCTGACACACAGGATTCCACAGGGTTTTAAAAACAACTTAATTGCACCCAACTTGCCCGAGAGTCTCTTGCTTGCTCACCATTAAATGCTCGACAAAGGATCAGCATTACCCCTGCTTATTGACAGGCAGATTAAAGGAAATTATTTGTCCCGAGCCACTCAGTGGTGGCAAAGCTTACTGGGGGCAGGGATCCTCTCAGTGCACGCCTGGGCTCACACCAGCACATTTCATTTCACCTCGAATGAAAACTGCTCTCTGCAAGGAGCAAAGGAACTGAGAGAGAATTTTTTTCTCTCTGTCCCAGTTTGACTGCCACAAAATCACAAGTTCAGTGTGCCAGACACCTCCTGGGAGCTGGCAGGGAGGAGGGCTGGGCTCTCTGGGGTGGTACTCACTGGTCTCTGCCGTCTCGTACTCGCTGTCCCGCAGCAGCTCGAAGATGTCCACCTCCACCCTGGCCTTGCCCGCCCGCTCGGGCGCGCGGTTGATGCGGTTCTTGGCCAGGGTGATGGAGAGCCTCTCCCCTCTGCTGCACTCCATGGGGTCATCCAGGATGGCAGCTGTGGGGGGAAGAAGGTGTTGGCACCGGTTAGGCTTGGGATCCGCACTCCCCTCCCATGCCCACGCTCCCTGATCCCTGCAGGAGCTCCGCTGCTGCTCCCGTCACCACCCGATGGCGCATCCTCCTTCCCACACGTGGCCTTTCCCGCTGCTTCTCCCACTCCCCAGGTCTTGCCAGACA
>NW_008238838.1:4333538-4337708 GCF_000691975.1 Corvus brachyrhynchos
TTTACCTGCTGGAATGGCACAGCACAGCCACCCACACTGCCAGGCTCCCAGCACCCACTGCCACACGGGCTGGGTGCTCCCAGAGAGGCACATCCAGCTGTCCAGCCCAAAAAACGCAGATCCAGGCACCGCCTCACATCCCAACAAAGGCAGAACGTCCCCAGAAACCCCCGGATGGTTCCTTTGTGGAAGCATTGAAAGGGAGCTGAGAGCTGGAATATTTCAGGAAGCACGTGGGCAGCCGTGGGTGGGGAGAGACAAATATTTTTCAAACAGAAGGCACTTGACTCTTGAACCCAGCTCCTGGGGCTGCCCACTCAGAGCTGTGTGAGGCAGAGGGAGGTGGGGAGGGGTATTATTTTTGTTTTCTTGAGGGAAGGCATAAAGGATTCAGGAGTGGAGCATTCGTGCCAGAATTTCATGAGGAGCTGGCACCCCAGTGGGTTTTTTGGGAGGGAAAAGCAAAATTGAGCTGAGAACTGAAATAAAACCCAGCAGGGATACCCTGAGTCCCAAGAGCAGGACACCGAGATTTGGAAGGCAGAGCTGACTGGGACCAGGCTTAGAGCAGCTCTGGGATGTTGTGCTGGAGGTGGCACTGAGGGATCCACAGAGGGATCTGGGCTGTGCCTGGGAGCTCCTCATTGCTCCTGTCACCCTTCACTGCCACCACGGAGTCTCCAACACGGCCCAGACGCCTCTGGCTGGGGCCCGGGCTCCTTTTCCTTTGGCTTTCCTGCCCCTGAGACTCGCTTTGACCAAAAAACCTCAAAACAGAGCCCGATTTCAACACCCAGCTTGCACCACGTCTCAGGGCTCTTTTCCCAGCCTTGTCCTGCTCATCCCACTGGGATCTTTTCTCTCCTGGCACAACTGCAGAGCATCTCTGTGTCTCTGCCCTGCCCTAACTCCAGCAGGGGAAGCCCAAAGATGGCCCACACCAGCCTGATTTACTTCACATCCTGATAACACTCAAGAATTCCTTCTTTTCCTATCTCTTCCCAGTTTTATGGGAGCTAAATTGAGTTCATCCTAATCTCATTATGCAACAAAAAGGGTTGTGCTTTCCTCCAAGGCCAGGAGCAGGGTTTTAGGATATTAATATGACTGGTGACTGCTTTTAATTACAACAAAGCTGGGAGAACAATTTGCTGCAAACTCCACTTTTCCAGGAGAGAAGCAGAGGAGAAAGTTTCTCACTGACAAAACATTTCCTCCAGCCCTGCTCCCAGGGAAGAGTAAATCCAAGTGCTGAGTCTGATGAACATCACCAAATGCAGCTCCTGCTCAGGTGCTGATGCTGCGAAATTAAAGATCAGCAGTGGGGGAGTGGATGTCAGCATTCTCAGATTCATTAGTTTCTAATTTAAAGCTTCAAAATCACTAAATTAGGGAATGTTTTCAAGTATTTTCCTAATTGGCAGCTTTCAAACAAAACCCACTTTCACTGACGTACAGTTAAATTATTTTTAAGTATAAAAACAGTCAAAACCAAAGCATTTTGAATCATTTCCTCAAGCCAGCTAGGCAAAAAAGTTTGCACAAAGATTTTTTTTTTTTTCTCTCTGTTCAGGATGGGCTTTTCTATTCTTATTTTTGAGAATCTTGAAAACTTCCTTAAAGGTGAAGGGAAGAAGGGAAGAAGGGAAGAAGGGAAGAAGGGAAGAAGGGAAGAAGGGAAGAAGGGAAGAAGGGAAGAAGGGAAGAAGGGAAGAAGGGAAGAAGGGAAGAAACCCAAAATAACAACAGCAAACTCTTTTCCCTACTCAGCTCTGGTTAAATTTGAACTTTGGGGGAAAATACAAGAGGAAGGGGAAAGTGCAAGTTTTGGAAAATAAGGAATTCAGATGGAGAACCTGGATCCAGGATGGAAGTGGCAGCAGCATTCCTAGAACCCAGATGAAACTCCAGCAGAGCTTCCAGTCTCCCTGTGGGATTTGGGATAGGAAATCAGCAAAATGTGCTCATTTTGGGAGACTGGTTACTTTAACTAAATATTGAACCAGCCCCCAGGACTGGGGAGGTAATGAGGCTGAACTAATCTTTATTTATTAAAGCCGGAGGATGAAAAAAGGTCATTTAATGTTTAAAAAAGGTTGGTTTTAAAGCTTCATGGCTCAGGACACTGTGCCAAAGCTCATCTAATAGTGGCATCATTAAGTATGAACGAAAATCTTTATAGAAATTCCCTTTCATCTCTTCCTGTCTATTAAACAGGGGAAGATGCATCAAGTAAATCTTTAATCCTGAAGACTTACAGCAACGTCTTTGAACTTTGTTGCCCTCAAAAATCACTTCTATCTTCCCCATCGTGATAAATGTCTCCAGTCTGGACTGCTTCTCCATGAATGATGAGAAAAATACTGCACAGGGAGCCAGGAGCACCTGGATCTGCAGCGCCTGCCTCAGCACTGCTCAGGATTCCCCAGGCACTGAGAGTCGAGGGAAGCCAGCAAGGACTGAGCTCTTCTCAGGAAGAACATCTCTTCCCATGGGATGGTCCAATCCTGACAGAAAAACATCCCTTATGTCGTAATAATCAGCTTTTTACTCAATACGTGCAGATTTCCATACAATTAACACAAAATCCACACTCCAGAAGTGCCAAAACCAGGAGAGTTCATCCCTTTGGAGGAGCTGGGTAATAATCAATCAAGGTTCAAGCAACAAGTGACTTCCACTGCAGATCTCCATCAGACACAGATTTCAAAGGCAACCCTCAAAGTGAATGATTCAACAGCAAGAAGCAGAAAAAAATAAAGGAATAATTGGGAGCCAGAGAAATGCAAGGGGATGGGATGGTGCCTTCTGAGAAAAGCAGATTTCAGTGACTGTCCTGCAGGGATTTCCCAGCCCTCGGGGATGAGCAGACAGGATGGGGAGACAGGAGACAGGAGCAGGAATTGGTGCTCTCTGCTGAGCCAGGGACTGGGAAAGGAGGAATTGGTGCTCTCTGCTGAGCCAGGGACTGGGAAAGGAGGAATTGGTGCTCTCTGCTGAGCCAGGAACTGGGAAAGGAGGAATTGGAGCTCTCTGCTGAGCCAGGAACTAGGAAAGGACGAATTGGTCCTCTCTGCTGAGCCAAGGGCTGCACAAGGAGCTCCCTGTGGCTTCCCCAAGCCCCACATCCCTGAGCCCACCCAGGATGGGGCCATGTGGCCACAGCCCTTCCAGCCCCGAGCATAGCACTCTGTGACAGCAGATGCTCAACCCCTCCTGCCTCTTCCCCTGGAAAAACTTCTCCAGGGGGAGGAAGGACGTTCATTTCTCACCCCAAACAGCTCAGCTGTGCCAGAGAAGCGGCCGGGGGCCAGGCAGGGCTGTCACTTGTGTGCTCTCTGAGCTGCAGACAGCTGTCTCCCAGAGCTGGGTGAGACCCAGCCATTGTCTGACTCAGTGCCCCAGCCAGCTCAGCCAGCTCAGAAATCCAATCCTCTCCACCCTCAGCTGGTCCCGAGCAGGGCTCAGGAAGCAGAAACGCTCCATCCTCCATTCCCCAAGGCCATGTGGCTCCTGGAGCACCGCCTGCCCCAGCCAGACTCCCAACATATGTGCCCTGACAGGCTGATCCCACTGCAAGGCAGCTACAGCATCACTCCCCAACTCATGATTCATCCAAAATCTAATGAAGTCACATTTTTATAACAATAACAGCGAACAGATGCTACTGGCAGGATCATACAACAAACTGTGTGCAGCTGACCTTTCCCTGTTCGTGGCATTTTTTTATTTATTTACATTTTCTCAGATGCTTTTTATACCTTTGAAATGTAAAGTCATACTCAGAAACGCGATTTCCATCTCAAGGCATCTCTTGAAAATGTAGATTTAACACAGCACTGGCTTGGTAAACAGGATATTTCACTGTTCATAGGCTGTCCCTTCAAGTGAAAAACACATAAAGGTACCTGTAGTATTTCCTAAACATCCCAAATGACAACTTAAGATCACACCTACAACCTCTTCTGATTTATGCTGCAAACACAGCAACAGAACCACTGAGGTTGGAAAAGTTCTCTGGGATCATCGAGTCCAACCTGTGCCAAATCCCTACCAGAGCACTGAGTGCCACCTCCAGCCCTTCCCTGGACACCTCCAGGGATGGGCACTCCAAACCTCCCTGGGCATCCCATTCCAATATTTAACAACCCTTTCCGTGGGGAAATTCCT
>NW_008238838.1:4338481-4339372 GCF_000691975.1 Corvus brachyrhynchos
GATGTGGGCGCAGCCACAAGCCCCCCCCTGAGCTCCTTTGCTCCAGCCTGAGCCCCTTTCCAGCTCCCTCAGCCGCTCCTGGGGCTCCAGCCCCTTCCCTGGACATGCTCCAGCCCCTCCATGTCCCTTACTCCATGAGGAGCCCACAACTGGACACAGAATTCCAGGTGCCTCCTCACTTCCCTGCTCCTGCTGGCCACACCATTCCCTAATCCTCAAATCCTCTATGCCCCCTTTATCAAATTAAGAGCTCTAATCCCAGTCCAGCCCAGTTCAGCCACCCAAAAGATCCAGCACCTGCCACTGGAGCCGACCAGTCCTTCCTCTCCAAACCAGGAAACCCAAAAGCACTCCAGGAAAACATTTCATTCTTCAAACACCCCTGTCCTGCTGAGGAACAGCAGGAGATGCCCCAGGGACCATCCCAGACCTGCTGCTCCTGCTCTCCACTTCGTGAACTCCAAACCACCTCCAAAACCACGAGGCTGCAGGGTCAGGGGATTCAAAATTGTTGCCAAAATTGCCTTATTTTGTGCTTTTCTGCTCGGCTGAATAAGGTATCAACCCTTCAGGCTGTCAGTACAGTAAAGGAGAAGAAATTTGCACAGTTCCTCATTACAGGGCTGTCAAGTGGAGCTCCAGTGGAGAAACAGGTGGGATTGTATTTCCATTATAATCTCTGAAGTGCTGCTTAAAAATAAAATAAAAAGGCGTCAACACGCTATTACTCTGCGAGGAAAGAGCATCTCATCAAGGAAAAAAGGAGATCTGAAAACATAAAATCTCCTTCACAAAGAGGCTTGATAATGTTTGTCTGGTCGGGGTAGCAGAGGGCTATTTATTGCTCTTGGCCAGCACTGGAAATCTGCATTTAAATGGATTTCCCCTCTC
>NW_008238838.1:4339405-4342432 GCF_000691975.1 Corvus brachyrhynchos
TCCAGAGAGAGCAAATTCAGAGGGGAGAGAGACAGGAGGGGAGACGTGATAAAAACAGCTGAGGGCTTTAGTTCCTGCTGCCTGAAACACAATCTCTCTTTTATCTTCTTTAATAACTGCTTTGTGTACATCAAATCAGAATTACATTCCCCCACACCTGGAGTTTCCAGGAAAATTGAGAAGGAAGGTGGTGACCTGTCCGTCATGCTGGGATGCAAAGCCTCAGTGGGATCATCCCTGCATCCCAGAAACATCCTCCCTCTGGGGCAGGCAGGGAAAAACCCTGCCAGGCTCCTCATCTCACCTGATTTTGGGAACATAAATCACTCTCCAAGGCAGCAGCAAACACCCTGAGCATGAAGAGAGGAGTAGAAGGGCACAGGAAGAAAAGAAGGGGGTCTGGAGTAGGAATGTCCCAGCCAGAGCTGGCTCATGGGGTCTGAGCCCAGCCTCTCGTAAAAAAGCAGGGTGGCAAACTGATTTTAAAGGGAAACTCCTGTGGATTTCCACAGCCAGACTTGAGGCACTGCAGCTGTGGAGAAAGTCCCGATGTGGGGATTTAAATACTGGGATTGTGACCAGTTAAGTCCCACTCCATGCCCTGAAAAACCTGCCCAGAGAATTCCCAAAAACGAGGAGAGAAAAGCAGGGAGGAGGAGGAGGAGGAATGAGGGATTGAACCCTCCCGAGGTGTAAGGTCAGGGCTGCTGTAGGGAATGGGATTTTGACTCTGGAAGAATGAACACCAGGGGCTCTCCTGCATGTCCAGAAAGCCCCAAAACCAGGGAATTCCAGCCACCAGGAGCTTGTTTCTGCACAGGTGAATGTGGTGTGATGGGATGGCTTTTTTCTGTTTTCTCTGAAACTTTGTTCCCAGCAGGAGTTCCCCCCAGCACTGCCCTCTAATCCAGATTTTCAGCACCTCTGCAAAGCCCCATCTGTCAAACTGGACCAGAGTTTGCCAAAAATCCAAGCTTCTGCATGGCCACCCACATCCCCTAAATGCCTAAATCTTCTTTTCTTAGGAATCCAGCCTAAAACCGCTGGCCTGGGTTGGGAAGATCATTTCTCTGCCTGTCTTTTGCTTCCTTAATGTCAAGCTGAGTTTCCAGAGGAAGTTTTTCTGCTCATTTTCGTGGTCTCAGGTGACTGGCAGCAGCTGTGGTTTTGTAGGAAGAGAGCACTGGGAAACCCTGGTGGGGCCAATAAACTTGGCAAGACCAAGAAAGGAGCAAGAACTTAATTAAGTCAGTGGAGAGTATAAATTTAAGAAAAATAACCACAGAAACCCCAAGTGCCACTGCCAGGCAAGCAAAAAGAATGAGGAAGGAAGAAACAATGGGGAGAAATCCTGAGTTCCAAAACAAAAACAACAACAAAAAAGCCAACAAACAAATGGGAGAGTCCAGTAGGATTTATGGCTCTAATGATGGATTTGAGAGATGGCAATGAGTAATGGAGCTGTGGGATCTGGGGCTGGAGAGCAGAGTGGGGGGAAGAGCCTGAGGCAGGAAAGGACCCAGACCCCACAAAATACCCTCAATAAATGTGTTTTGTACCCACAACCCCACAAAATCCCAGAGCTCCGTCCCCAGAGGTGGCCGAGTTTCAGTGGCTATTCCAGCACACACCAAGATCTGCAACGCTTTGGGATTTTCTGACTGACAGGGATTTAAGGACAGAAATATTCCCAAACCTAGCACTTTGCCTTGCAGGGGGAACCATCTCCTGAACCTCCTTCTGATCACAGGTTGGAAAAGACCTCTAAGATCATCAAGCCACCACCATGGTCACTAAACCCTGTCCTCAAGTGCCACCTCCACGTGTTTTTGGAACACTTCCAGGGATGGTGACTCCACCACCGCCCTGGGCAGCTGTGCCAGTGCTTGACAGCCCTTTCCATGGAGAAATTTTTCCTAATATCTAATCCAGGCCTCCCCTGGTGCAACTCGAGGCCGTTTCCTCTCATCCTGGTGAGGATGAGACAGGAGGGTAGAGGATTTATGGAACTGAGGGTCCCTCTAAAGCCACGGAATTTCCATTAAGTGGGACTTTAGTGACCGTTCTCCTCTGAACCCTTCCAGATATCTCAGCATTCAAAGTGCATTTGCTCTCCTTCCAGCACCTCCCTGCTTCAGGGGCATCACAGCTGTGCCTGATCCCTCCCAGGCTGGCAAACCCCAGTGCACTGCAGGGGATGCACAGCTCAGCCCCAAGGATGGAGGGGGGAAATGCCAGGTCCTGGCTTCCCCCACCCAGTGATTAATCCACACACAGAGACAGCGAACGGCCTTGGATGTACCCATAATGCCAAGGTGAGAAGGGAGCAAATGTTGCAGAGGGATCTGGGGGTTTGCTTGCATTCACATGGAGAGTTTGGAGATAATTTGCACCACTTCTATTCCTGTTACAAATCCCTGGGCACTGCTGCTGTGACAAATCTCTAAAAGATGGACCCAAGGACAAGGACCCACCATGCTGGATGTAGATATGGCAATTCCTATATAGATATGAGCCAGACAAATGATAGGGGAAATGATTTTCATTCTCTCATGATGGATGAAGAGTGAAGAGATAAAGTGGCTCCTCAAGGTTTTCCAGGACCACGTGGCCAATAAACAGATTTAACGTGCCAGGAGGCTTCAGAAAGCCTTGTTTAGAGACTCAGCCTTTCTACCACCAAAACCTGACATTTGTGCCTCGATCCTCAGGCACTTGAGGGCATCACAAAGTCAGCACCGTTAGCAGATCTTTTGGGAGGTGGGAATCCCTGGAAGCAGAAACGTGGATAAACAGGTCAATGCCACATGGCGGGATGTGGATGGAAGAGTCAAACTATGCTTGGGAGCCTTTGGGTTGGAAAGGACCTTAGAGGTCATCAAATTCCACCCCCCTGCCATGGGCAGGGACACCATCCGTGGGCAGGGACACCTTCTGTGGACAGGGACACCTTCCATGGACAGGGACACCATCCATGGGCAGGGACACCATCCGTGGACTGGGACACCATCCCTGGGCAGGGACACC
>NW_008238838.1:4342957-4384922 GCF_000691975.1 Corvus brachyrhynchos
TGGGCAGGGACACCTTCCATGGACAGGGACACCATCCGTGGGCAGGGACACCTTCCATGGACAGGGACACCATCCATGGGCAGGGACACTCTCCATGGGCAGGGACACCATCCGTGGACAGGGACACCTTCCATGGACAGGGACACCTCCCACTAAACCAGGTTGCTCCAACAGGAAAGCTGAAAAGATGAATAAAGGTGGGAAAAGGTGACACTGGAAACCTCACCCCTCTTGAAGAGGATCCAGATGTCTCAAACCACATCAAAGGGTTTGATGCAGGTATGAAACGACACTCGAGCCCTCCCCTGCCGTGCCTCGGGACTGTTTTCATCCCTGTGCTTTCCTGCCAGAACAAACACCTTTTGCTGCTGAGTCACGCTGGAATGAGATGCTAAGGAGCTGCCACAGCAGATGTGGAAGCCCTTCAGATCCAATATTGATCAATCTGCACAGCCTCTATTTATTTCTTTTTTTGCCGCTCAGCCTTCAGCTGATTTAATGGGTTTGCTTTAACATCCTCCTGCCTTCCCTTGTTCGTTTGCTCTGCCCACTGCAATCCTTCTGCCCTGATGGCGTCTTCCCTGACTTCTGGGTGGGAAAGAAAAACAGCAATTTGCTTTTCCCTGGACTCTGATGTGGTTTTCCCTGCCTTTCTATCCATCTTAGCAGCACACTGCTCATTCATCTAATCCCAGGATACTTTTCCTGGTCGTTTGGACCAAAAAAAGGCAGCTCCACTTTGTTTTTCAGATGGCTTTTTGAGAGAAGGGATATGCAGAGCCCTGAGTGAGTGAAGTGATGCACAGCAACATCCTCGCTCGGAGCAATTTGTCTCAGCATCCTCTGGAGACCACCCCTAAGTGGGGGGTGTCAGACATTGCCTGGAGAACCCCTGGCACAGCAGAAAAACAACCACGAAATCCTTAAAAAGTTACTCCAAGTTTTCCCAGACAATCTCTGCGGTTCCTAGTGCAAGGCTCTCCAGTGTGGGTAAACAACTTTTGGGCAAACAGCTTTTGCTTTCAGCTTGGGAGCTCATTACAGATTTTCCTGCATCTGGAAAAGTTTGAAGACACCACACAGAAACTGGAGAGGGCAAGTGAAGAGCAAGAAAGGAAGGGGGGAAAGCAAGGACACAGAAAAGGCTCAGCTGCAGAGAGCAAATTAAAGCAGACATAAAAACTCTTAGTGAACAAGGCTGAACAAACCCGAAGGAAAAGCTGTTCCAGGCTCCCGGGGATGTCAGGAATGATGGAAGAGCCGGGATCGGGGAGGAATCAGCACCAGCACTGGGTGAGGATTGAGACGTTCCAGACCCAGCCAGGCTTGTAAAGCAGAGTGAGTGGAGTGAATTACATCCCCTGCAGTCTGTTCTGAAGCTTCTTAGGGGGGATCCTGAATTAGTGACATTAATGCAGCAAGGAACGGGATCAGCTTCCCAGTGATAAGCTTAATTAAACAACAGAGTTATCCATAGGCTGGGGTTTATGTTATAAATAAGCAACATTTATACTGATTAATTGAAGTCATGGTTCAGATCGTTAAATCCTCCTCCTTCCAACCATCTTAATGAGGATACCTGCAAGAGCTGAAGCCAGCATTGATGTTTGACACTTGCAAGCCCAAGCACACACTTAGGGGAGGGCAGGGGGCCTTGCCAAGGCTCTTTCCCACGGCTCCTTCCCACTGTCTCTTATTCCAGTGGGTGGTCCTGGAATTCCTGTTGGGGGTTTCTGCTGGGGCTTCACTCTCGCTGCTGTCACGGGAGGAGTCAGGGCTGGCAGCCTCAGGCAGCACCACGCTCCCAGTACTTCTCCAAGTCTGTAAAAGACTTCTTAGCACAGCAATGAAAACATCTTGGAGACAGCCAGCTGTGTCAGCTGCCCTCACAAATCCAATTCTTTTTCATTATCCCAGCCAGAAGAGCCTGCCTGGAGAAACAGGGCTGCTTTATCATCCTCCCCTGCCTCTTCCCACGGGAGAGATGTCCTGGGCCACGCCTGGGACAGCAAACTGTGACCCCAAACCTCCCCTCCCTGTCACCCACTCCTGGCCACCCCTCTCAGCTCATTCCATGCTCACAGTAACACCCTGCAGGGTTAAAGGGGAAAACCCTTCTGAAAGGCTTCACTCCATGAGATTGGAGGTTTAGAGATAAAAATCCCACTCCAGCGCCACTCTGAGCCAGGATCAATTACATATCATGTCCAACACTTATTCTAATTGGAATTATGAAAACAGAGCAGACCCTTTGTCCCTTCCTTTTCAGCTTTCTGCTCCTTCCTCCCACAGCCTGAGAGGTTTTATACAGCTCTAATATTTCAGAGAGTGGCCTTGGTGCTCTGAAGTGAAAAGCCAGCTTGGGAGACCATGGTTTGCTCCAGCTCATCCATCACATCTGCTCCCAAACCCAGTGGTTATTAAAAATTAGAGCTGGTCAAATTATTGTTATATTTTGACACATGGAGAATATTATTATCATCCTTCCCTGCTACCCCCAATCCCTCCCCATGAATCATTCATGAGTCTCTCCTGATTCCTGCAGAAGAGCTGAGCTCCTGCTTTGTGCAAGATGGATTTCCTGCCCAAGGAGCAGAGCCACAGTGGAGGGAGGCTCTGGAGGGAGCCAAGACGAGGCCCCAAGTCTCTAATGAGCCCATCAAATGGTCCCAACAAATCCTGCAAGGGTGATTACCAGCCCCATCATCTCCTCCAGCCTTTTCCCCTTTTTCTTAACACAATCCTATCAGATTGGGAACTGACTAATGGCAACAATAATAAAATAAACTTCATTTTGGATCCGTTGCAGGATTGGGGCTATTTCCTCCATCTCTTCACCATCACAGAAACTGTCTTTTAAATGGATAACAATGATTGTGAGGGCCCAGTTATTACCTTGAAACCTCGCATTTTGATATATCCAAAGCTGTTCTCTTACATAAATAACAGTTATTACTGTACAGTGATTTTCCTCCTTCTGTATTTCCAAAGAGTTCCTGCAGGAGATGGTGGAGAAAATGGATTCCATTAATGCCACACTTAGGCCCTGTTGCTTTCATACTTTAACTCCCATCATTAATCTCCTTATGTGTCTTTAAACAAATGTCATTCATCCCACAGCTCTCTGGCAGCAATTCTTCCCCTTCCTTTCCCCCAATCCCCTTTTCCAGTTAAACAGGAGCTCTTCCTCCCCTGACTCATCAGTGGGTGTTGTGCTCCTGCCAGTCAGGGACAAGTGTTTTGTTCAGGCAGCTTCCTGCTAATTACAAGGGAAAACAGGAGAGCCCACAGTCAGGGGAGACAACACATCAGAGGGAGCTGAAAATCCTCGGCGAGGATCACTTTGCTGAAGGGAGAATTCCAAACTAACCTTGGAGCAGGAGTCCCCATGACTTGGGCAGGTTCTCAGCATAGGGAAAACATTGCCTGTGGCACTCAGCAGCCTCTGAGCATCCTACAAATGCAGCTGCCCCCCCAAAGGTGCCACTTCTGTGTGATTTGAGGATGAACAAGGCCCTTCTTCTCGTGACAGGCACGGGACAACTGCAGCTCTCAGCCGTTTGCTCAGGACTCTGAAACAGCTCCATTTCTCAGCAGCCAGGGAAGGGCTGTCACCTCCTTTCCATGGGGAGAAGAGGCAGAAAATGCAGCCCAATCCTGCCCCTGGGGGGTAAAATCCCACCTTTTCCAAGGAGTCGATCCCTCTCCTTGATGGAGCAGCACACACCACCAGCATCTGAGTCCTGCTCACCCTGCCAAGGTCACAATGTCCACCCAGCCAGGGGAGGACACGCTGACCTCCCAGCAAAGGCAAAACCCCCCATTTTCCAGGCTAATTAAGGCTAATTATGCACTAGCCATAAGGCACGTGGGCACAGGACCGCAGTTCCAGGGAACGGGGATGCATTTTGGGGACACAGCACCACGATGTCACCCCCCCTCCACATCTGCTCCTCTCTACACCCTCAAAAGAGGAGAGTCCCTCCCCAAAAAACTCATTTTCATAAATGGTTTAACAACAAAGCCAAGCCAGGATTGTGAACTGGAGATAAATAACCTTCATAGGCTGCCCAGCTCGGAGTCACTGATTTTCCCCTGCCACCTCTGGAAGCAGAAATAGCAAAGATTAATGCTTGGAGTGACCTCACGTAACTCCTGGACATCTGGATTTTCCTGCTCTGTCCTGCTCCCCCAGGAGTGCTGCCATTCCCTCTGCCCTTGCTCAGCCACAGCCTCTCCTTCATTATCATCTGTCAAGCCCAATTAACAAGTGCAGTGACATCAGGGGACATGATTCCTCAAGTCTCCTGCGAGAGCCACTTGACAGGAGCCTCCACCCTTGAGAAGACGGGCGAAAGTCCCCAGAAAATTGTCATTTCTCCCCTCAGGATCCTCCCCTGGCAGCCCAGAGCACTTACTTGGACTCCCCCACCTTTTAAAAATACCCATCCCTGCTCCTAAAACCCGAATTATCTCCCCTTTCCCAACCATCCTACTGGATAAAAGGATTTCGGGCCAACAACTTGGTGGTTTGCAGGTGCCTCCTCTGAGCTGTTTTCCTCCCTTCCAAACCTTCACCAAACGTGCTTGGCTGCGTGTTCCTGATTAACCCCTTACTGGGGAGTCTGCACAGAGCAAACCCAGCAGGAAATGAGGCCAGCACGAGCCACTGCATCCCTCCTGTTTGAAACAAGGGGAAAGCACAGGGAAAAAATCCAAAATATTCCCCTCAAGAGTGGCAAAAGCTCAAGTGGAAAAGTGCTTTTCCTAGGAAAACCCCCTCTACATATCCTTAATATCATAAAGCTCCTTAATGAGCCGGAATATTCACGAATAAAAGCCTGAGCTTGTGTGGGAATAGCTCCTAAACCGACTGGCTCTGATGCTGTCCCTGCTGCAGGAGGTCACTTTCTGCCTCTCCTTTAAGTGGGTAACTTTGCTGCAAGGTTGTGGGTTTGCTTTTTTTGTTGTTGTTGGGTTGGTTTGCTAGAAAAAAGGTCATCTAAAGGAAAAAACAAAAAGAGGCAGGCTGGGATAATTTTTTGGCAGAGAAGCCCTGACAATATCTTCTAGGTCAAAAGTGGTGTTTCTCGAAAAATTTAAATTTCTTGAGCCCAGCAAATGTTTTTTCAAGGAGTAGAGAGGGTTTTCATTACTTTAGAAGTCTCTGAATGAAGGATTTTTCCTGTAGAACATCATGAGCCAAGTTGTGAGATGCTAGTAAAGTCCAAAAATAAAGGATATTAATCACTTGGCCGCGACTTTATTATTTATTATTTCTCATCTAACCAAATCTGATACGTGTTTGCGTGAATATGTATAAATAAAACATGAAAAGACAACCTTTGTTTAAAATTAACTGGTAAGTTAAAGACTCCAGCACTACCAAGAGCAGCCAAATTCCGTCCCTTTGCTCAGGGGAGCTCAGCAGAAGCATCTCCATTTCCTTTCTGGAGCAGGAACTTGTGATTCCCATACTCCAGGACTTCCCACAGCCCTTCCTTTCCTAAAATCTCGACAGCAGAGCACTCACCCCCCAACTTCCTCCCCTCCAACACTTATTAAACCCCACCACGTACCCAAACTGAGAAGCTTGGCAGTGCCCACGGCTCAACATCGAGAGCTTCAATTAAATCAATTAGCATCCCCATACATGGCTAATATTGGAGACGTAGGAGAGGTTTTATTATCCAAATAGAAAATCAGTTTGTGTGTCCAGATGGTCACTGGAGGCGCTGGAATTGCCACACTCTCGCTGTGTTTGGGCCCGTTTCAATGGCACCAGCCCTGTTTATCAGCTTGGAGGAGAGCCTGTGCCATCTGGGCGAGAGGAGGTTCATTGTCTGCCTGGCAGGCACGGGGTAAACACGGCTCCCCCACCCACTCCGCTGCCATTTATTAAATGTTGAGTCTGGGAAAGGCAGGAGAGTGCTGGGAACTGAGTTTGGGCTCAGAAAGTTCTTGGAGGAGAAGGATGCTCTGGGAAGATGCTCTGGGGGCTGCACCCCATGCCTTCCTGCTCTCCTGCCTGCAAGGGGGTGCTCTGGGATACTCAGGGGGCAACGAATGGAGCCAAAATTTTAGCCCCAAACCCCTCTCGGCACCTGCTCCTCCACCTGCGAGCACCGAGGAGCTGGGAGCACAGCACCAGCATCTCTGATCTGCTCTTCAGGAGAGCCACAGGTCTGAAAATTCCAGTTATTTCTAAAGGCAGGAGCCAGCCTGAAAAGGGGAACGGGAGGCTCTGAGGCAGCCAAATTACCCAGCGCTGCTTCCTGTGCTACAAAGGAGTTTCAAACCCGCCGGGGTTCAGCCCCAGCCATCGAGCGAGCTCGGGACGGGCTCAGCAACAACTTCTGAGCATCCCCAGCTCCCATCTGGCTGCGTAAAGCCAGCGAGGCAGCGCTCACAGCCTGTTAAGTCTCTAACTACTGCTAAAAAAGCCTCCCATTAGCCTCCCGATGTCACCTCCGTGTCGGGAAGAGCGAGGGATAATCCCTCTGTTCTCACACCCTTTATCCAGTCCGGCAGCAGAGATTTTCCCCTCATTATGCACCGGCACTCGTGGGTTACACACGGGACGGGCACGGCAACACAACCCACAGTGACAGCTCGGAAGTATTTGCCTGTGCATGAATGAAAAACATCATGAAAGGAGATTATTGAAAGGGGGGAAAAAAAAACCCAACCAACCAACCAAAAAACCAACCTTGAGAGACACGGAGCCCGCTGTGGGTGTGCTGCAAGTGAAACAGGCTACAGAAGTGGTTCTGTACAAATGGATGTACCCTTCTCTCATGACATCGCCTCAATTAAGTTTTCTTGTTGAGGTAACCTGGAGGCAGCGCGGCGAGGTAACACATGGCAAAGTCTGCCTGTGAGGGGAAGCGCAGGGTTTTCCTGACTCGAGGTACAGAAAGCAATTTATTGTTCTTTTTTCCCCTCTTGCATTCAGTGTTTCTGACGAGGTCAACAGGCAGGGAGCTGAGAAAGCCGGGATCGGGATTCAGATTTCACACATCAGAGGGGAAACAGTCAAATCAAAAAAGCTCTGGGAGCAGTAACTGATCTTTATTTTATCAAAAACTGCCACATTAACGTGGTTTTCAAGGAAATGCATAAAGCTCTCCTGCATTTCCCAGCACTGTGCTGGTTTGCAGTGATAAAATGAATTTTCCAGCCACTGGCCGGGATGGGATCAGGGTGCCTGAGGGCACACAGGGCTCTCCCTTGGGAACAGGGATTTTCCCGGTGCCTGGAGTCCCGTGGGTGGGTCAGGCACAGCCAGGTACTGAACCCAGGGAGGATTTTTAGAAGATGAGCAGAGGCAGAGTGTGAAGCATCAACCCAAAACCAGCTGCAGCCAGTGGCAGGATGAGAGGAAACTGCGCCAGGGGAGGATCAGGTTGGACATGGGGAGGAATTTCTACATGGCAAAGTTGTTAAACATTGGAAGGGGTGGCCCAGGGAGGTGGTTCGGAGTCCCCAGGGAATGACTGGATGTGACAAGGTGAGGACGGGCCACGGGTTGGACTTGAAGGTCTGGGAGGGCTTTTCCAACCTCAGTGATTCTGGGATTCATTCGGGGTCCTTCCTTGCTTTTCCTGTCTCGTGCAGCAGCAGCTGCCTGAGGTGTTTCTCCAGCAGCTGAGAGCTGCAGCTTTCCCCTCTTACACAGACTCCACAGAGCTCCCTCATCACCCTGTCACCTCCCAGCCACCTCACAGACACCCCTGACATCCCTCCACAACCCCCTCCCATCCCCACTCTTTGTATTTCACATTAAATCCATCAACAGCAACGGCAATTCAAATCCCAGCCTTTAAAGTCTCCGAGCTCGCTCACTCTTAGGATTTCCCTTCCCAAAAAAAGCTCATTTAACCTGACGTTCCTAATTCCTCCCACCCCGGGAGGCGCAGCCAGGGATTTGCACAGCTCTGGCATGGATCTGCCGGGTCTCCAGAGCTCTGCCTGCAGGGAAAGCCAAAAACCCCTCTGCTCTACCTGGAGAGGCTGAAGGACTCAGGATTTCACCTCGTTCCTCCGTGCCCCGACCCTTCTCTGGCAGCTGAAGTTCCCACATCATGGGAAAGGCAGGGATATCCCTCTTTAAGAGCCTGTCAGCTTAACCCAGGCCTAGAGAAGCCTCCGGAAGGCTTTGGAGGGGGCTCATCCCTGGCTGCAGTTAATCCAGGGGCCACACACAGCCTTTGGGGAGGTGCTGGGAGCTTCCTTAAGTGCTTTTCCTGATCAAAACCCTGCCCCCAGGGCTGGGCATATGTCCAGCTGCTCCAGATGTTATGGAAACCCCAGGGGATGGAGAAAAACCTGAACACAACCAACCTGCAAGCTCCTCCAGAGGCTTCCCCTGGCTATGTTTGGCTTTCCTTTCTCCCTTCTTTTGATGGCTGCTGCTGTTTCTGTGACCCCAGAGCCGAGAGCAGGACCCCTCCTCCATTAGCAGGGACGGAAATGGTTTCCCCTCCGAGCAGCAGCAGCGCCAGCAATTTCATTTCCTGAGTGTCTCTTAGTCTGGAATACATATTGCTTGCTTAAAGAGCCCAAAAAATAATAATAATAATAATAATCCCATGTCCTACAAAGCCTCAGCTCTCCACCAGGGACAGGTGAACGTTTGTGAGGGACAAAAACGGGACAAAGCGCTGGAGTTTGGTTATAAAAGGGCAAAAACCTTCACACTTCATCATGAAAACGCCCCAAGATGACTGGGCTGATGGAAGGTGTCCCTCCCCGTATCAGAGGGGAATGGGGTGAGCTTTAAGGTCTTTTCCAACCCAAACCATTCTGGGATTTTGTGACTGGTGCAGAAATCTCAGCCTCCCCCAGGCCCTGGCAGCCAGGAGCCAGCAGAGCCCTGCTTGCCACAGGTGGGTCGATAAGGTTAATTTAAAAATATGAAAACACACGGGCAGAAGGGAAAAAAGAGAGAGCGCTGCTTTTCTTCTGCCCGTGTTATCTCGCCAACAAGATCCAGGTAACAGCAAACACGAAAAGCACAAATACAGATTTGTTATTACCTTTATTTGCTGCAGGGCCAAGGGGAGGCGGCAGAACTGCACCTCCTCTCCTACACAGCCGAGCAAAGCTCCCTTCCTTATTGATTTATGGGGCAGGACTCCCATTGACAAAAGTAATTAGGCTAACAGTGATGAAAGGAAAATACTTCCCCTTAGAGGTGCAATTATGGACACTGCTGAGCACTTAACCCGGGCTGGATCTCTCTGAATCACAACCAGCCACCGGACAGCGCTGATCCTGGCCCTCCTGAATGCCACTTCCATAAGGAACACTCCAAAAAGGAAATTTTTCCCATTTAAAGTAACTCTGTCTGCCCGTGGTTGTTCAGTGGGAGTTCAACCTGCACCTCAGAGCTGGGTTAAAATGAGAAAATATTAATTAAAAGAAAGGTGCTGCGGAGATGCAACCCCCGTGAGGTGCTGGAAGAGCCCAGCACGGCACCAAACAGCTCAGGAAGGACAGGCTGCCTGTCTCCCTGACTGACAGGAATTTTGGGCAGCTCACCACAGAGCAGCAGGAGAGGCTGGATGCTCCCGTGGCTCCGGGTGCCAGCTCGCCTCACCCTCAGCCTGGGCAAACCCCCAGCACAAACCAGAGTGACCCCAGGGCGCTGCCAGCACAGCGTGATGCCAGCAGGATGTCCCCAGAGTGTCACCTCCCTGTGCCCCACGCCTGGGCACTGCCAGGGCAGGAACAGGAGATCAGCACACGCCAGAGCCGTTGCTCCCTGACTGCATCCCACCTTTTTAATTTCCTCCGTGCCGGAGAGAGCTCGGCTGCTCCTCCATCTGCTCCAGGGCTGGCACAAACCCCCCTTTGCCCTCGCTGCTCCCCGCCCTGCGCCAGAGCTCAGGGGGGAGGATGGAGAGGGATTCCAGCTCTCCCCGTGCCCCCACTGAATTCCTGCCCCTCCACCTCACCCGGAGTCAACCCAGCAGGGTGAGGGATGCTCGGCAGCACCTCGGCATCACTCCCTGAGCGATGGCACTTTGGAGATGCCAGCACTCATCGCTGCCTCTCCTCCTTCCCTCCTTGCCTGCTGCCCTGGGACACGGCTCCAGCAGCACCCAGGGGCTGCCAGGACCCCCTCAGGAGCTGGGATGAGGAGGGGGAGAAGGAACGGCTCTAGCAGCACCCAGGGGCTGCCAGGAGCCCCTCAGGAGCTGGGATGAGGAGGGGGAGAAGGAAGGGGAGCAAGGGGGATGCTCACGGGGTGGTGGCTCACGGGATGCTCACAGGATTCCATGGAAAACATGGATTAAACCCATTGGTCATCACTGAGGGCACCAGAACTCACAGGATCCCACAGAAAACATGGATTAAAGCCATCAGTCAGCACTAAGGGCACCAGAACTCACAGGATCCCACAGAAAACATGGATTAAAGCCATCAGTCTGCACTAAGGGCACCAGAACTCACAGGATCCCATGGAAAACATGGATTAAAGCCATCAGTCTGCACTAAGGGCACCAGAACTCACAGGATTCCTTGGAAAACATGGATTAAAGCCACTAATCAGCTCTCAGGATGGCACAGGAGCTGCTGTTCCCGTGCACTCCTGGCCTCCCCCGCAGCCTGTGCACCCTGCAGGAACCCCAGGACTCTGGAAAGGATGGGAATTTGCTTTGGGCACACACCTGTGGGGCACAGGTTATTCCAGCAGCATGGAAAAGGAGCAGTGGGAGAGGCAAAACCCCACAGCCACATCCCTCCGCCGTGCCCCAGTTCTCAGCCAGACCTCATTTCATCGCTTCTTTTGTAAAAGCCTTTTCTGTTTATTTTCACAGCAACTTCATGATCCCTTCAGCAAAGCTCTGCACCAGGTTCTGTTCTGCAATCACCAAGACAAATGGCATTACAATAATTCAGGCTCCAGGCACGGCCATCGTTAATGCTCCTGGTTTTACTGGGAGTGTGCAACAGCCACACAATGGATTTTTAAAAACCCTTCCTGACTTTTATCCCTGGCAGGGAAAGGCAGGAAAACCAGAGGGTTTTCTATCTCAGCACTCTCCTTGCTCCTCAGTTCTATGTGGATTGATCACAAAACACTCCCAGAGGGTTTCTGATCTCTTGAAGTTTTTTATCAATCTCCTCAGTTTACAAATTTTTACTCCTGGGCCAAAAAAAACAACCAACCAAACAAAAAAGTATTTAAAATTCAAAACCCTGTGCAATTTCTGTGCTGAAATTTATCGCTCAGTGGCATCACCATCAACCTTCTAGGAAGAAAAACTTTCCCTGGAAGTGTCCAAGGCCAGGTTGGATGAGGCTTGGGGCGACCTGGGATAGTGGAAGGTGTCCCTGGACTAAACCATGTCCCCAGGTGCCACATCCACATATTTTCTGAACACCTCCAGCATCGGTGACTCCACCACTTCCCTGGGCAGCCTGTCCCAGTGCTTTCCAGCCAGAAATTTCTCCTAATATCTGATCAAATGTGGGGGTATCCATAGCTGAGCTCCAAAGAGAAAAAGCTGGGGAGATGAAACTCCTGGAAAAATAAACTGAAGCACAAATCCCTTTATCCAGCTAACACCGAGTCCACAGAAAGGTGACATCAGAGCTCTCAGGGGAGCCTGGAAATGTCACCAGCTCTGGGGACAGAGGGTTCTGTGCACACAAGTCCGAGTCCAAATGAGCAGCTCAAGCCATGAGCTCCACCCCAGCTGCCTCCAGCAGGGCCAGTTTCTTTTGGTGCCTCCCAATTTGACATTAAGAGCCCCTGTTTGTGTCCCTGCCTGCACTTGAGCAGCACCTCCCAGCAAACGGGGCCATCCACGTGCCACAAACAGCAGCAATCTGAGAATCTAAAAGCCAGCAGAGCCCGGGCAGGGCGAGCTGGGTTTATAAAAACCCCTCATTAAACCAGCACAACATCTGTTCCCTGCGCAGCATCCCGGCTGGCGTGCACTTCCAGGAGATTCACAGCCCTCTCCCTCCAGCTCCACGCTGCTCAGCTCCCATCAGGGTGCTCACAACAGCTCCATCCATCTCCCAGCCACGCCACCCAAAGCCATCCTGGAAGGAATTATGGGAGCGGGTCTTGCTGCACTGAAAGCGAGCATTAGCCAAACTTTGCTCCATAATTTTCCTCCCCTTTTAAGCTGTCTCGTTCCAGAGAAGACAGTGAGGTTTACACTCTGCAGGAGGAGGGGGTTGTCTGTCTCTCTGTGCGTCTTCTGCACAGGTGACTTCCAGTTTTTTCTGCCAGCATCACAAGAGAGGAGAAAAAACCGAGTCAGGTAAAACCCGCAGCCCCCTTCATTTCCCCACCACCAGCCAAAAATACCCTTCAGAATCCCTTCAAGGAACTGCTGCAGCAATCTCAATAATTACCTTGAAAGTTCTGCTGCCATAAATCACGTCAAGACAAACTCTATTCAAGTGTTGTAACCAGGAGAGATGATGGGGGCCTTGTACAACGGCCAATGACCACGGAGGAGTGAATTAAGAACATAAATATAAGTGATGAGGGCCATTTCCTCACTGTGCCATCCAGTTCTGGAAAACACTTGTCTTTTCTCATCAGTGCTAAACTGGAGCTCCAAGAGCTGCAGGAGCGTGCAGAGAAATGGGTGGGAAGCTGCCAGGGGCCAGGAGCAGAGGACAGGGCTCTGTGGGTAAGGACTAATTAGATCTTGAACCAAAAGTCTCCCAGATCTCCGTACCACCTGCTAAAGATCTGAGCAAACACCACCTCAACACATCCAGGCTGGCTATGCTAAAACCCAGTGATTAAGGTGTGTTTGTCCCAACGGCACTGAAAAAAGAAACTCAATATAATTCACTGTCGATGAGAGCAAATTTGAAATCAAGATTTATTTGCCTGATTTTCTTTTCTTTTCTTTTTTCCCCTAATATTTAACCTTCAAATTCCCAGTCTGATTTTCCTTGCTGCTGCATACATTATTAAGAGGAGATTTCAAACCCCTCTGGTCAAGCCTTTGGGAGGCAGAGCAGGGCTGGGTTTATTGCCCTTTTCCCTCTGCAGCCACTGGTTGGGGTTTGTTTCCTTTTACATTAATTATTCCTGCTTTTGCTGATCACAGCTCCACGGTTCTGCTCCACTGGAACTCCCCAAGACACCTGGTGGGGTTTTCATTGCCCAGGTGGGCTTGCACAAATAGTTCATCATCTATTTTGCAGGAGGGGCTGGAGCTTTCCATCCAACCTCACATTCTTAAACCAGAAGCAGTTTCTAGACCTGCTTGTTCAAAGAGGAGTTTTCCAGACCAGCAGGGTGACTCAAAAAATCCCTTTTTCCCCCCTATATTTTCCATGTCCCAGTGCTCCTCCCTAAATAACGAGGTGCAGTGCAGCCCAAAGTGCACCCAAAATGCAGCTGCTTCCAGTGTGACACCTCAGCGCACCCAAAATGCTATAAAACACCAAAATGCAGCTGCTTCCAGTGTGACACCTCAGCCAGCAGCTGCCTCCCCCCTTCCCACCGCTGGGGAAGGAGAATCCAATATAAATCACAGCACAAAAGTTGACTTGACGTGTTATAAACGCTCTCACTTTGAATTCAGTCAATAATACTTTGCATTACTAAAATATGAGTTTACAATCATTTCTCATCTGAAAGCTGTTTAAGCAGTAAACACCAGGCTCGTTACTGATGCCCGATTTGCACTGGAAGTATTTAGTGCTTTTACTGATTTTCCCTCTATTCTCAGCTCCTGGAGTTATGGGATGCCTGCCCACACAGCTCCTATCATCCCAAAAAAGCCAGGTATTTGCACCAGGAGGTGGCAGGTTTTAAACAGATGTGATTTACAAATTATCACACGTGGTGAGGATTTTCAAATGAATAAATAAAGTGATTTATGCTGCGGAGAGGCTTCACAGAGAGATCTGAACACCCCCAGCTCCAAGCACACAACAGGGAAAGTCTCATCGTATCAGAGCATCCCTGTTCCCACCCTGATCTACCCTGGATAGCTCATAACCACCTGCCGAAAATACCCGACTCCTCTTATCCCAAAAAGCGCAGGTATTTGCACCAGAAGCGGCACGTTTTAAACAGGTGTGATCTGTAAACCACCATGACAGGTCACGAGGATTTTCAAATAAATACGTGAAGTGATGTATGCTGCAGAGAAGCTTCACAGAGAGAGCTGAACCCACACAGCAGAGAAAGGCTCATCCTACCAGAGCATCCCTGTCCCCAGCCTGGTCCACCCTGGATACTTCATCACCACCTGGCTGAAACACCTGAGTGGTTTTTGAAGGTGAGTTCCCAGCTCTCCAGGAACTTGTAGGACAAAGCCCTGCACAGAGGAGAGGCACTGGAGTGGAATAAGAAAACACAAGGCACAGATGGCAGCGGCTGGGGAAGCTCTGACCGTGAGAGAGGCACTGGTGGCAGGTCACTGTCACCTTCCGGCAGGGGTTTGATCCTGGGCTAGGGAGGCTTTTTTCTGCTGGGCAAACAGTCAGGAACTCGGAGTTCCAGGTGGAAATGCAGATATTTCAATGCAGCCCCAGCCTCTGGCCCATGTTCCCAAGCTGGCTGTGACAGGAGTTTGCCAGAGCAAACAGCAGTGCCCTTAAAATGAAGTTTATAACTCGCTCTTGTTTATCTGTGTCTCTATTGCTGTTATTAATATTTAATGTCTCTGGAGGAAAGGTTCCTCTCCAGCAGAACGAGCCCTGCTGCAGCATTAATCAGAGCACCAGCAGCCCCGAGCTCAGCTCCACGCCTCAGGGTTCCCGCGGCACATTCCTGACCTGGGGAAAGGGGAACAGGCTCTGGGAATGCTGCCCGCCCTTCCCCTGTGTCCTGCCAGCTCTGAGCCGCTGGTGTCAGCCCCACAATGGCTTTGAGCACCCCTGGGAGGAGAGAGAACCATTCCCAGTCTGGTCCCAGCACGAATTTCTGTGACCTGAACCTCAGGGTCCACACCCAGACCTTTGTCCTCAACATCACAGCTCCCTCTTGATCCTGAGCAGAGGAATCCACGGAGAAATGAGGGAGAAAAAATTGACTCTGGAAGGCACAAGAACCTTTCTAAAAGCTCTGCATAGCGGCTCATTAGGACCTGGCTGGGCTTTGCTCTGCTCCCACTAACGATCCCCTTCTCCTGCCCCCATCCCACCTCAGTGGACAAACCCCTTAAAGAACCAGGGCAGGAGCTGGTGTTTGATGTCACCCCATTTCCCCCGGCCCTGAGCATTCTGAGAATCACTAACTGGCTCAAATCACCAGAGCTCTGCACTTTGATTTAACCCTGTGGAAAAGGCATTGCTGGAGAAGGCAGCAGGAAGATCATGAGGTGGATAAAGGCAGCGAGGGAACGGGATCATTAGTTTACACAAACACGCTCTCCCAGACAGTCTCAAATCCCAGACTACAGACTAGAACAAAGCCAGCCCATCACAAAAGGGTTTTTCTACCTTGCCCTGCCTGCCCAGCATCCATGAAGGAAACGAAATAATCCCAGGGAAGCAGCATCCACTGCTTGGAAGAGCTGCTGTGGCTGCCACCACACACAGACAAAGAACTCCACAGAAACAGTGCGAAAGCAGCCTCACACCAAGCAGCAAACGAGCTCCTGTTTCTGCAGCACAAAAAGTGGGGCTGATGTTCTAATCCCACGGGATTGCATCCACAGGGATGTGGAAGTTTCCCTCCAGCTCCATGGGCAGCCTCGCTGAGGTGATGTTTGTTCTGTGGAATACAGATTTTTCAGTCCAGCCCTTCTTGCTGGTACTCAGTTAAGTGAAATGCAGTTGGAAAAATTATTTCCTTTCCTTAAAGTACCTGAAACAAACCCCCCCACCACACACACACACACTCCTCCTTCCATCCTGGCTGCCAAATCTTAGCCCTGCACTTCAGGGCCAATTCCTCCTTTATTTACTGGAAGTTCACTCTAAATCTTTTAATACCAGAAATGCCAGTCCTCCAAACAATTCCTCTGGCTACAACGTTAGTCATTTCCTACCTTTTCCATCAGTGTTATCATTTGATGGCACATCACCTTTGCTTTCGTAAGATCTGGGCCATGCCTTTCCTCTCCTGTCCTTCCTGGTGCTTTTCTATCCATGAGATTCCAGATTCCACCTCCTGACCAAGAGGTAGAATCTGGAATTTTCCTCTCTTTCTGACCACCAGGAAATATCAATCCATGCATTGATCCATGCAGGAGATTCCAGTACAAACACCAATCCACGTTGTAGCTCCTTGCAGAATACCAACAGTGCAGAGGGATTTATTTTGAAATGTCTTTTTTTTTTTTTTAAGGCTGGAAATCTTTTAACTAACATCCCTGGGGCAGTGGGAAGTCCCTGGGAAACACTTAACAACCAACACTGAGATTAGAGCCAGGAGGCAAAGAAACCAGATGGGAGCTGACTGTCAGCTCTGAGCCTTCTCCTCGGAAGAGGCAAGGAGCAAGTTCTGGATCTCTTACCAAGCGTTGATGGCAAGGAGAGGAAACTCAGAATCCTGGTTCCAGGGTGGTCAAGGACTGGGGTTACCCCAAGACAGAACCCAAAACCTGAAGCCTCAAACACAGGATCAGACCAGGTTTGTCCTGCGCACAGCACCAGCTCAGGAGCTCCCACCAGAACTCCAATTTACCATTGACAGGATGTGGTCCGGGCTGCCCTGAAGGCACGAGCCTGCAGCCAGAAGCCACCTTCACTGCTGGGCTCACCTTGAGCCCCTCACGGCCCTACACAGCTCATCCTTCCCCTGCTGGAATTTGCAGGCTCTCCCTGGGGCCAAGGAGCCGCCTTTCCACATTCAAGCACTTTCATCCACGGCTTTTTTTCCCCTTCCCTCATAAATCTTTTGATAGAACACTTCGGACTAAAAGTGGAGCTGCACCAGAACACAAACCAGTGCTCTCCTTATGCAGACATATGTCTGATGTCAAAAAGACAGAGCAGGTCATTCTTAGAAAAAGGCCCTTGGAACACCAATAGTCGCTGTCATCTCAGCTCTCCATCACAAAATGACAGCCTCCTGTCTCAAAACAAGCTCTAATGGAACCACATTTATCCCCATCTTGCTGTAATCACATTAGACAGTCCTACCAATTTAACTTTATTGGTTTCTTAACTGTCGGGGAAAAAAAAAAAAAAACCCAACCCATCCAGCCCAGCCTGCCATGTTTTACTACACAGGAACAGCCACCTGCAGTCCCCTTCCGACAGCAGCATCCCACGGTCAATAAAGAGCCTTCTGTTTGGTGTGAGGCTTCCTGCTAAGATCTCGTTTTCTTTAAGAGACTTGTGCAGCTTCTGAGCACATCAGATTCCGTTTAAGCCAGAATTTGCAGCGTGTGCTCGGCCATTAGAGGCACAAGTGATAATATTCTCAGCCTCATCAGTGCAAGGATGTTCACCTGCAGGAGCGCCGGGGGATGAATGTGTATGAGGCTGTTGTTATCTGCTGCCCAGACGCCTCACCCCGGCACGCACAGGGGAGGCAGGGTGGGAGCGAGTCCAGGGCACACTGCAACACCAGGGATTCGGTTTTGCAGCGGTTTTTCAACCCAAAATTCACGGTTTGGGTAGCGCGGCGGCCGGATGCAATTAACCTCCGCAACATCCCGCTGCTTGCTAAACCCACAAGCCAATCTCGTTCCCCCAGGTCCCCTCTGAGATTTCCCTGGAGAAGCAGTGGGTGTCTCCCAGAGAAGGGAAGAGAGCTGGCCCCATTCCAGGCACCGCCAATTTAGAAAAGAGAATAGCAGCAGCAGCCAATTTATTTTCTGCCTGGGTGGAAACCTCGGCCAGACCCTGCTGAATTTCTGTGCCGCTTCCCCACTGCTGCTGTTTATGCTGGGAGGGGTGAGCAGACAGGACACGCGCTGCTGGCATCCCTAAGTGGACACAAAACAATCTCTTACAGGGCAGGAAAGTTTCCTCAGCGCTCTGAGCTCCTCTAGCACTGAAGCACGGGGAGCGTTTTCTGTGCTGGAGGGAAAACTGCAGCTCTGTCAACTCCTACGATAAACTGGCCCATCTTTCTCCACAAATAAAGCCAATTTTTCATGGAAAAGGCATCGAAATGCCAGCCCTGGGCATGGAAGTGTTACTCAGATGCCCAGACCTGCGAGCTGTAGCTGGTCCATGGCCAGCTCTCACTCAACCCAGGCTGCACCCAGACACACACAAACTGCTCAGTCCGTTCCCTCTGTGCGGATGGAACTTCCAGACCATTCCAGCAGCTGTAATTTAAACTTTGAGGCAATGGCTGCACAGTCTTGGACACCCTTCCAGGGCCAGAGGACGGGATGCCATCATCCCTGTGTCCCCTGATGGGAAGTGGCAGTGACCCGGAGCTGCCAAGTGCTCGCTGCCCAGGCACCAGCCCTGGAGTGCCGCCACTCACGCCCTCCCCAGCCACAGCCCCCTTGGAGAACATCCTCCTTCCTCTCCCCAGACCCCTCCAGAGCTGCCTGCAAGCCCAGCTTACCAAAACAAACAACCCCACGAGCCCAAAGGGACCAGCAGGCTGCGGTGTGACCCCCGAGCCGGGGGAACAGCTGGGGCTGGCGCCGCCTCTTTCCTTGGCTTGGCAGTGAACAACATCAACTGCTACCCCCCAAAACCCACTAGCCAAAATGCACTTTAACCAACGTGTGCCACACTCCTGCTCGTGCTGGGGTGTTAGAGCACACGCAACACTGCACAGCGGGCAGGAGCTGGCAGGGGAAGTGTATCTAATTAGCCAGAACATGGATTGGAAACCTCCAAGTGGCTGTGTTTTCATACCACCAAATTAGGCTCATCAGGTTACCCGCTATGGGCAGGAGGATTTTTTTAAGTGCTCCTTTGAGGCAGATAAAAGGTAACAGAAATTATTTCAGCAAAGCGCTCCCGGCTGTGTGGCTGAAAGGAGCTTTTGTCTCTTTTGGAGCTGAGTCAGGAGAAAAAGCAGCCTCTGAGGCCCTTCTCCAGCTCCCCACAGCCCAAGGGGTCATGGCAGGGGCTCCCAGTCCATTCCTGGCTCTGAGCAGTGGAACTCCAGCTCAGGCCAGTTCACCTCCAACCCACCAAGTCCACAAACCACAGGAGTCTCGTGGCCCAGACAAACTAAAAGATGGTTCAGCCAGGTTTGAGGGAGCAGATCACACCCTGTCTGCACTGCTGAGGTCAGCACTGGATCTTCCCTCCAGCTGCTTCCTCAACGTAAGAGAAACATCCTCAGGGATCACCAGAAATGGGGACAGAAACTCCATCCTGCTTTCCACGGGAAACTGCAGTGAGCACGGGGCTGCTCTCAGTGCATCAGCCTCATTTCTTCCACAGGGATGGGTCATGGGTGTCACTGGGGGAGGGACAGGCCCTGCAGTCACAGTCCCCTTCTCTCTGCTCTGCAAAAAGCCCAGCAGACAAAAGCCCAGAAGACAAAAAAATATCAGCCTGAGCCCCATCTTTGAGCTCATCTCCTGCTTGGGTTGAAATCCGTGGATTTCAGACAGGCTGGAGTTCAGAGCAGCAAAGACGCAGAAATTAGAAATAACAAAAAAAAAAATTAGACGCAGAAATTAGAATAAAATCGACTGGAGGAAGAGGAACAAGAAAAAGATCATCATCACAGCAGCAGCACACAAAGCCAGCCTCATGTAATTAAGATGCAATAGAATCCAAAGTCTGAGCCATGGCCCATATTATGCTGAGATTCCCAAGTCCCAATTTCTCATCAAATCCACCCAATCCCATTTTCTGCCTGCCCACTCCTAGCAGAAAAACAGACTCTGGAAACAGGTAGCTTGCTTTGCAACACTGAGTATCTCTGTTTTCCCTCATCAAGAAGGCACTGGCATCAATTAGAAGACAAAGCCATTAGACGCAATTTGTTTATTCAAATTAGCAACATGCCTGTGTCAAAACCCCGGGCTCCCCACGGCCCTGATCTCACACAGTGTTTGAGGCAGGATGATTGATTGGGCCTCCCACAGCCCCTGGTGGCTTCCACAGGCTTTGGACTGGCTTGCTCAAGAATCCATCTCAGCATTCCAAGGCATTTCCTGCCTCCCCCTGGTCCCCAGCCTCAGGGTTGGTACCTGGTTTCACTGGCACTTGTCTCCATCACAGCCTGATGCAGGAAAGCGCCTTCCCTATGGATCCACCTCACCTGACTCAGCTTTTAGCCCCTCAGAGCTGAGCAGAGTTTAAAAAAATCATCCTCCTGAGAAGTTCCACCTCACCAGGACCCCTTTGATGCCCACGGGGTGTCTGTAGGGGTTGTGCCCGCACTGCTCAGCCACTAAATCCTCTCTCACTACAAAGGCAGGCGAGCACCTGCAAGTGAGCACTGAAATACCCCAGCAACTTCCAGAGGGTTTGGGTAAGGCCCAAACCCAGTGCCCCTTTGCTCTCTGTTTGTGAAAGGCTCTCACACATCACTGCACAGCAGCACTGTCAGGCTCCCAGGGTTAATTGGCCCTCAGCATCTCCGGGGCCGCTTCCTCCTTTAATAGCCAATTAGACCTTATTAGCTGAGTTGTCATTTACATCCAGGCCTCCCAGCAGTAGTCCAGAAGCTACAAAATCACCTCAGCAGCCCTTCAGTAGCGTGGACTTTTACATCATGAGCTGACCTTGCTGCTCTGCCCGTGGCCCGGCTGCTCCAGGACACCTGTGCCGGCAGCTCACCTGGCCGTGGGTGCGGGAATGCCCTGCAGGGAGCACGGATGGAGGATCAGAGGAAGGTCTGGCCCACCGGGAAGAGTGTTCAGAGTGTCTTTTAATGGGCTGCAGACATGTTTAGCAAACCTCTGTCAGCGCCCAGCCCGCGGGCAGGCCGTGCTGACGTCCTGCAGCTCAGATCAATCGGCAGAGCTGGGTAACGGCCATTGATTTTACACGTGGAATGAAGTTGTCGAGTCTCTGATTCAGCCATTAGTGAGTGCTCATTTTATCGACCTGCAGGGCCAGGGGGCCCAGGGGGTTTGGTTTTTCCCTTCTAAAGAACAAGCAGCACCCGCTAATGAGAGGTGAGGGGTTCCCTCCTCATCCTCTCCCTGCTCCACCTTTCCCCTCCTCTGCTTTTCCCATCCCAACACCAGTCACACACTCCCAGATCCACAGGAGGTTTCCAAACCCCCCCTGCAGCCTCTGGAGCAGCTGGAATTCCATTTTATTCCATTCCACCATATTCCATCCCACCCCATCCTATTCCACTCCAATTCCACTGACAATTAAAGGAATTCAAATACAGTGAAGACGCATTTCTGTCTTTGCCAGTTAACGTTTGTTTCCAGTTGCAAAAAAACTTAATTAACGTTGTAATTTGATTCTTGATAATGATCAAATATTTGTGCTTACAAGGAGCCTAGAAAATATCCCAAATTAATCTGCATGCAACATAAGGAATATGAGAATAAGGAATGAAAGCAGAGGACAGCGCAGTAAAAGTAGAGGGGCTCCCTGCATTAGAGGATCAACTTTTACCACAACTTTGCTAACATTTGGATGGATGGATCTAAGTCAGGAATATTTATTACACTGTCTAGATAAATAGATTTGACATATCTTAGCAGATAAATGACTGATAAGCTTCTTGCAGCCATCACAGAAGAACAGGCTGATCGGAAGGGATTTAAAGGATGCAAGGAGACAAGTCCAGCTGGTCCAAATTCCAGCTCAAATTCCCTGGTTTTCATGGGAATTTTCATGCCCTTGTCCCAGCTCTGCCTTTTGTCCACACCCAGCTTTCCTCACTCATGCTGGACAAGAGCACAGCCTGAGGCCACTCAGCTTTTGGCCACACCATCAGGAGGCTGCAAGTTTGAAAAAAAAAAGAAGAAAACTGAAAAAAAAAAATGTCTGAGAGACTGAATCAGAGAGGACTCAGGAAGGGGAGATTCAAAGGCACACATGGATAAAATTAACCCAGGATAGGGGTCCTCCCTGATGGAGTCTCAGCGAGGTTGTGCTCGTGCCTCTGTGTCTGACAGGGATAAAGCAAGGCACCCAAAACTGCAAAGATGCTTAAATTAGAAGGGATCCAACGGACACCAATAAAATGCTGGAAAGAATTGTGTATCAACATCTCCAGAGAGGTTGAATGAACACAGCCTGCTCTTCCTAAAAACTAAATCTGAGGTAGGAGAAAAGGGGAGAGCAAGATAATCCCACCATAAAGTGTAGGACAGAATCGTTTAGAGATGAAGCAGATATTTAGGGATGCCATTTAAAAGCAGAAATGAAGGCGCAGCTACAGAAATGGGAGAGGAGTGCTTTGTTTCCTGGGATAAAAACCCAAATATTTTACAGGTTTACATTCATTCTGCTCCCACTAAACCAGGGGATGAATCCAAGCTGAGTTTTCCAGTTCCCAGGTGCTGCTCCCAACCCTTCCCCACCCCGACCCTGCTGGTTCAGCCCTCTGCACCTGCGTCACTGCTGCCACAACTTCCCTCTGTTTGTTGCTAACAGCCCGGGCAGATTTCCACACTTCCCAGCCTTGATGGACACTGCACCAGGCTGGGGCTTGGGAGATAGAGGTGCTAATTTGAGAGCTTGCTACAGGCAATTCCTTCCATTTTCTCTGTGCCTCTGCCTCATATCTGGATCGCAAGAACAAATGTTACTGTCAAAGCAAAAGTCCATCCAATAATTCCTGCTAATAGCCTCCCAGCCCTGGGCTGCTCTCAGGTTAGGAAACTTCTGAAACTGATGTTGTTTATATACTTAATAACTCCTAAGTGCTTTTCTCTCCCCTGTGCTCGGCCACTTTCCTCTTAAATCTGCGAAAACTTTCTGTACCCACCACTTCCTTCGAGCTCAACATATCAATCCCTTGTTGCACAAAACCAGCTGATCCTCCCCACCTCCATTCCTCCCCGGATTTGCCTTCCTGGAAACTCTCCAGCACAGGCATTGCCTCTCAAAATACAAAACCAGGTGTCCTGGGGTGACACACATTCCCTGGAATGCCATGGGATACAGGGAGCTGCACACCGGGGCTGAATCCAGCCCTGCCTGGGATCTGCAGGGCCCACCAGGAGCTGATGAATTGCTTTCTGCTCCCATGCCTGGCTCCAGATTGGGTTATCTGCGCAGAAAACGTAATTTGTTTGCTGATATCAAAATGCCGCCGCTCACCTGAGGGATTAACGCCGTGACAAAATCATTAGGAGCCTGAGGGAGTGCTGGAGGCCTTCTGAGTTCATGGAAAATTCATTCTTCAGCCAAATGAATGTCTTTTTCCAAACAACTGCCACAGCAACCCCCCTGTTTCTCAGCTCCCTCTAGACTGAGGATGCACACACAGGGCTCACCTTGATCCTACACCAGCTAAAGGGGCCAACAGCACCTTCCAAACCCACAACTGGCACAGGGAACAAACCCCAGCACCATCCCTCAGCCCCAGCTCCGCAGGGAACGTGTCCCAGCGCCACGGGGAGCCCGTGCAGAGGCAGAGCTGGGAGCTGAGCCCCACTCTGCTCCCACACCTTCCCTTGGCTCCCGCATCCTGGTCCCCCAGGCGCTGCACACAGGAGACAAAACACCGCTCTTGTCGCTCTCCCTGCGAGCTGCTGCTCCTGCCTGGTGCCGTGAGGAGCTGGCACTGAGTCACTGTCACTGCTGGGGAAGGGGAGAGGGAGCAGCGACCTTCCCCGTGCCGATTCCCTGCCCCGTCACACGCGCTGTCTGCTCCACGCCGGGGCCTCCTGCCACAGCAGCTGCGTTCTGCTTTTCCCTCCTGCCCTGCCACCAAGGTGACACCATCAAGCATCTCCTTCCCAAACAGCAAGGCTGGGATTTGCATTTCAATTTGAGTTCATTCTCGTGGTTCTGATGAACTTCTGAAACAGCTCCTCGCGCGTGGTGATGGAGCACGCTCCCCCTCCCTGCTGACACACACAGGGATGTATTTTTAGCCTTGATCCCTGCATTAGGGAAAAGTCACCCTCTTAAAAGAGCAGTTTTATTGCCAAGCGATATTAGCACAATGAGGGAAAATCACTCCTAATTTTTATAAATTATCTCATCATCTGCAACTAATTAGCAGCCGCGGAAAGACGGGGAAAAAAAAATCTCTCCTCGCTCCAGAGAGAAGAGCTCGGAGGTGTTCAGAGCTCAGACAGCCCTGCTGGTGAAGGATTGCACGGGAATTCTCTCCCACTGCACAGGTGAGGAGCTGTGCAACCCCTTCCCCAGCACCACGGAATAACCAGGGTTGAAAGGGACCTCTGGAGATCATCCGCACGCTGAGGAATAGCTGTGATGCAGCTTAGCTGGAAACTTTATTAAAATCCAATCTAATCAAGCTGTTGCGAGTCTCCATTCTCCTTACCCTTGCTCCTGGGCGCTTGTGCCTCTGTAAATGTGTCTATAAAAGTAAAATGAGCAAGCAGCCAACGGCTAAGCGGCACTTAATCAGAAGAAAATGTATACCCTGGTGGATAGCAAACTGCTATTAGGCTGGGGAGGGGGGAACAGCAGGAAATAATAAGCTATAAATGGACAACCAAATAAATCTCCTGCTGCACCAAGTGAGAGCACATCTGGTTAGATGCCACCTCCAATGAGTTGTGAGCAAAATATTTTTTTGCCGCCGAGCACCTGGCAGCAGGAGAGGGAACAGAGCTGCTTTCCCCTGCCTGGCTTCAGAGGTGCCTGCAGGAAAACCCTACCTGGAATCATCTGGCCCCCAGGGCATCGCTGGCCAGGCTGTGACCCTGCCCACAGCTCGTCCTGCTCCAAAAACAAGGAGTAAAATATCAAAATCCATCTTCTCTCCAACAGGAGAGCCCCTCTCCTCCATCCCTACCATGAGCCCCAAGGAGGTCAGGCAGGCAGGAGACTCCGAAGCTTTAAGTACCACAGGACTTTTACACCTCTGATCCCTGAGAGTGCCTTAATTTAATATAGAGCACTTCAGCATCAGGAGAAAATGGGATTTGGGACTTGGAAGGCCCCGAGGGAAAAGCTCCTTGGAGAGGGGCATGGCTGCAAAGGGGATTATCACCATAATCACGAGATTAGTTGAATAATCCCAGCCCAGAAGAGAGGTTTTGTTGTCTGCATGACGCTCAGCACCCTCCTGCTTTCACGGAACCGCAGTGCAGCGCGGGGTCAGATTGAATTTGAGGAATAACGTGGGGGAAAATCAGCCCAGGCTGTGCCTCACAGTCCCTCCAAATCCATCAAGGTGACACTGCCGTGCTCCATGGCCTCGGGCCAGCCCCATCTCCCAAACCCTGACAACACAGCACATCCAAATTGACTTTTCACCCCCCCACAACCCCTCTCTGCTTCATTTTTCGCTCTTTCACAGACTGAACGCAGCCACGGAGTTCAAGCCTCCAAAAAAAAAAGGCAAAACCCTCCCCAAGAAATTCAGCCCTTCCAAATGAAAAGAAATTGTGCCAGGGAAAATAAACTAAATCAAAATAAAATAAAATAAACCTCCCCTCCTAATCACCCAGCCTGGCTCTTCTAAGGAAGCTCTTGCACAGCTGAATTGCGCAAAGTAAACAAATAATTACCAGCTATTTTTTTCTATAGGTCAGAAAGCAGATTAGCAAGCTGAGACTGAAATCTAAAGCACGAGCGTGGCGTGCCCAGGCTTACAAAAAGCAGAAAAAAACCCGGCCAGAGCCCTGTAGAACAACCACAGCTCTCAGCCCCTGCTGCTCTCGGTGCCACAAGAAATCCACCTGCTCTCCCCGCTCAGGTGTTGATAACCTGGCTGGAAAAACACCTGAACTCAATGCTAATGTTTTGCATTTCCAGATTCTCAGCTTTTTAACTGAATCTTAGTACCCAGGGAATGGTTTTCTGAGAAGGGGAAGCCAGAGTTTGGTGCTTCTCCTGGAAATGCTTCTTCCAGATGCCTCAAACCCAGGGCTGAGAATCAGAAGGGAAGAAGAGGTGAGAGATGTAAGCAGCAATGCCTGCATTAAATCCCACTGTACTTTTCACTTTTTGCAACTGAAAGCAAAACCCACCCTCCTCGAGCCCCTTGTGGGACTGGGAAGGACGAGGCTGCTGGGGTGAGAACTTCAGGTCAAGGAGGTCGTAACACTTTTCCCCCACAGCGCTGGAGAAGCTGCTTTAATTCAGCCCTGGCAGAGAAATCCATAAAAGCAGCGGGGAAGGGATGATATTCCAAGCATCAGGAGTCTCCCAGGGGAGCAGGAGCTTTAGCCCTGACAGGTTGTCCTGAGCCTGCAAGCAGAGCAGGTGAGGACACCCTTCCCCACTGCTGTGCACAGATCACTCTGCTTTCCCCCCCCCAAAAAAAAGCTCCAAAACCACGGAGCAGGCAGACAGGGACCTGTTGCAGCTCCCTGCAGGTGCTGGCTCGGGCAGAACACACGGCCAGTGCTGCCTTCTCAAGCACAGATAACACTGGAGGGCTTCCAGGTGGGGAAGGTGGGGGAGAGCAGAGAACAGAGCCAGGACATTTAAAACAGCTATATTCAGCAAATATCTGCTTTTCAGAAGGGTTTTAGTCACACAGATGCTCTCTTTTTTATAGATATATATTTTTTTGCATTTCTTCTGGCATTATGCTGTTATTTTATTCTCTTTTCTTTGTTCTCACCTCACCTTCCAGTGCTAGAAACCATCCATGCTTCATGCTGAATTTTAGCAGCGGGAGAGGAAATTCTCAGAGTCAGTGTTCTTCTAACCAAGCCACCAAATCTTTTCGAGGTTAATTGATTCTCCAAGCATGAGGACACGTCTTCCAAAAGCATGTTCAGTGCCATGAACTGCTACTCTAAAACTCTCTGTGCTGCCAGCTAATGCCTGAAAACGCTTCCCATTTCCTCACAATGGAACCTGACAGCCCCAGGACAACAAACAGCCACGGATCCGTCGCGGTTTGTCATTCAAAAGGGCAGGAGCCAGGAAATCATAAAATCCCAGAATGGTCTGGGTTGGAAAGGAACTTAAAATCATCTCATTCCAACCCCTGCCATGGGCAGGGACACCTTCCACTATCCCAGGCTGCTCCAAGCCCCGTCCAGCCTGGCCTGGGACACTTCCAGGGATGGGACAGCCACAGCCGCCCTGGGAATTCTCTGAGGAGAAGGAGAAGCAACGGCAGCAGAGATTCCAGGTTTGCAGCTCAGCCTGGAAATATCCCACCCTGTGCAGCAGCAGAGCCTCCAACAGCTCAGGGTTACCTGTGGTGGGAGCACCTTCACTCACACCCCATGTCCTGCTTCATGTCCCAGAGCTCTTCAGTCCATCCCCCCTCTGGCTCGCCAGCAAAAAGCCACATCAGCCTGTGGGTTCTTTACACCTTTTTTCCAGGGAAATCAGTGTCTGTGCCCGACTCAGGGTGAGCTGCAGGCACCTTGAATCCCTCCTCACGTTCCTGACTTATCACCCCCAGCCTCTTCCCCTCACTTTGTTCCCCATGCTAACAGCTTTGCCAGCAGCATCTGCAGGGCTGAAGGGACTGAGGGCAGAAATAGAAAACAGCAGCCTGGAGATGGGAATGGAGGGAGCTCAAAGCCTTTTCCTGCCCAACAACAACCCAAGCTGCCTGCAAATAAAACTCCAGAGCTCATCAAGCAACTCTGACCACTGAGGGTGCTTAATAAAGATTACTTTTCTACAGCTCCGCTTGCCCGAGGCATCATTTGCTCCTAATGAGATGCTCCATGGGATTTAAATGCAGGAGGGAAGAGCAGGATTTCAACCACAGCCGAGGGAAAACGAGATTTCTGCTCCAAAAATCTGAGTTGGGCAGCTCAGAACCATCTCCTACCATGCTGATCCTCCTCAGTCGTGCCCAGCTGGGCACCCACAGGGCCTGCCTTGTGCCAGAGCTGTCCCATGGCAAAGACTGGTCATGCTGGGGACATGGAGGCTTGGGCAAAGCCACTGCCAGCCTCACCTGGCCCTAAAAAACTCAGCTGGGGCTCATGAGGCATCTGTGCTGGGTGTTACATGGGGTATTTATGGCTTTGCCAGAGCACTGCAAGGTATTTCCTTGCCAACTCCTCTGTTTTTCGCTTTATTTTCTGTGGTCATTAAGATCATTGGATTTCCAGGCATGGCTGGGATGATAAAAGTTCTTCTTGCCACTGTAGCAGGGCCCCCAGTGAAGCGAGAACGCCAAAAAATTTCTGTGTGATATTCTAGTGGATATTCCATCCACTGAAATGGGTGGAAATACCACGGGCAATCAACACTAAAGGTCTGCAACTGCCAAGCTCTACTGGGATGTGGAACAAAACGTCCTGAAGTGCCGAAGCCAAAGAGCAGAATGGACTTGCTGCTGGAAAAATGGGAATATGGACAAGTGGGGGCAGCTGAGCATGACCAGAAAAACCTCTCTGCAGGGGGAAGGAAGGGCTGAGCTCAGGGGCATCCTGCCCCGGTGGAGCTGCCGTGGATCAGGGCTGGAACAAGGTGGAGGACGTGAGATGCTGAACACCACAACGTGCACACACGGGCATCCCAAAGCACCGATCCTGCCAGGTCCTGGGGACTACAAAGGGGAGGCTGGAATCTGTGATGAGTGAGGAGATGCTCAGACAAACCCAGGCTGACCCCACGTCACAACTTTCCAGCCCTTGTTGCCCCCTGGGCTTGGCAAGGAGATCACAGAAGTTTTAAGCTCATGTGGGATTAGAGTCACCCCAGGACAGGGATGAGCCTCGGGCTGGAGCTCAGGCATTCATCCCAGCCTGCACCTCTATGATAGGAAACCAGGAATAATTCCAGGGGACAGCCCAGCTCCTGGGAGTCTGCTCTAGGGAGTGCACAGCAATCCCTCCAGCAAGAGTGGGGACACAGAGCCCCTTCCTTGCCTTCCTCCCGCTCTAAATTCCCCCCTGAACACAATTTCAGCTGCGTGACACGCAAGAACTTTTGGCATTTATAGAGACCAGGTTGCTGGAGAAGCCCAGGAAAAGAGATAAAAATCCAGGCTGGGCTCAGCTCTGCCTGCAGCCAGCTTTATCAGCCCTTCTGACAACTGCAAGGCTACCAAAAACGTAATACTTACGGGAGACAGACTCCTTTGAAGAGATAAGAGCATAATCCAGGTGGGTTACCCACAACCTGGTTACCCCAAGGCTGGAATTTGATCCCGGATTCCTGCATCCCACCTGAGCCTCCCAACCCACCAATGATTTGATTTCTCTCTTAAAACTGTCTGTAAAAAAGAATGAAAATTCATGAATCCCGCAAGTAAAGAACACAAGATGTTCTGAAACCTCAGGGCTGCACAACTAAGAGGAAAATCAAGCTCCATCCCTCCTTGTGCCTTTGTACCAGATGCTCCCCCCTAGGCCAGGGACCGTCACCTCCTGGGCTCAGAGCTCCAGCAGCCAAGAGCAGGGTCCCAAAAGCGCTGACAGAAGATCAGCTCCTTCCCTCCACGGGCAATTCCGGAAGCATCTGGAGCAGTTCTGCTTTCAGGGCTGCTGCTGCAGAGAGACGGCTCCAGAGCACACGAGAGGTGACAGGTGACACCTGCACTGAGTCAGGTGGCCAGGTAAAGCTGGCCCAAAGCACCTGGCTGCAGCAGCTCTGCTCCTGCAGAAGCAGGTAGCCAGTGGCCATTAGTAATTCCTGCACTCTCTCTTCGGGTAAAACTGCAGCACTCAAGGCTCCCAGTGCTCTCTTTCTCTCCTAAACACAGCGAGAGGCCGCTCCCTTTGCAGCACTCCAGGGGAGCTCTGAGTGCATCATTTTACCCCAAAAAGGATGGAGCACTGCATGGCGCTGCTCTAAAACTGCTCCCCAGGGACACGAGGGACCCAGAGGTATCAAGGTGATCCCCACTCTGAGATGATCCCATCCCAAATCTGCCAGCAAGAGAAACTTGAACAAAGATCAATCCACTTCTAAAGCAGCGAAAAAGATCCTTGTGAAAGTACAAAGCACTCCTGGGCAAGTTATTGCTCCTGTGGCTCCATTCTAGAGGATGATGGCACAGCTGGTGCTCCCCCTTCCTCACATCCCTGCACCTCCACAGGCTGAGCTTTCCCTTCAGGAATGCTCGCAGCAGATTAAAACCCAGTTTATTAAATAAGGCAGTGCTCTAACAAGGGTAATCCACTGATAATTTCACTCATTTAAACCCTATTTTATCTCAACCAAGTAGACTTATTTCCATTTAACAATCTTAATTCTTTCAGCACTTTCCAGCTCCCAAATTGGCTCCGACAGCAGCGCTGACATTCAGCCATCACTTTCACATAAAGTTACATTTAGTCTCTCCAAGGCCCTGCAGTGTCTGGAGGTGCAAGAGGAATTCATTAGTGATGTCTTTGGGAACAGGAGCCGTCCCTCCCTGCGGCCTCCTGACATCCACAGCCCTCATTTGGCAGGGCGGGAGTCAGGGCAAGGCCAGCCTGAGCTGCTCCTGCTGCACTCAGCTCCCTCCCAGCTCCACGTCTCTGCTGTCACATCTGCATTCTCTGCGCTCTCCTCCAGCCAGGATTGTCACCTTCTGCTTCCCAGGCTGCCCACATTCTTCTCCTCTCCAAATAACATCCCAAAGAAGAGCTCTGGGCTATGATGCCACCCCCCCAAAGCTCTTGGATGGTTGTCCCAGTGACAAAAGGCCCCCATTTTTCCTGCCTGCTCACAGCCCTTTCTGCCATGGGTTGTGCCCTGGGTGTTTTTCTTCTCTCCCATGTGCTCCCCTGCTCTTCACAGCTGACACCCCACAGCAAAGCAAATTTCATTCTGTCAGATCCTTCCATCCTTCCCTTTTTCCTCAGCAATCTCAGCCAGCAGCTTTGATCTCAGAGAGGAAGAAGAGGAGGACGAGGAGCACAAAGCTGGGAGCAAGGGAAGGGCAGGAGCCACCACTCACCCTGCTTTGTCAGCAGGTTGCTCTCCACTTCTGGGATTGGGACTTTTCCAAGTGCTGTGTGTCCCTAACACCTGGATATGGAGAGTGGGAGCTGCTGGATCTGAGCCAGGGCAATTTGGGATTTCAGCTTCTCAGGGGCCGTGTTTATCTGACACCGAGCCAGCAGCAATTAGCTGCGGAGGGGCACTCGAGATAAATGCCCTGCTAGGTCAAAAGCTCCTCTTCTGGGAAGGTTGCCCAGCAGCCCTGCAGTGCCTAAACTCGGCAAGAGGGCTTTAACACCTCGCTGAGCTCAGCTCTGGGCACGCGGCAGCCTGGAGAGCTCCTGAGCTTGCAGCCCACCCATCCACGGGGCAAGGACAAGGGAACGTGCCAAGAGTCACAGAGCAGGAGGAATGAACCATGAGCACGAGGCTTGGAGCACAAAGAAACCCTTCCTTGCACTCCCAGGGTGGGGATCTCAGCCCTGCTACAACTGGCTGGAGCTGGAGTGGCTTTTTGTCCTTCTCCCATCTGCCGTCCTCTCCCTGCCCTTCCCAGAAAGGTTCCAACAGCTCCCAGGTAACAAATTCGGCTTTATCTCCACTCACCTTGAGGAAATTGGGCATCTACCTAAAACCTGCCTAAAGACCCTCCTCCCCCTCACTGCCCAAAAAGGACCTTCCAATCACATCATGGTCCCTGCAGACCTGCAGTTCCCTAAAAACAAGGAACATGTTCTTCAGCCAGGCATCCAGAGGTGTCCCGTCCTCAGGAGTCACTCCCAGAGCTGCTCCTGCCTCTGCACAGGACTTGCCTCCCCTACGTGCTTATCCAAATTATTTAACTCCCGTCTACATCCCAAAATTCTCCTGCTCACTTCAGATGGTTCCTTACACACAAGTTAATTGGTCTGTGGGGAGGAACAGATTTGGAGCTCCAAGTATCACCGAGGCTGGCATGCGTTTCCCAGGTGCTCTGGATGCCAAGGCAGCAGCCTGGCAGGGTGGTGGCTCTCGCCCCAGCTCGGCTCTGAGGAGGAGATTTAATCCAGCCCTGCAGTGAAGTGAAATCCATCCTCCCTCACTGCCCACACGGATAGCCAGGGGGGAGGGGCTGGGGAGCAGGAATCCGTAATGCAGCCTCGTGCACAATCCCATCTCACGCCACACTGGAACTCTCTGCAGAAATTCCAGCTCTGCTGAATTTGGCTCCGAGTTGGAATTCATTTTGGCAGCTGTTTAGGCAGGCAACCAAGGATCTTTCATTCATGTAATTGACTTTTTTATTCATATATATATATGAAAAAATAATGAAAGAAATTGCAGAGTAGCTCTTGCTATCTGTAGCTTTCTCTGTGTGAAGCAAGAAGATCTGCATTAAAAGTGGCTCAGCAGCTAAATACACAAAGTGCTGCCCAGGGGCAGGAGCAGTATTTAGATATAAAACAAGTTACATGACTCTCAGATCCTGATCCTTGGCTCCGGGAGAATGTTTAATATTCAGGAACAAATGTAAAAAACCAGACCTTTGATACAAAATTCTGCACATGCACCTATCCGTGCCTGTCCTCTGTCACCCTGCCACAGCTCAGGACTGTGCCCGCAAGAGATAAATGTGACCTTTCCACTGACCAACCCCTCTCTGCCTGGCTCCTCTCCTTAAATTCCCCTTTCCTGCTGGATTAGCACTGCTTCCAACCCAGTCACCTTCCAAACCCACAAAGCCACACAGGCCAGGGCAGCAGCTGCTGCTGTGCCCAGGGGCACCACAGCTTCCCCCCGTGCTGGTGGCTAAATGGCTTTCAATAAACAAGAGAGTGAAGAAATAGAACGTTGATTTGCTGCTTAAGTAACGTGGCTCTTTTCCATAACTACCAGCCGCTTTCCCCATGCAGCTGCTCTGCACAGAGAGATCTATATCTATATAATATGTATGTGGATGTATAATGAATCAAAACAAAGCTTAAAGGCCTCCTGGGGTGGATAATATAACCTGCCTCTCGGACATTAATGAATAGGAACAGATCAGGAAAAATAACTCTTGCCACAGAGGTGCAAGAGATGGAAGGAGATGATCTGTCTGGCTGACTCCCCGTCCCTCCTCACTCCATGCCCTGTGGCACCGATCTGAAATATAAATCTGCTTATTATTTATTATTCACATTATTACAGAGCTGGATTCCTCCGCTGGAGATGGGGAGCTCATTATGTTTTATGTGGCAAAGCTGCAGCCTGGAGAGAGGCAGAGCCCTCCCACGCCAAGCAAGGGGCACTGCTCTGCTGGGCAGGATCTGCCTGATGCCACGGACACCTTCCCCTTGCAGGGCAGCTCACCCTGCTCTGCACCAAGCCCCTCTTTTCTCCATGGAGTTTCCCTGCTCTGCACCAAGCCCCTCTTTTTTCCACGGAGTTTCCCTGCTCTGCACCAAGCTCCTCTTTTTTCCACGCAGTTTCCCTGCAGGATGAGGCTCAGTTGATTTTTAAGCCAAACACATCCAACCTTGATCACACAGAATTCGTGTACAAACCTCCGTGGTGGAGGAAGCCATCAATCCCCCTCTCCCTCTTGGTAGCCAGTCCTGTCAATCTGCCAAACAGGCCCCTCTCACTGCTGGAAACCAAAGACAAACGAAGCAGGGGTGCAGGGTTTCTGCACCCCTCGGGATTTCTGCACCCCTCGGGATTTCCACACCCCTCAAGAACCCGCTCGCGGCTCGTCCCGGTTCCCGCTCGGAAGCGCTCGCGCTCCTCCCGCAGTTTTCGCTCACACTTCCATGGTGCTAATGAGCTCCTGCCTCTGCAGGCTCAGAGGGTGCCGAGCACAGCCCCAGGAAAAGCTGCATCCACAGGTTTAGTGGGAATGGTGTGCAAACCTCCTGCCTGCCCGTGGAGACTGTCGGGCGCCCACCGCCGACCTCGGCTGAGCCTCAACACCCTGCCCTGGTGTCCTGCACCAAAAGCTTTCAAGGAAACTCCTCTCACCAGATCATTCCAGAGAAGAACAGGGTAGATAAATGACTGCACCAGTCACCAGCCCCTCTCTGAACAGTTCCAGTTGCCTCTTCCTGAAATAAACTCATCTCATTTTATCCTTGAGTAGCCTCTGTGGATGAGTCGCCTGAACGAGATCAGGACACGAAGGGTAAAGGATGGGGCAGTGGCAGCCACTCTTCCCAGTGCTGGAACACAGGAATAGCTGGCGAGAACTGCAGAGAATCCAAGGATGAAATTTGCCCAGAGAAGCTGTGGCTGCCCCTGGATCTCTGGAAGTGTCTAAGGCCAGGGTGGACAGGGCTTGGGGCAACCAGATCCAGTGGAAGATGTCCCTGCCCATGGCAGGGGGCTGGAACAGGGTGATCTGTGAGGTCCTTCCAACCCAAACCATTTGTGATTCACTGTAAGTTTAACGAGGCTTTGCTGAAGGGCCTGGCATCTGTACAGGTGATTTTTATTAAAAAAATATTTATGCACAGAACTCCGTAAGAGTTTAAGCCCATAAATAAGACATCACTCTCCTAGAAGAATAATCAGAACCAAATTAAAAGGGCAGATAGCAAATGAATATTGTATTTTTCTCTACCTCTCACCATTCTTCAGCAGCAAATGATAAATAACTACGAACCTGCTTCGCTTTAATAAACTTAACTGGCTGTTTTTAATATTGGGAGAACTATTAATATTTTATCCCAATAACTACACCCTCCTCCCACCCCACTCCCCAAGCCAGGCTGGGATTAAACGCTCATCCTAATGACAGGTGGAAAGGTTTTCCAGCAACAGCACCACCATGTGAGCCCTGCAGGTTGTTCCTGTGCTCTGAGCTGATCACAGCAGCCTGGCTGGGTTCAAAGCCAGGGTAAGGCCATTCCTCTGCTGGGGAACAGCAAATCCACGGCCACTTTATTCCAGATCCATCAGTATCACCCACAAAGGGCTTGGCTAAGGCAGAGCTACACCGGGAAAGGAGTCTGTGCTTTGTGTGTGTTAAATGTTCCCAGCAGGAGAGAGAAGAGGAGTTTCAAGCTGTGTGAGCCAGCTGCAAGCAGGAGAGGGGGAGCTGGAGATGGCACAGAACCTGCCACAACGCCACAAAGGCACTCTCTGCCTGCCTGCACTGAAAGGCACAGCTGGGTTCCCCCCTTCATCCCAGCCTCACTCCTGAGAGGAAGAATCTGGTACCTGCTGACATCAGCGTCCTCCTTCCCCAGCACCCAGGGGCTGGCTGCACCTTCATCATCAGAGCCACCAGCACCCTTTAAAATGCTAATGCTGCCTTGTGGGATCTTCCCTGCAGCGCCTGCAGGAGAATTCTGCGTGTCCTGAAGGAGCTGAACCAAACCATCCCCAATTCCTCTGCTGTTACCGTTCATTTTTAATGAGTTTTTAACGCTCGCTTTTCCCTCGCCTCAGCCCTCCAGCTCAGACACACCTATGGACAAACTGCATCCACCAGGGCAGCTCTGGGGCCTTTACTCACTGCAAAAGTGCTTGAGTACATCATAAACACCTCAGGAGGGTGATTACACAGGGAGTCAGGGCCGTGCAAACAATGCTCTGCTACCCACGGCCGTGACAGAGGGATGGGCTGGGAATAAAGGGGCTCCACACAACCACAGCGATGCAGGAAAAGCTCCAGTTCTGCCTCTTGCCACCTCCTTCAGCACACACAGATCAATGCCTGGGGTTTCCTACAGCTCCACGTGCTCTGGGGGATCCCCAAGAACATCTTCTGGACATGAAAAGCGGAGAGAATTGGGATTGTTCAGCCTGGAGAGGAGAGGCTTTGGGATGACCTCACTGCAGCCTGCCAGGAGCTGCAGGAGCTGCAGGAAAGATGGAGAGAGAATTTCTACAAGGGCTTGGAGTGACAGGACAAGGGGAAATGGCTTCAAACTGACAGAGAGCAGGGTTAGATGGGATATTGGGAAGGAATTGTTCCCTGGGAGGGTGGGCAGGCCCTGGCACAGGGTGCCCAGAGCAGCTGTGGCTGCCCCTGGATCCCTGGCAGTGTCCAAGGCCAGGCTGGGATAGTGAAGGTGTCCCTGCCCATGGCAGGGGGTTCGAACTTCATCTTTAAACCAACCTAAACCATTCCATCATTCTATGATTATAGTTCAGAGCAGACACAGGAGATTCACAACCCCTCAGGCACTCCAGAATTCTGGAATCGTCCCTAGAAACAAGGACAGACACCCCAGAGAGACACTTCTGGTGATACCCCAGCATCAGGGTGGGATTCATGAGGACTTTGACCACAAATTGCTTCTCTGGTGGACGAAACCACAAAGCGCTGGGACAGCAAGGACAGCTGAGCCAGAGGTGGATACAGTCTCTGGGTGGGGCAGGGGGCAGAAAACCACCAAATTTCATCTCAAAAAACACCCTTAATGCCACAGTCCCTGATTATGGGGTAGAAAAACACCAAGTTCCACCCCAAAAAACATCCTTAAATGCTGGAGCTGTTGTGTAAAGTTTGCAGGGCTGGGAGACAGAGGCAGGGAAGGGATTTTCACGGGCAGAGGGAATCACAGACGAGCACCTGAGAGGCTACAGGAGGCCTTGCAAGGAGCTTGTCAGCAGATCCTCTGTCAGGGCTCCTGGTCCTGCTGCTGGTGAGGGCAACGCCATGGCTAAACTCCAATTTTGGCCGGGGTATGAATTTTAAATGAGCTTTTTAGCACGCCCAATGAATCAAGGCAGAGAACGCCAATTTAGGGCCCCCACGCTCTGCTCTGCGAGCCCGAGTAAATAACCCAGCAAATAACTCAGGCAAATTTCCTGACACTTCCTTGAGCATGAGTGAACAGGAGAAAAACAAACCCAGAACTGCTCCCACACACGCTGTGTGCTGCAGGAAAGCAGGGCCAGGGGAGATGTCGCCCTGGAGAGCAGGAGGGAGCTGATGATTTTCACTTTTTGGGGTGGCTGGATGCAACACAACCTGTGCAAGGGCAAGCACTGCACCCCAGGATATTTTGGGAGGCTTTGCCTTGGTTCTTCCAAGCTCTACAGGCTGCCTGGAGGCAATTCCTTCCCTCCCAGAGCTCTTAAAGCTGCTGAGAACGCTCCCAGCCCTGCCTGCTCCTTCCCTCCCTGATCAGATCCAGCTTTTGAGGTGCACAGATACAATAATTCACCCAGACAGAGCAGGGAACTGACTGACAAAAGACATTCTTAGTTAAAACATCACCATTTTGGATAAAGCTTTTAGATCTGGATTTCCCCACCAAGGCCTCCAGGAGAACAAGGACAAGGAGGTTTTCTCCAGGGCTGGATCAGAAAGGAGCAAACAGTTTAAGGCTGAAGAAACAGGTTTGCACTCACAGGCACGGGGAAGGTCACCCTGGAGCCCACATTCTGCTCGATTTCTTGCACAGATGACGCCTCCCAAGCTCACTGCAATGCAACACTCGCTGTGGGTCCTGTCCAGGCCAGCAGAAATTCACTGTGTGCTCAGAGATGAGGCAATCTGCTGCCTCTCAGCTCCACTGAGGGCTGCCAGGGCCAAGATCCACCCGAAACCCCAAAAAAGCAGCAGCGGGGAAGCTCAGGGCTCGGTTCACAAGCCAAGTGCCCCTGACTCAGCAGCACCGTGGTTCCTTCTGCCTGAAGCCAAGAGCTGCAGGCAATAATCTCTTTTTGCTGGTGAAGAACCCACCCTGGCAGTGCCCAGCTCACCTCCTGTTACTGATCACATCCCGGGGCATTCCAGCAGCCCCCTATCAGATGGTTTTCAGGATTGTTTTAAAGGTTAGCTTGCATTTCCTTGGAATATTTAAATGTTCTTGCTGGTCTCTTTTTCCTTCCCCATGCAGAGCCTTGATTGATGTTGCTAGATACCATATCTCCCTGCCTTGCCAAGAGCATGCATTTGGGAATGATTTCAGGGCTGCTGGTAATATTTTCTCCCCTCTTTTTATTCTGCACTTTATTTTTATTAACTTTTTTGTTGGAGACGCTGTAAAAATGAAACTGTGGCTTGGAGAAACAACACTCATCAAACCCCCCAGCCAAGCCAAGCTGGAAGGCAGCTGCCATTCCCACCTGGAAGCTGCAGCACAGATTTGAGTTTCCAGTCCTTAAAAACTTAAAATCACAGTCCCAGGTCTCAAACATCTTCACCTTTCACTCTGGGGAGGTGGGAAACAAACAGACCCCAGGTTTGCAGCTCTGTGCTGTCGGGGGAGCTCCCCTTTCTTCCCACACTCCCAAAACCCCACAATGCTCCCCAAAAAGACGGGACACAGTGCAAAGTGAAGGATTTTCACCTTCAGCACCCTGATGATTCACCCTCCATCCCCATCCCTGCCTGCTGGCTCAAGCGGAGGATGTGGCCATCAACGAGAAATGCAGGCAGCAGAGCTGGAAGCGCGCAGGGAGCGCTCCACATGAATCAGGGATGCCGGGGATATAAAACACCAGCCACCTTTCCCAAGCTCCTGCCAGCTCACACCCTCCCCTCCCATATTTCCTGAGCTGCTTCATGCTCCACTAGCGGAGGAGAGAGGTAATTTTACTTCAAGTGTGTCACCTGTGCAAGTTGCAGATGGGGACAGGAATAGATTAGCTGCTTATCTGCAACAAATAGTTAATAAAGGCAGCTGGTGGCTGCAGGGGGAACAGCCAGTGGAAGCAGTTTCCTTTCTAAACAACAGAGCAAAGTGTCGATACTGGGAGGTGAGTTTCATTACGAGGTTTCTGGATGCATTTCTGTTCCCTAATCCACACAGGCAGCCAGGAAAAATGACAGTGCCTCTTCCTGAACACTTTTTAACACAGCCCAAAGGAGCCTGAGTTCATGGGGCTTCCCTGCAAATGGGTATTTTGGGGTTATCACAGTTCTTGTGGCACCCCCGAACTGGGGGCAGTTTGGGCTCAGGCACTCCTGGCTCATCAATGTATTTGTGACAGAAATATTGCATTTTATGTGGAGTTTAGGAGAGGGGGTAGGACATGGCACGGACAAGTTTGGCTCCTCAGTGGCTCTTTGAGGGGTGGCTTTGAATTTACACAGGAAGAACAGCACCAACACCATGAAAACCAACACAAACATGGCAATTCACTATAAACAGCATTTCCTTTACAAGAGGAAAGAGAGAACATTCCCAAAATGCAAAGAGGAGCTTCAACAACTGTGTCAACTCACCATAAACTAATTTCATTTACAAACTGAAGACAGAACACTCCCAAAATACAGCAGGAGGAGCTCAGTGTGGCAGCTCACCATAAACTGCACTTCATGTACAAGAAGTAGAGAACACTCCCAAAATGCAGGGAGGAGCTTCAGCCAGCGTGTCCACTCATCATAAACTATTTTCATTTACAAGCTAAAGACAGAACATTTCCAAAACACAGAGAGCAGCTCAGCAACCTTGTCAACTCACCATAAACTGCCCTTCATTTACAAGGGGAAGGAGAGAACCTTTCCAAAATGAAGGGAGGAGCTCAGTGTGTAAACTCACCATAAATCACATTTCATTTACAAACTAAAGACAGAACTCTCCCAAAATACAGGAGTGGCAGCTCACCATAAATCACATTTCATGCACAGGAGGAAGGAGAGAACCTTTCGCTCAAGGTGTCAGCCCCACCTCAACGGGGACACCCCACCGAGGCAGGGAGGATTTCCCCCCTCCAAGAATTCCTCCAGAGTGGCCAAACAGCGCTGGACAGACCCAGATGAGAGCGAGGTGTGCACTCACCAATCCTCAGGGAATGGGGGCTGGCCCAGATCCGCATCAGCCACAGCAGAAGGAGCACCAGAGGCGCCAAGACACGGAGCATCTTCCATAAATCCTCATGGAGCCCTGCGGTGGTCTGGGCATGACATAACTCTGCGGGGAGACACAAAACACGGCCGTGAGCCCCTCTGCTCTCCCAGCTCTCCCCCAGCAGCACCACACAGCTCCCAGCTCGTCCAGCACTGGGGACAAAGGCTCCATTTACCCGAGGAGGAGGAAGCTATTTACAGACTATGAATTATTCAGGGATTGGAATCAAACTGGGCAGAGAGATTCTAGCAAAAACAAAGGAAAAAAAAAAAAAAAAGGAAGGAAAAGAAACACAAGGAGAAGTCCAAATATTTCATCTTGGCATTTTTAGCGTTTCAACAAAAAACAAGTGGAAATCAATATTGAGTCACATCTCTGACTTCTATTCTCACCCAACCCCCCCCCCCCCCTTTTTTTTCCCACTCAGAGCAGCCTGCAACTCATTCTGTAATACTGACTTCTGATTTTATGATGGGACAAACATTTTCGTAGCAAAACGTGATTTGAGGGAGGGGTTTAGGAGGCAGAGAGTCACTTGGGCCTCAAACTAGAAACCAGTTCCTTGCCACAATTCCAGTCACCTCCTTCCCTCCCTTTCAGGAACAGGAGGATTCAGCACAAGACCAAAAGCATCTCTTTTTCTCCTCACACAAGGTCTCACCACCCCACCACACAGAGGTCCAAGCTCCAAAGTCAAAACACCACCAAAATGAAGGGCAGGAGGTGGAAAATCCACAAACTCATCATCAGCACAAATATTGGCACCGGCTGTCCCACAGCAGGCTCCTGCAGCACAGCTAATCAAATTTGTAACAAATACCATTTTAAACAGCTTCATAAAGGGCAGATTTTACTTCATAGGGAAGAAAAAAAAAAAAAAAGGTTGTCTCTGGAGTTGATAAAATTATCTCCACAGGCAGCAATGTCCTTAAATGCTGACTTTGAGTGTTTCATCTGTTACCTTATCTCTCCCTTCCCCAGCTTGCTGGCAAACATCCTCACACTCTTCCATTTGTCTCCTTCCTGGGCCAAATATCCAAGTCCTGACACAGGCAAAGTCTTTAATCTGCCTTTGAAGTTACCAGGAGTTTTGTCCGACCAAGACGCAGCCTTTTACTTGCAATTTTCCAATTAATCTATTTTTAGATTACATTTAGACTTCCTCCAGCTTATCTCAGCACTCCCCACAGGGACCATCCCCTTTCACAGAGGGGAAATGCAGAGGCAGGGCCACAGAAAGAAAAATCCAGGGAGCCCTGGGACATCTCCACTCGCTGGGGTTCAATCCCTGCCTGGATCACGCCTCCCTTGGGAAGCTCCCACCAGCAGCTCTGCCTCCTGCATCCCAACCTTCTCCATTCCAGCAAATTGAGGGATCTCATGCTCAGCTGTCAGTCACACACGGGAAGAGCATCCTGATTTCAGCACGCTCAACCCATTTTTAAAAGCCAGAAACTCCCCAAAACCACCTGGAACTTGTGAGCCACCTCTGTGAAGGCCAAACAGGAATTTCCTCCTTATTTTTTTTTTCCCTCCTCTTTTCAGTGGGAGTTCCAGAGTAATTCCTGGGGAAGAGAAGCCCTAAAAGGTTAAGCACATGGGGAATTGGTTACATAGAAGCGCTGGCAGCAGCAGAGACAGATTGTGGAGCATCGTATCATTTGAGCACTTTGAAGCAGTTATTTCCAAACTTTCCAAGATATTGACAAAACAGCAGGATCACGTCAGACGCGCTCACAGCCCGGAATGTGGAGCTGGAGCTCGTGGAACACACACAGACACATCCCTTCCCTGTGGAAGCAGGGATGGAGACTGCAGGACAGTGAGGGCAGCTTGAGGTTTGCCACCCAAAGAGCTCCCTCATGCTCAGTTCTGGCCCTAAAGCTGCTCCCCAGCACTCACAGTCCTGTTTTCTTCCTTTTTTAGGTCTTTTTTATGTCCTACTTCTTGCATGGCTACCCCCAGTGTGCTTTCCTTGCCAGTCCCTGGTGATGAACAGCCAGAGCTCAGCTGAAGCATCTGGTTGGGAATCTCAGAGCAGGACCAGGGCAGGGAAAAGTGGGTAACAAACCCCTCAGTTTCCAGCCAAACAGGAGGGAAATGACTGCCTGAAATTCGAGGAGGGTGCTGGAGTTTACATCCCCATCATTCCCTGCCAAAACTCTATGGAATCACTACAAGGAAGGAACTGAGGGGCTGGAGGGAACACAGCTGGGAAGGGTCTGGAGCCCCAGGAACAGCTGAGGGAGCTGGAAAGGGGCTCAGGCTGGAGCAAAGGAGGCTCAGGGGGGACCTTGTTGCTCTGCACAAGTCCCTGACAGGAGGGGGCAGCCGGGGGGGTCGGGCTCTGCTCGCAGGGAACAGGGACAGGAGGAGAGGGAACAGCCTCAGGCTGGGCCGAGGCGGGG
>NW_008238838.1:4384940-4386339 GCF_000691975.1 Corvus brachyrhynchos
TTTCCCCATGGAAAGGGTTGTTAAATATTGGAATGGGATGCCCAGGGAGGTTTGGAGTCTCCATCCGTGGAGGTGTCCAAGGAAAGCCTGGAGGTGGCACTCAGTGCTCTGGGCTGGGGACAAGGTGGGGACTGGGCAGAGCTTGGACTTGATGGTCTGGGAGGGCTTTTCCAACCTCAGTGACCCTGCGAACCACGAGGTGAAAAGGAGCGGTTCTCACTTCAGGCTCTGCGAAGACAAAGTGCACAAGGAGCACGCAACTCCTGGGGGAAAGGAGAAAGGCCCCTGTGACTCCCTGCTCTGAGGGACAGACCCCAAGGCCACTCCTCCTGTCTGCAGCCCGCTGGAGAGGTGCCGAGGAGATTCCCAGGGAAGCAGCAGCTGCCTGTGCATCAGCAGCTCGGAGTTCACCAAAGCTGAGCAATAAATCCAGGGTGCCCGCTGAGCTCTGCTCCGGGGGGGGCGGGGCTGTAATTACCCAGGACATGGAGCACAGGGGGATGCTGCTCCACCTCACGCCTTTCCCACCCCTCAGGAGGGCTTGGATTTTGGAGCACGGGCCCAGGGAACAGCTGTCAGCAACAGAAATGCACCTTGGGGGTTGCCAAACAGCAGAAAACACAGGATCCTACAAGCCGTGCCCATCTGGCTGCTGGAGGTGATTGCAGCACAAGGATGCCTCCCCACCAGCCCACCTGCACACAGGCTGGCATTCCAGATTTCGGATAAGGAGGCAGGATTTTCCTCCTAGCCCAGCAAACAAGGAGGTGTTTCAGTCCTCACACCCCTCTGCATCTGCCCGGTCCCCCCTTGCCACCTCCTCCCTAAATTGGGGCACTAAAGGGTGGTGAGCACAGTTCAAAAGCCCTCACTGCACTTGCCATCTCCCCAAGCTGCCTTCCAGCTGCAAGGTGCATCTGCCTGCCCCGCATGTCCCCAGGAAATGCTGCAAACCAGGAGTTCCACCCACGTGCACCAGGGGATTGTGCCTACAGCTGGGGTATCCACTCCGGTGCAGCCCCAAATTCCACCCAGAGAAGGGAGGAGGACAACTTTCCTTCGTGCAACACAAATATAAAAACCTCAGAAGCCAAGAAAACCCTGAAGAGACAAAGCTATTTAGCAGCTTGCTGCACTAATTCTCGTGCCTGTGAAGATGACTTATCCCAGACTCATCCTCAGCTGGCTGAAAATAAATCAAACCAACTTCCTCTGCTGAAGTTTCCACTGAGAACACGTCAGGAGCTGTGCATTCACAGCTCCTGCTTTAGTGGCTCCTCTTTCCTGTGCTGACAGCAGGCTTGGAGAGCCTGCTTGATGGACAGCTGTCTGTGGAGCATTCCCAATCTGCTCCCCCAAAAAAGAGTGGGATGGCTGGGTAAGAGTTCCCTAGGTCCTT
>NW_008238838.1:4386445-4396099 GCF_000691975.1 Corvus brachyrhynchos
TTTTCCATCTTCAGCTCTGAAAATTCAAGAGAATAAAATAAATCAGGGCTATACTGGAGAGTTTTGTGTTCTCTCTGGAGATAAAAGTCTCTAAATACCAAGCAGAATTATGGTCGATTTGCCTCCGAGAGGGAGCAAGTTGCTTCTGAAACTGCTGATACATTTTTAATGACTGTGTGAGCTGGTGCTTTTCTTCACTGCTATCACCACAGCGTCCTGCTATTTGGAGATTTCTGCAGAAAAATTCTTAGACAGTAGAGCAAAAGCCAAAAGGCAGAATAAAATGTTAAATCTCTAAAGGAAAACCCCAAAAAAACCCCTCTGCTGAAGCTGCCACGGAGATAATGAAGAGATCCCTGAAAAGCAGCCACCTCTCTGCTTGTTCCCTCTCCACAGCCTGACAAGGACACTCAAGGAATCTGCTGTTATCTCGGGGAATTATGGAGTGGTTTGGGCTGGAAGGGACCTCAGAGATCATCTGCCCTGGGCAGGGACACCTTCCAGCATCCCAGGCTGCTCCCAGCCCTGTCCAGCCTGGCCTGGCACACTTGCAGGGATGGGGCATCAACTTCTCTGAGCAACCTGTGCCAGTGACTTCTGCTCTCACTTCCAAAATTGCCATCACCCTACAGAACCTGTTCCTGCCACATCTGTCCCCACAAAGCCCTGGAGCCAGACAGGGCTCAGCATCTCCAGCTACCCTGGAAAGCAGTGCCAGGCCCCGGCTTCCCAAAAATCCCAATGTGTTGCTTTTATCCCGATGCAACCGCACGCTGCAGCCCCCCCTCCACGCCTTCTCCTGCAAGCTGAGAAACCACAAACACCCTGGAAAAACCTGGCAGCAAATTCCACCTTCTCCAGGCAGATTTTCACCCAAGCAGGAGTTTGGAGGGGGCTTTGGTGTTGATGGATCTCTCCCTGCCTCACCAGAAGCTTGATGAATGGTGAGAAAACGCAGCTCGAGAGGAGCTGGAGTGATGCTCACAGCTGAGACAACAAATTTAACAGCTGCGGAGCAGCAAGGAATTGGGGGGAAAACTGTCGGGAAATATCAACAAACAACTTAACGGGGCCTTTTTCATTCTTCCGACAGGCAAAGAGAGCTCTTGCCTTTTGCACAGCTTCATCTGCAGAGCGGCTCGGGTTTAAATGGAACAAGCAAGGAGGGAGGAACTTGAAAAACCTGAAAAACATCTCAACAAGTGGCTGCTGCTGAGCTCCAGAAAGCGTCTCAGGGGGAGGGGAGAGCTCCGTTGCCAGCCTGCCCCGGGGCCACAAAGATGTAAGTTCAATTAAACTGAAAAATCACTCCGTTGAAAGCCACCACCAATATGTTTCGCTCGGCAAAAAATGCATAATTAGCACGGGTAAATCATTACCACGAGGTATTGTCGCAGTCAAAAAACCTCCGTGAGGCTGAGGGAAGGATCGACATCTATAAAGAGAACGAACGGCTGGAATTACAGTAGTAAATTTGGGGGGGAAAAAATACAAATTAAGATTCGGATGGGGTGCAAACCCTTCCCACTGCAAGGAACTGGTGAATTCCCAATTTCTGAGGGCTGGAAGAATCAGCCCTCGGGGCAAGGCTCCTCACACAGCCTCTGGAAGCAGCCAGTGCTTAAAAAGGATACTTAACAACATGAAGCAGAGCTCGGTTCCAGTCTGGCAATTTCTATGTTCCTATAAAAACCACGTCTCGTTTTTCAGATTTCATCAGCACTAAAGAGCCTGCTTTGCTCGCAGCCTCCCCTCTCTTTGTCCTCACACCAGTGCCAGGGATGGATGCACCCAGGGTGAGAGGCAGAGCTGTGGTGGCACCTCCCTTCCCCAGGTGTCAGGGGGATAAAAGGAACCCTGGGCTCCTCATCACACCACACCTCTCCAGGAGAGTCAGCCAGGTAACCCCAGAGCAGGTGCCAGCCCAGGGAAGGTGATATTAGTGATAAACACCTGCTCAGCTGACACATAAAATGGGTATTTTTTTTCTTTCATTCGCCTAGCTGTGTTCTTTCATCCCTCTCTTCTCCATTTTTTTCCCCTCCACCCTTCGTGACTTCCAGAAAAAGCAGCAAGAAAACTTCAAGGAGAAAAGAATTCTGGAGGCAGTGAAGCAGAAGGACGAACGTATTCCTGACATTTCTCGTTGCTGTGGATTATTTTCTTTAACTTTCTCTCTCCCCAGCCTTGAGTCCTCTCATCTCACCCTTCTCAATCCTCCCCAGAATTAGCAAAGCCTGATCAAATTTCCCATCACTGCTCAGAGATAAAAGCAGCGTGTCCCCATCCTCACTGCTCACAGAGGCTGGGCTATCTCAGAGTGAGACCTCCCCCAGCATTATCAACCCCGGAGCCGTGAGCACAAGGAGGCTTCAGCCACAGGACATCTTTATGCAGTTCTCCTCCTCTCCACAGGTTTATCACTCGACCCCCCGGCCCTCCCAGGCTCTGTCAATTCTGGAGAGCTCTGCTGGCACCGAGACGGGAATGGTGAGTGTGGAAACCCCACCTGAGCCACGCTCACCAAAGTCCCACTGCAGCATCGACCCCGCAGCATTAGAACTCATTGGCTGGGGCAGCTCGCTTGATCCTGGCAGTGGGTTCGAGCTGGGTCTCTGCTTGGGAATTTAGGCAGTGCAAAGCCCTGGGAGATCCAGCTGCTGTGCCTTCTCTGCCCTCCTTAGGGAATGATGAGTATGGAAACCCCACCTGAGCCACGCTCACCAAAGTCCCACTGCAGCATCGACCCCGCAGCATTAGAACTCATTGGCTGGGGCAGCTCGCTTGATCCTGGCAGTGGGTTCGAGCTGGGTCTCTGCTTGGGAATTTAGGCAGTGCAAAGCCCTGGGAGATCCAGCTGCTGTGCCTTCTCTGCCCTCCTTTAAAGCTTTCAACAAAAAAAAATCCAGTGGCTGCTGAGCAACACACAGCACGATGGGTGCACACAGCGCTGGGAGTAAAACAGCCCCGTATTTGAGTAAAAACAGCCCGATGCTTGAGTAAAACAGCCCAGTATTTGAGTAAAACAGCCCGATATCTGAGTAAAACAGCCTGATACTTGAGTAAAGCAGCCCCGTATTTGAGTAAAGCAGCCCCGTATTTGAGTAAAGCAGCCCCGTATCTGAGTAAAGCAGCCCCGTATCTGAGTAAAGCAGCCCCGTATCTGAGTAAAACAGCCCCATATCTGCAGTTGTGGGGCTGCTTGGTGTAACCCTGCCCACCCTCCCTGGCCTCGCTGCTGCGCTGGATGAGCTGCCCCAGCCTCTGCTGCCACAGGGAGGATGCTGCTCCAGCTGCCCCATCCCTCTGCCAGGAATTGCTGCTCCTGGCAGCAGCACAGCTCCAGTTTTGCCTCGCAGCCCCCTCACAGTGAAGCTGAGCAGTGATTTGCACCTTGCACAGAGGATGGGGACACACCCAGGACCAAACATCCCAGCACATCCCTCCCCACATCATCTGTCAAAACCTCCCTGGCTGTGACCATCCACTGATTAAAAAACCACAAGGAAAAGAGAAAACCAAGGCCACGTGGGATTCCCTTCCTCCCTGGTGCCCACGATTTATTTTTATTAACAAACAATAGCAGTTAAAAGCACCGTGGTCTCCCACAGCGAGGACTGTGTGAGACACTCTTAATTGGCTCGGAGCTGTTGTCTGAAAGGTAAAATCACCACCAGGCTGGGGGAAGAGGGGAGGCTGCAGGTGGGAGGAGAAGGGAAGGATTTCTCCCAGCTGGGAAGGACAGCGAGCTGTCATTAAACAGGGGCCAGAGCCGGCCACAGCAGCGCTGCTCCTCTGATCCCACAGCCAGCACCTCAGTCCTTGACCATTCTGAGCACAAAACACAAGGCTGAGGGTTGTTTACCTTGGAGGAGGATTCTGGGCAGGTCAAAAATCATCTCTAAAGAAGGAAGGAAAGCTTTGTTTGCTTCCCCAGCCCCGGCAGGCACAAACCCCTCCGTGTACAGCTGATTTTCCCACCTAAAGGGGCTCTCCTGACATATTTTGTGCCACATTTATTCAGCAGAAGATACCTGCCCACTCTGCAGGCCTTCACTTCCATTAAAGCACCTCTGGTGAGGGACAGAGCAGAGTTTGCACGGCATACAGCAGAGCAGGAGGGGATTTACGGAAGGGGAAATGCAAACTGATCTCTCCAGCTGAGGTGGCCTGGGGACACTCCGAGGTGAGCAGAATCTGAGCTGCTCAACAAGTCTGCTTGCAAAGAAACTCTGAATAAATGAGCACAGCCAGAGCCTTGGATTCATCAAAAGCTTAACCAGGAAAAAGGCTTTAAAACAGCAAAGGTCTCACACTGAGAAATGGATAAAAATTGAGTTTTGGAGTGTGAGTTTTGTTCCAATAGGGAACAAACCACTGTGGCTGTTCCAAATGGATGCTCCAGGGTTGCCCCAGCCCTGGAAGCGTCCAAGGCCAGGTTGGACGGGGCTTGAAGTAACCTGGGATAGTGGAAGGTGTCCCACAGCTTTAGCAATTTTAGCAAAACATCTTTCCCTGGGCAGTGCAAGACCCAAGCACCTGGCTGGCATTAAACCTTTCATTCTTCCAACCTTCCTGCCTGCCTCTTACACAGCCATGCTGTGAGTGCACACAGTGGATCAAAAACCCCACTCAGTACCCCAAGGACTGCACTTACAACGTGCCAAGCACTGCATTCAGAAGGAACTGCTTCAAAACATCCCTCGCCTGAGCTTTCCTGCACTCAGTGCATCACCTTTGATCACAGCAAACAGAGCTGCTCACAAACCCATTTTCCCCTCCTCAAAAGCCACGACTCTTCCAGTTGGGCCACGCTTTTGTTTTGCTAAGTGGAGACACTTTTGGGAACCTGCTCTCGGCCATTTGGCTCTAAATGATCCGACCTTCATCACACAAAACACCAACTTTCTCCTTTTGAAGGAGACCTTCAGGTTTGAGGTGGTTCCCCCTACCCCTCCAACGGCTGCTCTTTTTCCACAAAAAAAGCCCCACAAAAACAACCCAAAAACCCCTCCTTTTATCAAAAAAAGGCTTTGATGGAAAATTTTCAGCTCTCTCAGAAGAAAAGAAACCCAAGGAGCACGGAGCCCTATTTTGCTGTTAGTGAAGAATTGCTGCTACCAACGAGGCTCTTTACACATGAAGGAAGTTCTAAAATATGAATCGGATCTGTGAGCATCTCAGGAGTCTAGAGGGAGAAGAAGCTCTTAAATGCATCAACCTGATCTCTGGGCTACAGAAAGAAGATTAATCTATTTGTTTAACTTAGAGTCCCTGGCAGATTCAAGAGGGAAAAGAAAGGAAAACAAAGCAGCCTCTACCAAATCAACCTGCAAGAAGTGGTTTATGGCCAAAAAGCCGGGTTCGCTCCTTTTTATTGCTGCCAAAACTGTAAGTGAAACAAATAGATTAATCTCCCATCTATCACCCAAAGAACATTTTGATCCATCCAAGCTCCAAAAGCCTGGATTTTGAGGATAGGAGGAGGAAATTTGTGAATGGCTGAGGAGGATATTTGGGTGTTTTAATGGAGCAAGGATCGCTGGGGGTGCTTTGGATGACAGGGAGCATTTGCACGGGGAAGGAGGTGGGAACGAGGACAGATGCCAAGCTGAGAACAGGCACGAGAAAGCTCAGGGGTGACAGGCTTGGGGGCAAGGGAGCAAGGAAACCTGCAAAATTAATGGGATAGAAGGAAAATACAGGAGCTGGGAGAGGCTCATGCACAGCTGCACGGAACCAGCAGATGCCGAAGAATAATGCAGCAATAAATAGTCTTGCACAGGAAGGCAGAATCAAAGTCCAAACTTGGATCTGAAGCTGCAATTAAAGGCATTATTTTGCATGAGAGAAGCTTTTAATCCTGCTCGTAGCAAAAGTGACAAGAAGAAAAAAAAAAAAAAAAAAAGATTTCAGGCCAGAAAAGCATGGGTTTGATTAATGAACAGCAAAGAGCACCAATTAGGGGTGCAGTGCTTCTGTGTTGCTGAGATGAAACACCCAAAGCCCAGAGGGACGGAGGAGAACGGGCAGCCCTGGCACTTTTCCTCTGCTTGTTGTAACCACACACCAAATCCCAGGTAAAAGAGGGGAATTCTGGCTCTAGGGGAAATACCAGCCAGACAAGTGTAGTATTCAGGGATTTTTGGGGGATACTATTTGCTGACCTCCCTCCCTGGTGAGGACGTGAGCCTGAGGGAGTCGGATTTGCTTTTAATCCAACAAAGACTCCCCGGGAAAGGAGCCCTCACCCTCCTGGCTCAGCAGGAAAAAAAAGGGATGGGGAAAGGACAGGAGAGAGGCACTGTTGGCTGACAAAAGGAAATTTCCTCTCCTGCCTGTCGATACACTGCTGGGCAGGAGACCAGACAAACCCTCACACACACATCCTTGGCAGGAACCCGCTCCGCTCCTCCCCGCACCACAACAACGGCACAGAGAACTCACTCGCAGACATGACTTTGCCTCCACAGCCTTGGCTCTGGCACCTCTCAGTTTCTCCCCACGCTCCCCTGCCTGTCTCATGGCCTTTCGTGGGTTTATTTAAGGCTTGGGGAACTTTTTGCATAACGGGAAGTTTGGGCTCAGAGCAGCTTGCCTGGTGCTGCAAGGAGCGCAGTGGAACCGAGCACCACTCGAGTTTCATAAGCCTCAAGATAAACTCCTCTCTGCCTCCTTTATCCTCTGTTTCTCCAAAATCTGGCCGCTTCACAGACACAATTCCAGGGCAGCTCCTCACTTCCTGTGTGGTTCTGCCTGAGTTTTTCACTGTTTCTCCTGTTTTGCTAAGGGGAGCTTGCCCAGGCAGAGCCACTCCTGCAGGAGATCTCAGCTTTTCTACACTCAAGGTGAGCAGAGATCCCCAGAAGTGCTAATGGGGCTTGCACTGCCACGAAAACCACCCCAAGGAAAGCCCTGAGGAAAACCCCACAGCCACAAAAATTTTCAGCACTGATTCTGAAACCTGGTCCAGGGAAAGGTGCCCCTGCCCATGGCGGGGACTTGGAATGAGATGAGCTTTGAAGCCCCTTCCAACCCAAACCATTCTGCGATCCTGTGATTCAGACGGAGCCAGCATTTGAAGAGCCAAGCACGGGATAAATCTGCCAGACACTTAAGGAGGTTTTACTCCACTCTCTCTCCTGTCTGCAGCGTGGTACAAAATGAGGAGTGACACCACGGTTGTGGGGTTCCTCCAGGAGCTCCGTGTGCAGTGAGCAAAGATCACTTGGCTCCGTTAACAAAGCGTGACACAGAGCCCCACGAAGGCCCAGGACACGGCCTCGGCATCAAAACCAAATCTGTCCCCTGAACAAATCCTCTGTGCCCACCTTGCCTCGCTGCTGTAACCAGGCTGGCCGTGCTCCTGGCTCAGCAGCGTGCCCAAAAGTGCTCCCAGAGCGCTCATCCTCGTCAGTGATGTCCAATTTCCAAACTGAGCAAGGAGCAGCCCTGCCCAGGGCTGGCTTTGCACTTGTTCTCATCGCTGACTTGACATCAATTCTGGTTCAATGAGGGAAGTGCAAAGTTATGCCCAAGCTGAGCGCTCTGAAAAGCATCATCGCATCTCCTCCAGCTCTATCATAAATTGTCCTCATTAAGCAGATTCAGCCCAGCTTCAATGTTTGCATCTTGACCTATAATCCATCCAAGCCCCAGCTCCACATCCTAATGCAGCTGTCAGCCCCGAGCCCAAACTCACAGCCTGTCTGCCCAGATGGGCCAACAGGACTCGGGAATGTAACATCCCGGACTTGTTCTTTCTCATCCAGGCACTTCTGGTTGTGTCTCAACAACAGAGAAAAAGAGGCTTAAACGGCTGAGCTTTCAACACCCATTTCTGTGCCCATTCCCAGTCAATCTGGCCAGCTCCCAGCCAAATTTCATGGGGATGCAGGCTCATAAAAAACTCCTGGTTTCTCTGAGCTTCATGAAATAACAGTCTGCTAGAGGAGAGAAAGATTTCCTCGCAGAGGGAAGGGCGGCGTGTTCAGCTCGGCTTCCATCAGGCACCAATGAATCCACCAGGGAAGGACACTGTGCATGTCCTAAACGTAGGGAAAATCATCACTTAGAGCTTGCTGAGCTCAGCCACGAGGCATGAACAACTCTCCAGGCTGCCTTAACTCCCCAGCTCACGGGAACCACTTGGGTTTTATCCCCCCAGCCTCTGGAATTCACTTCACCTCAGCCCCGCTCCAAGCAGAGGGAGTTTGGAGTGGCTGTGATTCAGCACAGCTCATTTTGAAGCAGGCTGGAGCCCAGCAGGCTTCCAAACTATTCCAGCTGCCCAGGAGCCACCAGCCCAGCTGCTGACTGCTGACTGCTGTCAAATGGCAGCCTGGCAGCCTCTGAGTCTCCCCCTGCCCCCAAAAAGAAAAGCTGTTAATGCTAAAATCCACATTATTCCTTCCCAAAAGTAGTTTCCGTACTGCTGGTGGGAGAGAACAGCACTGAAGGTGGAGGAAGGATCTTGATCAGACCCCCAGCTGGAGCTGGAGCAGCTTTTCCTCCCCTCCATCCTCAGCCCCAATTAAACCACAAACATCAGGGGGCCATTCTCTCTCTGCCACCCCCAAGAAACGCTGCTGCTCCAACAACAAACCCTCAGAGAGCACAGCGAGGCGGTGACCCCCCGTTATTAACAGAGCCAGGGCAGCCTGGTGCGTGCAAACAGAGCCTTAAATTAAAAACAAAACCAGCTGCCAGCACCTCAGTGGCTCCTGGTGGGGCAACAGGCCCTGCCCCGAACCCACAGGATGCTCTCTGCCCCCACCATCCCACCCCAACAGCTCTTCTCCCACAGCAGCTGGGCTGACAACACATCAGGAAGGTTATTTCACATGAATTTCTGCCACTGATCTGGGCATTGCCCATGGGGGCTCACAAAGGGCTCCAATTCCACCCCGTGGCACAGGAGATGGGGTGTGGGAGGGACGGGGTTGGGTGCTGCTACCACGAAATGAAAATGGTGACAAGCACAGCCCGAACTCGTGCAGTGACACCGCGCAGGAGCCTGGCCAGGGGCACGGCACAGACTCCTTTTCCCCCAGCAGCAGCTTCAGCGAGGGAATGCAGCAAAGAACAATGGGTGCAGAAAGCCTTTGACACATCAAGGGAAAAAAAAAACCCAGAAAACAACACTCTCAGCAATAAACAGAGCACAATCTGCTGTTACCGAGGCGCTGGATTAACTCTGGCCCCTGACCAGGCTCAGACTCTCCGTCCTGCAGGACCTCTGCGAGCAGCACTTGCAGGGAGCTGCTCCTTAGGGCTGCAAACACCCAAAGCCCCTTCAGATCCAGCTTCTCCCTGAAGTTCACTGCGTGCTCCCTCTCCCCTGCACGACTGCAGTCATTCGAGCCCCCTAAAACCGAGTGAGGCACTGCATTAACTCTGGCCCCTGACCAGGCTCAGACTCTCCGTCCTGCAGGACCTCTGCGAGCAGCACTTGCAGGGAGCTGCTCCTTAGGGCTGCAAACACCCAAAGCCCCTTCAGATCCAGCTTCTCCCTGAAGTTCACTGCGTGCTCCCTCTCCCCTGCACGACTGCAGTCATTCGAGCCCCCTAAAACCGAGTTCATCTCCCTCAAAATGTGGATGTTCACCCCAACAGCTCCCTGCTTGGATTTGCTTCACCTTGATGCCTCCCCGA
>NW_008238838.1:4396119-4401845 GCF_000691975.1 Corvus brachyrhynchos
TGGAAGCAGCTCTCCTCCTGTGCTGCCTGCTGCAGCCAGGTTGATGAGTGCCTGTCCTTTTTTCCCCTGACTCCCACCTGCATCCCCTTTTCCCTCCCATCCCCATGGCTACCAGCACTCTCTGCCAGCTGCCTGCCAAACACCCCTCCTCGGGGAGGAGGTATCAGTGCCTGCCTTTCCCTGCTCTGGAACTCATTCCCTGGCAATGGATCCCACTGCTCTCCCCCCATCTCCCCTATTTATCCAAGCTGGTTGTGTTTTTCCCTCTGCCCTCAACTTCCTTGGCGGGGTTTGGCCTCGGGGCATCCCTGCAGAGGAGCTCGGTGCTGTTGTCCAGCTCACAGCCTGGTGTGCCACAGGGGACACAGAGGCACTGCTGGGGCACACAGAGCCCCCACAAAGCCCCCAAATCAACCTCAGGACTGTCAGATGGGAGGGGGAGAGGCACAGCAAGGAAAAGAACCCTGAAGTTTAAAGGGCTGCACAGCTCCTGGGCTGTTGGGAGCCAGGCAAGGCTCCCGGTTCCACGGAGCCGCTGCCATTCCTCAGTGCCAGCCTCCACCACAGCATCTGCAGGATCCTGGATCTGCAGGAGTGAGAGCAGCTGGTTTTCCATGGCATTTTAACTCAGGCCAGCTCGAATCCATTCCCTGATGACAACTCCACCAGCCTTGGCCACTGTGCTCCAGTCTCAGCCCAGCAGAAGCTCAGAGAGGAGAAGAGAGGTCCGTGAGTGGGTGGCAGAATCCTGGTCAGGAAGAATTCCTTCATGGAAGGGGTTGTTAAACGTTGAAAGGGGAGGTTTGGAGTCCCCATTCCTGGAGGTGTCCAAGGAACCACTCAGTGCTCTGGGCTGGTGACAAGGTGGGGTTTGGACAGCTTGGACTTGATCTTGGAGGTCTTTTCCAACCTAAATGTTGGATTCTAAACCTGATTCTGTACAGTCCTGCCCCCAGTGCTTCAGCTTGCTGCCCTCCCTATCCCAGAGAGGGGCACAGGGAGGTAGAGACAGGAACCCCAGTGTTTGAGGAAGAGGAGGAGTTGGAAACACTGAGCATTTAGAGCCCAAAGAGACCACATTTCTGCCTCAAAGCGAGCCAGGCTGGAGGCAGCAGCACAGCATCCAAGTCCCAGGGAAAGAATGGACAGTCTCCAGATCCCTGGATTTATGTCAACCTGGAGACTAGACAAGGACCCATTAATTCCTGAGCTGTCCGTGCAAGAACTGGATGAGTGACAACCTCAGCACAACGACCACAATGGCCCACGTCCCCAGGGTGCGGGGGAGAGGATGCTCTCTCTGCCTGAAACTCCATGAGAAATCCCAATTCCCCACATCCCGCCCTCCTCACATTCCCAGCCAGGAGCCCTCTCCCTCTCCCGTGCCTTGGGAAGGCCGATAAAGGACTCTCTGCTCTTCCTGCAGCCTCCTCCTCTCACTCCCTGTCCCTCTCTTCCCAGGCTGCTGCCACTCAGGCAGGAATTGCTCTCTGGGGAGGGATGGGGGGCACAGGATTTTCAAATCCCTCTCTTGGAGCTGACAGCAGCCTTTCAGCCCAACAACAGCTCAAAACGCTGCTGAGGAGAGATATTTTTATGAGAGCTCCCCCCTCCCTTCCCGAAATCATTCCAAGCTCCTTTTCTTAGGCACTTTGAAATAATTAAAGTCTTCCATCAAATTATACTGAAGATCTCTATGAAAAGCCTTTAATTTCCATTCACTTAATGTAACTCCATCCACCAGATGAACTCTGCAGGGGGCTCTTTTTGTTTGGGGTTTTCTTTTATCCCATCTCTTTATCTTTGGGGCTTTTTTCCTCCCTCCTCCTCCTCCTAAAACATCAAGCTGGGAAACTTTAATTTGATTTTAGCCTGCCCGGAATTCTGGGCCGTGCCACATCCTGCACAGCTGCAGTGGGAATCTCGAGCTCTCCTTAACTTCCCTGTGTGGCATTTAATCAGCTCCTGGTGGGCAGCAGGAGTGTCTGAGCGTGGGGTGGGGACATGAGTGAAGCCTCTGAGTGAGCAAGGAACCAGCTCCAGAATCTCCCCAGTCCATTGCTCCCTCCCATAGGAACACTGGGATAACAAAAAGTGCTCCAGCAAGCCCAGGCAGCAGAGAGGGGAGGGTTTCTTATTTTATCTAAATAGGGGAGATTGCCAGCCTGACCTTTCGCTCACAGAATAAACGGCAGGGATTTTCCACCGGGCAGAAAAGGCTCTTTCCACCCCAGTGACTTCTCCAAGTGATAAACCCCTTAATGAGTGAGAAGCTTCCCAAAAGAGAGCCAGTATCACCTCCCAAGTGACAGCTGGGAGATGCTGGACAGGTTTGTGCCACGAGGCCACAGCTCAGGGCACAGCTGCAGCTGGGGGCAGCTCAGGATGTCACCAGGGCTGTGGGAACGTGCAGAGAATCCCCCCTGTGCGTGCCACCACTTCTGGCTGCAGCTGAAGGGAGCAAACCTAACATCGATCCCCCCCCAAACCCCCTGATTTCCCCCATCGCTCCTGCTGTGGCAGTTTAGGCACTTCAAAGCCTATTTGCCTTTACACAAATGAAGAGAATCTGCTCCCCAGACTGCTCAGGCCATCTGTGCAGCATCTCGGGAGGGGGAGCTCGGCAGTGCTGCAAACAGGGACGGCAGGGCAGGCAGGCAGGGCCCTTTTCCCCCCCACCCCGTTTGCCTTTACACAAATGAAGAGAATCTGCTCCCCAGACTGCTCAGGCCATCTGTGCAGCATCTCGGGAGGGGGAGCTCGGCAGTGCTGCAAACAGGGACGGCAGGGCAGGCATGCAGGGCCCTTTTCCCCCCCACTCTGTCCTGATCCAACTCTTGCCAGGGTGGTGGAGAAGCTGAGGGAGGCAGCAGAGCCAACACCTTGGAGAGGCACCGAGGAGAAGCCAAGGAAAAGAGCAGATCAGGAAGGGAGGCATGTGCTCCTGTCCAACAGAGGATTTCCCTATTTTTGTGGATTTTTGTGGGTTTTCATGGCTTTATCCCTGCTCCCACTGGTGCTGGCCCACTCCTCCTTGCTGGGTGTCTCCTGGCCAACACATCCCCCTGGCACAAGGGCAGGAGCAGCAGTGTTACATAAAGGAGCCAAAACCACGAGAGTCAGGCACAGGCTTGGCAGATCCCTGGGTTGGTGCAGAATGGCTCAGCAGGACCCATGCAAGGAAAAACGTGGGGGAAAAACCCCCCCAGACTGCAAGGAACAGGTTTTAGCTGCTAATAGTTGAGAGACACAGGGCAGGAAACAGGGACAAGACCGAGGGATGCAGAGTTCTGCACCCTGAGAGAGGAACCAGAGAGGGAGAAAGGGAAACAGATGCATTTTCAGGAGCAGGCAGGCACATCCTGATGTCATTCAGCCCTGAACTTAGTTTGTCCACGCTAAAATGAGGATTCTATCCCAAAACCAGGATGAGAAAAGGGGTGCCAGTATCCCTGGGACTGGGCAGCCCTGCACACAGGTGTGACCCCATCCATAGACCACATCCCAAACCAGCCACAGGCCTCGCTCTTTCCCAGGGCTTTTCAGGGTGCTGCAGAAGCTTTCACATCCCCCAAAAAGGCCTCAAAAATTCCACAACAAGCTCTGTGAGCGATCTGTGAGACTTAAAGCACTGGCATGTGGCACTGCCAGCAGCTGCTCGGCAGAAGGGAGATGATGATGATAAACTCGTGTTTGATTTTCTCCCTGGCAGCACACGGCAGATGCTGGGTTAAGAGCCCTTCGTGGCACCCCAGACAAGGAATTATGCAGGAACAAGGGGTATGAAGCTTGCTGACCTTCCAAAACAGCAGGGCTTGATTTAGAAATCAAAGCACCAGCAAATTCCAGGAGCTGGGAAAGGCTCCTGCGAGGCAAAGCCTGACACTGCTTCAGGACACCAACGCTTCCTCCCCAGCTCTGCTGCCTGGCTAAACTTTCTGTCCTCATGCAATAATTTTCCCACCTGTACCTAGTGAGAATAAAGCCACAGACCTCTCCAGAGGAGGTGTCAGGATGAAGAGTGTTCTGTAAGGCTCATACATCATCATTAGCTCTGGCCAGGAATAACCCAGGCACTGGGAACCTGGAGCAGCGTTTTTCCAGCTGCACTTGGAATGTGTTTCCCTCCCTCCAGCCCACACCCTGCTCCTCTGCCTGGCTGGAATTTATTGCCATTTATTTGCCATTTATTTGGAGCACAGCAGCACCCCAAATGAAATCCTCAAGGATCCTTGTCCCCAAACATCATGTCCTGTCATTCAAATCAATTCCTGCTCTGCACAGCAAAAAAAAAAAAAAAAAAAAAAAAAAAAAAAAGTAGACAGAGAATCGTGGAATATCCGCAGCTGAAAGGGATCATCGAAGTCCAACTCCTGTCCCCGCACAGCACAACCCCAAGAAAACCACCCTGTGCCTCAGAATGCCCCCCAAAACAGAACCAGAAGATGCTGCCATTAACATTTCACACCCAAAGTCTACAGACAGCAGTCGCAGAAAAGCCCAGCATTCAGCAAAATGAGGAAATAACAGCTTTTAACAACATTTCCACGGGGATTTTCACCCTGCGGTGCAGCCAGCTCAGCCATTCCCATCCCCACCGTGGGACAGGGCGTCGAAAAGTCACTCCAAGAGTTCCCTGCAGACACGAACCGAGCGGGTTACGCAAGGCAAATTCCCTCCGCACAACACTTCTCTCACCCCAAACCAGAGCAGTGATTCACCAGCTGCAGAGACTCTCATAATTCTCCCCTGACAGCTCAGGACAAGCAACACAGCTCTGGTAGCATCAGGTCAGTGCTCTGCCTCAGAGCAGCGCGGGGATGAAGGTAATTAACGACGTGGTAACGAAGCTGTTTAGTCATCCGCTGTGCCTGCAATTCATCGCTGTCATGGGCAAACCCAGAATCAAAGCTGCCAGCGGGCTCCAGAGCTGCCTGGGGGCCCCCACACAGACGAGATGGGCTTCAGAGAGGAACTGGAGTGGCCTTCTCCAAAAAAGCCACGTCCAAATAAACCCCGAGCTGGCACCAGCGAGAGCCAGGGGGTGACGGACGCTCCTCGGCACATGTCCATCCTCACGTGAAAAACCGAGACCCAAAGACTCTCTCCCCTTTTCCAGAATCCCAAAGGGGTTTTCCAGAATCCCACAGTGCCCATGGTTGGCAGGACACTGAACTGAGATCCCAGGGTAACGCTGCAAGCCCTGAAATATCCCATCCTCCCAATGCAAACCAGGGGAAAACCCCAACAAAACCCACCACGGACGACATTGGACGAGATAGAACCAGAAAACTTCCTTCAGGTTTGCACCTTCCAGTATCTTGACTCTGTAGAAGTCCAGGAGATCCAAGAAATAACAAAAAAAAAAAAAAAAAAAAAAAAAAAAAAAAAAAAAAAAAAAAAAAAAAAAAAAAAAAAAAATCAATCAAAGCACTGATTTGGGTTTGGCAGCACCTGATCCACCAGGATTTGGGAGTTACCAGAGGATCGAGCCTCAGCCACGTGCTCAGAAGCCCCACCACAACACAACCCTGAGTTTTGCACGTTCATGGGGAAAAGACACAAAGTTTCACGCTTTTATTCCCGTTATTCCCATTTCTGGCTCTGCTTGGGGCCAGGAGGGGCAATATCAGAGCTGGACAGCCAGCGGGGGAATCCCCTTCCCCAGGAAATCCCTGCTCAAAATCGCAGCTGCTCCTCCAAGGGAGCCCCGAGGGGCAGCCTTC
>NW_008238838.1:4401969-4443988 GCF_000691975.1 Corvus brachyrhynchos
GTGCCCAGGACCGAGCCTGCCAAAGCCAACACACACCCCCCGAGGCTGGGCTAGTCCACTGCCACTGCACAAAGCCATTTATAGCCCCGAAAATGCCCCGTTCCCTAGCCCTAAATAACTCCCTGGCTCTCCTTCCCCCTCTGTAAAACTGGATGTATTCCCCGCGAGGCTTTTTGGCTTTGGTACTGCACGGATTTATCCCAAGGCGTTTCAGAAATGCTGTTTTGTCTATGCCATAACATCCCTGGAAGTTCCACCGTGGATTCAAACGTTGCTACGAGGAGAGAAGATGCCTCCAGCCCTCAGAGGGCACCCACTGATTCCCTCTGTAAGGAGATTTGGGAGGGAGAGCCAAGAAACCACCAAAAAATGAATGATCGCTATCAAAAAATTGTAAGTTTGTCGTATATCCACACACAGAGCTCAGCTTCGAGGTGGAAAATCTGTTTGTGTGCAGAACACAAGTTTGTGGAAGCTGGGCTTGACAAGAGGCAAGGCACGAACGCTTGGGAATGTGCATGGAAAACGCTTCTGTGCCCAGATTTTGGGCGTATTTCAAAAGGGGGGGGGGCATCCAAGCAATTGCCTGGATGGGAATCACATTTTTGACACCCAAAATATGCCAAAAAAACCCAGCTCTGGGTTGATTTCGGCCTTTGCAGCAATTCCTGAGAGCAGCCCAAACGCCTGGGTGAGTTACTGCTCCCCTGAGACTGAATCCAGATTCTCTCCTCTTCCCTGTCCACCTCCATTTCTATCACGGTTTTATTGTGAACATTGGTAGTTTAATTTCCGCCTCTTCTCTACCTTTTTTTCCCCTCCCCACCACCACTAAAAGCTGGCAGGTTTTAAAATCCCCGAGTATCTTGACGAGAGGAGGGCTGGAACGGCTCCTTTGGGGACAATGGATTCGATTCTCCTGCAGTGTGCCTACAAAGTCAAACCCAAATTCTTCCTTTTTATAGGAATTCATTCAAAGCCTATTGATCTGAGCCTTCACTCTGGTCTTAACAGCCTCGGAGTTGGATTTTTTTTTTCTTTATCAAGGTTTCTAAAATGACATTCAGGTCTGTGCCTTTATCTTTTTTAACCAGCCCCTTTACTCCTCCTTGCCCCAGTGCTGCTTCCCACACTCGGATTTCATGGCAAAACCCCACAAACTGCCCCAAATTTGTACCTTAGCTGCCCACTGCATTCAGCTCTTTGACACAGGCGTGGTTCCTCCCAGGATTATGGATGCTGGAATTGCTCCTTGGGAGTCATTACAAGCCGTTCCTAAGTTGGAGCTGGGGACTCCTTATCCCCTGAATTATTCTCCTGGAAGCAGCTCGTGCAATCTGCTGAAGGGTTGTGCAGCAGGGCTCGCACTCATGGATTGTGGCAGTTTGGATTTACTCTGCCTCGAGGTGCGAGGCAGAAAATTCCACGTGGGAATGGTTCTAAGGGCAGTCACTTCTGCCTCCTGCCTGACCGTTCCAGGACAATGGAGCTGCTGATGCACCCCTGGGATCAGCCCTCCTGATCTCCCGGTGCCAGCAGCATTCCCGGCTTTTGAGAGTGCCAGCACAACCCTGACAATTCCAGAGCACAGAAGGATCCCTGGAGGACGGGGAAATGTTTATCCATGAGCGAGAAGGAACTTACAACTCCCCCTTTAAAGTGGTCTCCCTTACAGTAAACCATCAAGAATATGGGTGGTACCCAAGCCTCGCCAGCTCCTGCACCATCTCCTACAGTTTCCCAAACCATCCCCATTTTCCAGCCTGTTATTCCTTGGCCATATTCCTGCACATGAGTTTTGCTCAGGTGACACCAGATAAGCTGCCCGAGGTGGGAGAGGACAACCCTCCCCCTCATCCCTCTCCCTCCAGCACCGGGCAAGCTGAAGAAAAGCAAGGACACAGCCTGGTGACCCCCAAAAAAATTGGAATGTGAGCCCGGGAGAGGCGGCAGGCAGACAGACAGACATGGAACAGCGAGCACAAGGCTGCACTGAGCTCACCAGCATGACTGGGAGAAGCAATAGCCCCGGATTTATGGCCAGGCTGGAATGCCTGGTGGAGCAGAAGGTCAGGGGAACAGGCAGGGAAGAGCAGCAGTAAATCCTCCCTCCCACCACAGCTGGCCCAGGAACAGCGAGACAAGGATAAAATCACCCTGTTCCACCAACCTGAAAGATTCCCTGGGTTCTCCTGGTAGCATCACTCTCAATTTCAGCTCTTTCTATCTGTGACTCCTCAGGTCTGGAGCTCTTTTGGGCTGAGTTATTAATGGGAGATTAATTAGAGCCAAGCAAGGAAGGAGGTTATAATACAGCAGGGTAAGATCATGTCCACAGCCACAGGACTCTGCTCTGAGGGCAAGGACACAGCCAAGAAACCCAAGAGCCTTGATTTGAGCCCACAATCATCCAGATAAAACAGAGTTTTATGCTGGCTTCACGCAAATACGTGGCTTAAGGGCAGCCAAAGGGGTGAGGAGGCAGCAAGGACAGGAAAAACATGCCAAGTCCTGAAGAAAAAAGGCATTTTGCTCGTTTTAATAAATAAAGCACATTTCCATTCATTCAGAAAGTGGATAAACACTCAGCTTGCAGAGCAGGAATTACTCCAGGTTGGTTCCTCCCCTCCCTGTTTGGAGCAGCACTCCAGAACTGGGGCTCTCTGTCGCCCAAGCAGTGGGAACAGCAGTGCCAGGTGCTATTAATAGGAGCTGCCTACGGCCTGAGGGAGCTCTGCCGCTCTCACCAGGGCTCTCTACCCATTCTCAGATTTCATTTTCATTCATTAAAGATTAAAAAAACCCAAAAAACAACCCCCCCCCCCAAAAAAAAAAGGTTTCAAACACACTTGATGAATTGACACGTCGATGCTTCCCCCTGTCGCTTTCCCCTCTAACGACTTTGCCAAAGCAGGAAAAATAATTCAGCTGTGGCCAAGAATGGGGTTTGAGAAGTGTTTGTTGTTTTCTGGCTGTTTGTTGTGCTTAATTATAGACGTGTTACAGCTCCCGTGCTCGCCTTCCCCTTCCTGCAGTTACATAACAGCCTCCAGCATGCTCCCACCCACCACCACAATATTCCTGAAGAGTCATTTCCCAGAGTTTTCTACTCATTTCCCTGAGTCTTCTACTCAGAGCACCGAGAGAGGCAAAAATGAAGATGCTCCTCAGCCTTGCTGCCTGTGGGGAGCAGCTGGGATGAGCTGGGATGGCCAGAAGGGCTCAGAGGTTTCTGTCACAGCCGTAAAAAAAAAACCCTTCCAGCCTCGTGCTGAGGTTTTATCCACATGGCTGTGGATCTGCTCCCTCCTCTTGAAACAGCTGGTGCTCAAGGTTTGGAGCACCAAAGTCCTGCCTTCCCACCTGAAGGGCTTTCCCAGGTTACAGCTTCACCGTCCCTGAGGATTTATGGGAATTTCAACAGATCCCGCACTTCCACATGAGCACATCGAGGCACTGAACCAGACCTTCTTCATTACAAAATAAAAATCCCACGCTGTCCATCATGAACAACCCCAGACACAATCAGCAGCTGAGGGAACAATTCCAATGTCACCACACAAAGTCACACTAAAAGTAATAAATCTCCAAACACGCACAGAGCAACAGGTGGATACCAATAGCATGGAAACACTGATGGCCTGGGCTGGCAGGGACCTTAAATCCCATCTCATCCCACCCCTGCCCGGGCAGGGACACCTCCCACGATCCCAGGATGCTCCATCCTGGCCCTGGACACTTCCAGGGATGGGGCAGACAGAGTTTTTCTGAGAAAACCGTGCCAGCCTCTCACAGCAAAGAATGTTTTACTATAACCCCATCTAACCCTACTCTCAGTTTGAAATCATTCCCCTTCTCCTGTCACTACATGCTGGAATTAACCAGAATCGTTGTTAATCCAATGAATTAAGTGGGATTGTTCATTTCCTCCCGCTTTCTGACCACATTTGCTGTGCCCAAGGTTTGTTTAGAAAGCAAGAGACTTAATCTGGCTAGGAAAGGGAAGCAGGAGTTGCAAGTTTCTTGGAAAACAATGAGCCTGTTCAAATATCTGCAACAAAACCAACTTTTGGGCGACTTTTGAACTCTTCCAGAGGGCAAAGGTGTGGAATTAACCCTTTTGGTCTCGATTAGGATGTCACTGCTCCCAAAAGCTGTGCCAGGGCTGTGCCTGGATGTGATCCCTGCCCTGCTCAAATCCCTCCTGGAAGCAGAACTTTGGGAACGTGGCACAGACAAGAAGATGGGATAAACCAACAGCGAGGCTGGGGCCACAGCAGCATCCAAATCCCAGCCTAATCCAGAAGGTGACATTCCTTGGAAGGGCGAGGAGCATCCAGGAGGAAGAACAGGCAGAGGTGCCCCAGTAAGGACAGCCCTCGTCACCCCAGTCCCAGGCAGGGACACAGGAGACTGATCTGTGCTCGTCACATGGATGCACTCAGAGCCTCCAGCAGCCTCACAGATTAATCACAGCTCCGGCCTCCAGCCAAGCTCCAGCCACAGGAGCCATTTATCACAATAATTAAAAAAAAAAAAAAACCGAGCAGCATTACAAGGATTCTGGAGCCATCGGTCAAGGAGCAGAAGAGAGGGGAAAAAAGCTTTCCCTGGGCTCTTTTTCCAGCTTACCTCCACCAACAGATCATTCCCACCAGCACCATGAGGTGACAGCTCCAGGAACCTGGCACATCACTGGCCTTTGCCAGCACCCTCTCAGCCTTTCCCTCCTCAAATCTCGTTCCCTTCGTGCCTTTTGTTCAATCAAAAGGAGAGGGGGGAAATAAAGGATTAAGACATTAAAGTTCATTGATTGATTCGAAATTATGCTTTGAAACAAAACCCTCTGGATTGGAGAGCTTGTATTTCACCGTGGGAAGGGGTGGTGGAACACAGGGAACACACGGACAAATAAACAGCCTCGTCTCAGAGCGTGTATTTTGGCTTCATTACGCCCCTGAGAAGGTGTTAATATACAATGTACAACGTATTAATCACCCCTCTAACTTCCGAATGCGAAATGCATCATTAACATTCATGTTGTTTTCAATTAGTTTGCTGGATGGGAAGGAGGGAACAAAGACAGGTCCTCTCACTAAATTTTGTTGCGTTTCCAAGGAGTGGGGATGATAAAAAGCAGCCTGGGTGAAACTCCTGCACTCCCCACCATCCACGAGGGGCTGCTGGCAGCAGGATGCAGGGAGGCTTTTAATTGATGTGGCAATTAGGAAAAGGCAGGGCTATGGCGGTGTTTGCAGGCGGGCAGGTAATTTAGAAGTGTAAATTCCATTTCCAGGAGTGATTCAAGTGCTTTGGGACAGATTTTCAAAGGGTATCAGCCACCAAAAGAGGCCGATAAGCACCTCGTGGGATTTGTAAGAGCCCCTCAACTAAGGCCCCCTGACTCCTGTTGATACTTTCATTTACAAAAAAAGGGCTTTGAAGCTTTTTTTGATCCCAAGTCTTAGAAGTTTTCCAGTTGAGATCCAAGCTCTCCTACGGAGAAAAGCTGTTTGTTTCTCATTTGTGAGACTCTCATCTTTCATGGGCTCATTTGCCACGGGACAGAAGGTTCAAAGTCACTCATTTAGGACACCCGACCTGTCCCCAAAAGCAGCTCAGTGCTGCCCATTCAGAGGTGTTATCACTGAAATTATTTCGTTTCTGGGTGCTGACCACTTCTGGAAGCTCTTAAGAACTGGAAGGGCAGCACCACCAAGAGATGATCCGGAAAGTTTTCCCTCCAGCCAAACTCTTCCAAGTCTTGTGGCCACTCTTCCAGGAATTTGGCTTCAGTGGCAAAGCTGGAGCAGCTCAAAAGAGTTGGAAAAGAAGTCTGGACAAACAGCTGGGTTCTTTTGCTAAAGCAGCTCCCTCTGACAGATCAGTCAGAACTCCCGTGGTAGTCCAGGCCCCCTTCCAAAACAACCAGCCATGGGCCTTCTTGAGCTCATTCCAACTCCAGCTTTATCCTTCAGGAAAAGCATCCAATCACATCCAAGCTGAAGTTGCCATTCATGGATAATTGACCACAAGCCTTAGGGGAGATATTACAGTTTTTAATTACTCTCACTTCTCAGAACCATCTATCCGAGTTCTACAGCAGAGCTCCTTGAGCTCCTGCTCCTTGCAAGTGGCTCTTGCTGTACTCTCTTAGACCAAAAAAAATTAAAAATTGCAGTCACCTTGGCAGTAGAAAGAAAAAAATAGGATTTTGTAAAAAGGGAAAGACATCCTGAGCCCAGGAGGATGAGTCACATCTGAGATGTCACCTCGGAGGGAACACAGTCCAATTGCTCTCTGTTGACTTAAGGAGATGAGACACCTCAGTGAGGGTAAGTGGGATGGCTCCGGGCTGAGGGACGTGAGAAATGAGTTCTTCCCCAAAAAATCCAACCCCCAGCCATGGAAAGCACGTCCCCACTCAGCCTCCACAGCAGTCCTTGGTTGAATATGGAATTTAAGAGGATGCACCCAAGGTCCCACAGCTGAAATGGGACAGAGCCCACCCTGTTCTGGTCACAAATATTCAGCACAAGCACCTCTACCTGCAGGAGCAGGGACCCTCTGTGCTGCTGACTCCACTCACCAGGCACCAGGAGGCAGCTGCTCTTCCCCAAAGTGAAGAAAAAAAATAAACAAAAACCTCCCACACAGAGAAATTCCAGCCCCTCCCTAACTCACGGGAGCTGCGTGCATCCTCCTTTAACTGTGGCAGCAAATCCCACTTAATCCCCCTCATTCCAGCACGTGAGCTGTTCAATCAAACAGCCTTTTGTTCAAAAGTGACGCCACCGGGGACAGAGCTGCTGCCTCAGCCTCCAACCCAGCACAAAACCACCTCTCTTCCCATTCCCTACCAACCACGGCTCCCCCGTGGATGGCACCTGCACAGCAGCCCGGGGGGAATCAGCCAAGCCAAAAAGTTGCCACGTGCTGGAGACCTGAATCTCCAACTGGAATAGGTTGCTATGGTTCCCAAGATCTAATCCAGAACGATACAGGTATAAAAAAGAGAAAAACGCAGTGATTAAAAATAAATAAATAGACAAATCTGGGCCCGGTGCCATGAGAAATGTGAAGTTGTCCTTGACTCCAGAAGCAAATGAGGCATGAAATGTATCAAAATGTGATATTGAATATAAGGATGTATTTAATGTTTTACAACACTGGAAATCTTGTTACAAAAGGGTTGGATCATAAATCAAGCCGGGAGGGGGCCAGCTCTTCCCTCCTCTCCCCTCTCCTTCCCTCTACCTGTTCCTGGAAAAGTTTGAGCGGCGGAATCCTTCACTGGAGGGAGGAAAGCCGAGCATCACTCACAGGAGCAAGTGGAGCTGCTTGGTTTGTCCATCAGCAGCGATAAACCCTCATTAATCACCTGTTCTGCTCCAGAGTCCCTGCTAATTCCTGGAGACCTCCATCCCTCCAGAGCTGTTCCCTCTGGAGAGGGCTGAAACAGCTCAGAGGAGATCTCTGCCCTCAGCTCATTAACCCGTTGTGTTAATTGTCTGCTTGGGCTACCACTTATCAGCTTATCACTTGTTGTCGGTACAGAAAGATTCGTCACTGTCCCTTACTGATTTTGCCCCTGGATTTTCACTCCTTTATCAGATGCTGGAGAGCACCAGCCCCATCCCGTCAGGAGCTGGGGGAATTCAGTCTGCAGAGCTCCTAGGCGAGAGATGAAACACACATTTCACTCCTTTCTCTTCTTATTGCCCAGACACTCACACACTTTTCATCGCTGTTTTTGTTTAATCACACTCCTAAAAATGAATAACACCCAAAAAGAGTAAAGGGATTTTAGGAAAATTGCATCTCCGGTGGAGAAATTTTTTTTTGTTGTTTTTGTTTTTGTTTTTTTGTTTTTGTTTTTGTTTTGGTTTTTTTTTTTTTTTAAATACTGCAGGCAATGGAAGTAACCCTGTGGTAAATGCAGCCCTAGTACCGAGCACAGGAGCCAAAGCATTGAAATCCCATCCCCTGGTCATGGAAAACGAGCAGTTTTAATTTAAGCACCACCCTGCATGTCAAGTCCTGTTTGTCACCGTGCTAATGGACGTGTTTATTCACACATTCCCCAGAAAAAACATCCTCCTCCCTCCTCTCAGAGTCCAGAAATGGTGGCACTGACTCCACCAGGTCCGTCTGCCATAAATATCCTTTACCCACCTATCTTTCCAACCTGCTTTCCTATGGAAACAGGCAAAGCCACCCACAAATGAACCCACCTGCAGCACATTGGCCAGAGCCAGCTCCCCCAAATCCTTCCAGCTCCACAAAAACAGAGGACAGACAATAACCAGGCTCTCAGCATCCTCAGGGACAGGCAGGATACAAGGCAAAGCTCACTCCTTATTAGAGAGTTTACACACAACCCAGCTCTTCCTGTGGCTGGGGCACTCAGTCAGAGCCTGAAATTATTTAGTTATCAAAGAATCCAACCATGAGAAAGCAATCCATAGGAAACCAGGCTTCATTACTTCCACTGCTGATGATACTACCCTGAAGACCAGGAGAAAAAAAGGAAAACATTGGTACTTCAAGTGATGGAGCTTCCAACGTTTACCTTGAAATTTATTGCCCAGAGTAATTGAATTGCTGGATTGCAAACTAACACCTGCTCAAGGCTTTAAAAAGTTCAGCACAGGCAGAGAAAGGCTTTGCTTAAATCATCGCCCTTGCGCACCAAAAAGAAAAACCCAGCAGGAGCAGTTTCCAGCCTGGAAGAGACACCCTGAACTCCCAGGGGGCTGCTGGGGAGAAAAAAGAGAAAGGACAGAATTCTTTGTTTCAGGCTGAGTAAAAGGCTTTGTTCCAATTTCAATATTTATAACCTTAATAAAAAGATAAAACACATTTCAAAACTAAATTCTTCCTTCACGGCAAACAATCAAAGCGTGGTTCTCGGCAGATGCCAAGCGAGCACGTTTGCTGTTTTCGAGAATTTCACCTCGAACATTTCGTTTTCCTGAGCATTTGTTTTGTGATAAATTTACTTAAAGCTCCTGACAGAAGCCTCTCCATTCTCCAGGTATCAAACAGCCCGAGTGGATCCCCTCTGCCTGGTAACCACCACGCCAGAACCCCAAAGTGGTTTCAATTCCCACTGGGACACAGTGCGTCACGGAGCTAGCTGGGCTTATTGCCATGCTTTTCCTTCCTTGGAAAAACCCCTGTGCTCCGCAGGAGGAGGCTGACACCGAGGTGGAGCAGTGAACCCTTCCCAGCAGAGCTTGTGGTGCCTTTGTGATTCACCTTCCTCCCCGCCACCGACTGCTTCCAGCCTCCTGCAGCTCCCTGGTGCCAGGGCCACCTCTGGGAACCCAAAGCCACCTCCAAGCACAGCAGCTGGAGGTTTGGTTGCTGTTCCTCCATCCCTTTTCCTGTGCTGGGCTTCCTTTAGGCCCTGACTCAGTGTCCCAGCCACAGGAAATGTAAATTCTCCCATAAGGAGTGAGCTTGCCTTGCACCCTGCCTGTTGTCTGGCCTCTATTTTTGTGGGACTGGAAGGATTTGGGGGAGCTGTGCTTCGCTTTTCCTCCTTCCCTGGCTGGACACAACTCCTGCTGGACACAACCACCACTCTTTTTCATTGAATTAGGCAGAGAAATAGCAGGAAAGCTGGAATTTTCAGGGATAAAGGGCCTCCCTAGACCCAGAAGATCCCACCTGGAGCTTCTCTGCTGCTTCCAACCCGGTGCCCCTGCTGGAACAACCACAAACTCCCCTTTCCTTAAAGTGCAAACTGACACCTTGATTTCCTGCTCTTGGCTCCCCTCCCAGCTCCTGGAGACGTTTCCCACCCAGCACTCTCTGCCTCAGCGACTCTGAGTAAAACATGTGAAAGTGCCTTTATTCATTCCTCCAAAAAGTAATTAGAAGCAAGAACAGGAGTCAAGAACGTAAACGTTATCCTTCCTAAAGGAAAGCAGATTTCTAATTAGCCAAGAAAGCAGCTTCTGTGGGATTCTTTCTCCAAACAGCTGTTGCTGAGGGATCATCTGTCTCTCCTCTTTTCCTCTTTTGCAGTAAAAAGTTCATTTATTTTAACACACAGAACTGTTGCAGCACCCAATTAAGGCAGGCACGGAATCAAGGAACACCGGAGTGGAATGGAGACGGCTCAATGAACCCTGAGCACACAGATGCCACTTCAACCACCCTCATTTTCCTGTGCTCTGCTCAGTCCACACAAAAGGTGGGAAAACTGTGCCAGGACTGGCTCAGCTCGGAAGAAACAGGGAGAAGAAAGTGCATTACTGGCGGTCTTTAGCCCCTCTGACATGTCAGACAACTTCCATCCAAATATTCCACTTTATTTCTGCTGGCTTCATTTCCTTTCCTCCCTTCTAGGACATGACAAAGCTGATTGGTTTTAAATCATGGCAAAATCAAAGCTGTGCTACCACTTCACACACACATGAGATTTCCGCATCAAAAAAGACATTTTCCATTAAGGAAGGCTTTTCACAAGGCACCTCTTTCTTATCCATTGTAATTTTTTTTTCTTTTTTTTTGCTTCATTATCACGAAGTTTGACAAGTTCATCTGAAGGAGGAGATGTAAATCACCCCCCACTGAGCTGCAGTGACAAGGGCACATTTTAACTTCATGCTGAAGGGGACTTTGAAGCAAACCCCCAACTCAAGGCAGCCCATCCATCCTGCTGGGATGCTCAATTCCAGTCTGAGATAAATCCAGCGGACAAACCCTCTCTGGGACTATTGATGGCCAAGAAGAAAATTAATTATATATGTTGTTTATATTATATTTTATAGTAATAATAATGATGATGATGATGTAAAAAAATTAATGGGGCTAAGCAAGCCCTGGAATTAATTTAGGCTGCCATTAGAGCAGCAAGGAGCTGGAACTGCCCTCCCAAAAATTAACAAAGGGGGAAAAACCCCAAAGCAGGTTGCAGGCGGGTGCTTGTGGAGCCTTCCCAAGGCAGGTACCTGTGATTGCAGGAGCTGGGTGCCTCCAAAGGTCCCTGTCTAGGCTCACATCCAAAATTTCTTCAACACATCACATGGGGAGAACAGAGCAACGTGTCCATATGTGCCACAGGCAGCGTTTCCAGCCAAGCCCTCCCCTCCTCCCAGGAGAAGGTGGCTGTGCTGTACACAGACATATTGTGCACCTAGGAAATGGTATCAACAAACACACCTACAAAGGCTTTCTGTGCTCAGCTGGGTCCTCTCCAGCCCGTATGGCTCAGCTTCCTAAGGAACCAGAACAAACAACGCAGCACTGAGCGTTGGAACTCAAATAACGGCTTAATAATTCTGCCAGACTCAAGTGGCTTCACTTCTACCTGGATGAAGCCTCTTGGGAAGGCTCAGGTTCCTTTCCCAGCCTGCTTGGGAAGGAACATGGGAGCTTGCAAGTGGGAAAGCAAGGAAAAACTCAGCCCCTGGGGGACATCTGCTATTTCCAACCAAAATAAGCCCCTTTTGCCAGCCCAAAGCCAGGGGTTGAGGCAGGCATGCAGCAGAGAGAGCTCTCACATTTATCAGCTGGAAAAGGTTACACAAAGCACGCTCAGTGTCTGACCTCTCGAAGCCCACACGAGCCCAAAGGCACCACCCAGGCTCCATCACACACATGGTGCTGGCTGCAGGTAAATTCTTACGTGTGGAGAAAGGGGAAAAGAATTAAAAGGAAATCTGTAAGAGTGAAATCAGAGCTAATCCCCAAGCGCTCGGTTACAGCTGGTACAAACACACACACCGAGAGATGAGATCTGTATCGACGCTCTGGGACCTGCAAACTGATAAAGCCAAACAGGGGAGGGCAGAGAAAGCCCCAGACCAGGAGGGCTCGTGTGCCAAAGGCAGAGATGTTCCTCTGCACAGCACAGGCACCACAGAGGGCTCTGCTCAGCCTCAGGGAAACACAAGGGCCAAGAGAGAGGTGCAGCTACGAATTTTCAAATTAGAAATTTTCCAACAGCTGAAATGGAGTCTGATCAAAGGAATGCCTTAGGAATCACTGGGAGGGAGCACAGGAGCAGACATTGCAAAGCAATCCTTTGTTCACATCACACCTCCTGCAAAAATCCCATCCCTGGCCTCCCTCCCTCCCCTCGGCCCCAGCCCTGGTTATTGAGAATATTGACACCAGGTTTCCTTTGCACTCCAGCTCCCATTACACCATCTCAATCCAGTCCATCATAAACATCAGCTTGATTACAGAGCCTGCTGCACATAATAAATGTTGATAATGTATACGTAGGGAGAGAGAGACACCTCAATATTTTTGCTTTGGTAAAGACAAATAGCCTCAATTGTTTAATCAATAAAAATGCCTCTCCGACTCCCACTGTTATTACAAAGCTATTCCAGACAGTGAAAAAGAACCATTGCATCTGTATTGCTGTCAGAGGAGACTCTGGGCCAGCAAATGAACCACCTGGGCACATCCTCTGTGCTCCCCAAACCCCCAAACCTCAGCTCTAAGCAAGCTGGAACTGCACCCCAGCCTTTCTCCAGCACCGTGCCTTCACCCAGTTGAAAGCCTCCCATTAACTAAATGAGGATTCTTCCAGGAAAGGACTCTGCATCTCAGCCAAAAGCACACAGAAACTGTGAATTATTCAGCAGGTGGCAATTCCAGGGAAGGGGACAGGCTGGCCTGGGAGGGTCGTGGGTGTTGGCATCAGGAGGAGAGCAGTGGGTGGTCCCAGAGGAAGGAGGCAGGAAGGGGTTCTGTGCAGCAGGTCCTGGAACAGGGATATTCCAGCAGGGAACCTGTCCTGCAGCACAGAGCACAGCTCCACTGCAGAGAGGCAGCTGGGGGTAACTGCCAGCGAGGCTGTCCTGGTGGGAACAGCAGGGACCAGCAGGGTGGGAGGGACAGGACAGCCCCCTCACACCTCGCTCACTCCAGCAGCTCCAGCTCAGAGCTGGAGAGAACCCTGAGCTCAAAGGACAAAACCCAGGATTTTTTATAGTTGCTCTCCTCTTCCCCTTCAGCACATCTTGTCTTTAAGTTCCTTGGGATGTGTGTCACCTTCAGGAGGAACACGAGGTTTTCCATTTCTGGATGCAAAATCCGCTTTATCCCTCCAAACCCGAGCTCGATCAATGGCCAGGTAGAAAGCCAGGCTCAGCTCTGGAGTGAGCAAGCACATCCAGCAGCGTTTCCTCGAGGAGCAGGCCCTGGGGTGCATTTGGGAACGCTCAGCAAATCCAGGAAAACTTTGTACAAAGTTTAAGCCAGAGCAGAGGACAAAGCTCTGCCCTCCCTGGGGCAAAAGCAGACACAGAAACAAGAAACCACTGCCCCACCTGGGCTCTCAGGTGCCCACTGCGGGGATATGACCTCGCCAAATCCAATCTGTGCCAAACCCAGATTCCCCAGATCCCAGCCTGACACTGTGAGCAGCCCTTGCTCAGCTCTGGTATTTCTCCCATGGCTTTTGGCTAACCCAGAACCTCCCTGCGGTGCCAGGAGAAAGCTCCTGGCCAAGGGTTTCCCTCAGATCCTCAGGAAGATGGAATTTGCATTGACCAGGACACTGAGGACTGCTGCAGCAGGAAGAGGAGGAACCCCAGGAGTCAGGAGGATATTCCACATATTCCAGGAGTCAGGAGGATATTCCACATATTCCACACCACCATCCACTCTCTTCTCCATCACTTCCTTCTTCTCAACAAAGACATTTTTTCCCCCCTTTTCTTTTCCCTTTCTCTCCCTGGAGACTGTAAATTAACTGTCAGTTCCCTGGTATTTTGTACCCTGTTCTTTCTGGCTCTTTTCCAGATCTCCAGGGTGCCATTCTTTATTTTTTTCCCCCTCCTCCTTGCTGCTCTCTTTCCTTCACCTCTCTGCTTCTCCTCGCTCTCCCCTGGGGTTTCCTGCTCTCCACAGCTCCTGGCTGAAGGACTCCTGACCACCAGAGCCCAGCCAGGCTGATCTCACCCACGCCCTTATCAGCTCCATATCTCCTCCTCCTCGCCCTCTGCACTCGGGCAATGAAGCCTGGTTGCCCTTTCTCCTGCAGGTGGCAAATTCCCAATGGGAAGGGAGGGGGAAAAGAGGGAAATGCATCACCAGAGCCACAGAATCCCAGAGATCCCCTGTCAGTCAGAGCCTGCCCTTCAGCCCTGTCCAAGCCAAGCTGCTGCTGGCTGGGGAAAAGAACTCATTTCAGTTATCAGTGCAGGAAAAGAGATTAGAGATGTTCTGGAGAAGGGGAAAATCAGGCAGCAGAGGAAGAAAAGGTTCTTGCAGAGAGGGAGAGGAGATATTTGCTTGTCAGGCACAAGTAGAAGCAAAGGGAATAAAATGGGTTGGGAAGTGAAGGACGAGAGAAGGGAGGAAGCCAGACTGCAAAGAGCAGATCCTGCAAACTCCCCTGCCCTGTACTTCAGCTGATTTGGGGTGAAGAGAAGAAATTGATGCCAAAAGCTTCTTCCTTCTGCTGCAGCAGACACAGCTTGGAGCGCTTGAACATCCACACCTGACAGGGACAGGTCTGCCCAAACCCCACCCTGGCTCTTGAGTGATTTCCTCTCCATCCCACCCTTCCAAAGACTCCCAGGATTCCCCCCATTGCTCAGCCCTTCCCTGTCCTTCCCTACAGAACCCACACATGGATTTCTACCCCCCAACATCATCCCGTCATCCCCAGCCCACAGATTCACCCCCCCAGCTCCCAAATCCTGCAGATCCTGCCCCATTCCCTGGGGCTCAGGCCCTGGCACAGCTCTCCCTCATTAAGCTGCTGGCTGTGCTGAGGCACAGGCAGTTACTCATGCCTGGCTAAAAGCTCAGCTGAAGCCCAGCCAGACTCAAAAGGTCTTGCAGGCAGGTGAAATACAGTCCCTCGGATGACTGGGGAGCAGGAGAGCTAAGCCAGACCTAAAGAGAGGAGTGAGGGATGCGGGAGATGGAGAGAGGGAGCTGGGAAAGCAGGGGATGCATTTCTGCCTGAGCCCTTTTCATGAAATCCCCTCCATCTGTGATGGCCCTGCAAATTCCCACAAATCCGGGAGGAAAGAACCTCAAAAAGCACCTCATTCCCACAAATCCGGGAGGAAAGAACCTCAAAAAGCACCTCATTCCCACAAATCCGGGAGGAAAAGACCTCAAAAAGCACCTCATTCCCACAAATCCAGGAAAAAAGAACCTCAAAAAGCACCTCATTCCCACAAATCCGGGAGGAAAGGACCTCAAAAAGCACCTCATTCCCACAAATCCAGGAAAAAAGAACCTCAAAAAGCACCTCATTCCCACAAAGCCGGGAGGAAAGGACCTCAAAAAGCACCTCAAAGTACTTCCAATCAGCTCAGAAAACTCACACAAAAAGAGAGAGGAAATCAGAGGTTGAAAGGGAAGAAAGGGAGCAGTGGAGTAGATTCAAGCCACAGAATTTCTGCAGAGAAGAGGGAGGGGGGGGAAAAATCCAACCTCCTGCTCCTGAAAAGGAAGGAGTGGGCACCACTCGGCTTATGGAGATTTCTCCCTCTGAAAAATTAATCCTGACAATACAAAGATGTAGACAAAAAAAGGAACAACTCTCTGCAGAGCACCCAGGAAAGAGAAAGCCAAGTTTGGTCAGGGAAGATGATTATTTTAACATAATCATGCCTCCCCCCAAGGCTTTTGAGAGAACCTGTTTTGTGTTTTCCTCCACTGCAAGGCTGTAATAACCCCACAAACACTCAGTCAGCTACAATGAAAGCCACATCACAACAAAGGCCATTATATAAAACACATTTTCAATAAAACTTTAAAAAAAGAGAAGAGAAAAACAATAAAGGCAACGCTTTCAGACTGAAACCTCAATCAACGCCTCTTGCCCGCCACTATCAGGGGTGCTGGAGGTGGATTTCTGCTTGGTTTTAAGTAGATGAAGACAAATGTCCACCCTGAATATCTGAATATTTCCCCTCTCACACCATTTTCCGTCTCTGGTTCATCATCACCCACCCACAACTTCCTCACTTCTTAAATATTTCTGCTGTTCCCCTCAGGAACAATTTTTGGGGGGCATTATCAGCCCTAAAGAAAATGCCCTTTTCGTCATCCTGCATTCCCAAGCAGCGTGTCTGGATGGTGGCAGGAGAGGGCAAGACCTCATTTCCTCCACCAATATTCCCACATGGACGCAAACCACCTTGAGCCAGCACAGCAATGAGAAGAGAGCACGGCAATTTCCTGATTTCTGTACAAAACCATCCCAGTGAGATGCCTGGAAAGGCAGCACCTCCTGGAGTGAGGGGCCAGCAGATCATTGAGGTGAGCACAACCCTTCCCAAACCTCCCTTGGGATTTTCCATTGGTCTCCTTGGGCTCAGCCAGCACCAAGTATTTGAAAAGGAAATGCAAAAGCAGAGCAGAGAGAGCTTATCCTGGGCTTAAGTCTCTGCTCAGCTCTCATTAAGCAGAGCTTAGGTCATATCCTGAAGCACAAGAACTTACAACTTTCTCTTCATTTATGCTTTTATACTCCCAAGTCCCTAAAAGTCTGATAAGCCCCATAAATACCTACTCTGGGTTTCAATTACAGCGGGTGGCAGTGAACACCACGGGCTGTTTTTTCATGATACTCAGGAATTAACCCACAGATCAGCAACTGGAGTTTGACTTGAAATTACCTTTTCTTTCCTGAATGAAAAAGTTACAGAACAGGGAAGGGCAGTGGAGGGGGAAAGAAGGGGAAACAGGGGATGGGGGGATTCCAGCTCCCCCATTTCTCTCTTTTTTCAGGAGAAAACCCCATGGCAGAGGCCTTCTATTATTGACTGGGTTTTAAACTTATTGTCACAAGTCCTTAAGATGTCAACAATGAAGGATCCCATTGTTCTCCTAATTAATTCAGCAATCTCAGTGAAATAATACAAGATGCAATTGTAATTCCAGGCTCACCCCTCGACCACTGGAATCGCGTAATTAAATAACAATCAGCACTACCACTTGCATTTAGAAGATGGACTATTCCTTTTTATTGCTGCAATTAGGGAATGCACTCAATAATCGGAATGAAATACAAATTTACCCAGGAGCCCACTAAATTATGACCATTCATACTTTGTTGTCTTTTCCTCCTGGCAAGAAAAAAAAAAAAAAAAAAAAGGAAAAAGGCAAAGAAGTAGGAAAGATGGCAATTTTCCCCTTTCCCAGCTTCCTCAGCTGGAAAGGGCATTGCCAGCTCCCAGTGCAGGCCCAGCTGTGCAGGCACCATCTTTCCCTCCTCCCAGTTAGGATAACCTCTGTCTTTTTGATGAAGGTCCTTCATAATCATCTCAGATTTCATCCCGTGTCGAATAAATCAGCACAGGGCTGCAGACACACTCACACATAGACTGGGGCTGAGCAGGGACTGTCCTGGTGTTCCTGGTCATGGCCAGCAAGGCACCTCTGAGTGATGGCCAGATCTCATTATCTCATGGAAATGCTAAATTTTATCTACAGAGGAAGAATAATATTTGAAGAAATACCTGGGGGATGCAGTTATCTGTTTTAAATGATGATATCGGGCCATAATTCCCATATTTTGAGTCCTTCCTTCATCTGTCCTACACCTGTAGCTCGGCATCAATGGTTATGAGGTCCTGCACTTCACATTTCAGTGCCAACACTTCCAGCTGAGCTGGAAAAATCCTCTTTGGAGTCAAGGCAGAGCCCTGTACAAATTATTAGATCCCATCTAGGGTGGCACTGGGCACTAAAATGAAAGGGAACACATCCCACATCCAGTGGGGAGCACCCTGCTCATTGTCAACCTCCAGCTGAGCCTTCCTGAGCACCCCGGGGTGAAGGTGGGTCGAGATAAGGACAGGGACATCCCTCACCAACTCCTGCCACAGGCAACACAGCCTCAGCTTCAGGAAATTACTACCAATCAAATCAGACCATGAGACATAAACCCAAAGCTTACAACAGCTTTTCCAACCCTCTTCCTTTTTCCCCCTGGTATTTTTTTCTCTGTCATCCAGAGGTGCTCCCACCGTTGCTGGAGGCTTGGCCTTGGAAGTTTGTGGCACTTTCAAACCAAAGCTGCCCAAACCTTGCTGGGCACTCCCAGCAGGGTGGCACCAGCATCCTGTGAGCCCCAGTTTCTGATTAAGAGCACATCCTTCTGTCTCTCCTCTCCTGCCCACCCTGCAGGCTCAGATGGCAGCTGGGCCTTGGTCTTTTTGGGCCATGAGTCACAAACATCACAAGGCCAAATGCAGCCTGTGAGGCCACCGAGCCCAGGAGATTCTGGCTCTGTTTTCAGGGACAGAGAAGTGCAATTGCCTGACCCTTCAGCTGAGACTTCATTAGCACTTGTGGTGCTGGCAGGGCCAGAGCTGATGATGACTTGTCCTCCAGCTGCTGCTGTGGCTCTGCAGGGCTGGCAGGAGCCAGGAGGATGAGCCTGGCTAAAAGCAGAAGGGTGAATTCAGGGTGGAACCACACTGAAGTCACGGGGAGGTGGGCACTGACACCAAGAGGAGATGCTCATGTCCAGGAGAACCCTAAGGAAAACCCCAGAAGAAGGAAGAAGGGACTGGTTTATATCCAAACCAACACAAAGTCACAGCTGCCCTTGTGCTTTAGACCTGTCCTGGTGGGAATCTGAAGTGTTTTGCCCCAGGACAGAAGGAAGCTGGGACCAGATCCACCAGGTTTATGGAAGCCAGTTTGGGATGGGATGGAAACCTTGAAGGCAATCACTCCAATAAAGGAAAGACACCCACTGCAGAAGCACAGAGATAACTGGCAAGGACAGCAGCGGCAGGAGGAGGTGTGAAAATTAAATTGGATAAAAGGCAGGTGCTCAGGGAGGAGCGGAGGCTGAGGGGAGGGGGGAGGCAGGAGAGGTAAAGAACCAAACAGAGCCGTGCTGGGATCGTGCTGCTGTCACTGGGACCTCAGAACATTTGCAAAATGCTCCTGTCCCCTCCAAGGAGAAGGAACAGAAGGAGCTTTAAGCTGCAGACTCAACCCAGCACCCAGAGTTAAAGGAAATCTGCATTTTCCCTGTGCCCTGGCCCTGCTCAGAGGTGGAAGTCGGGGAATCCACACTTCCAGCTGGGAGTGGGGTACAGAGGGAGGGGACAGCAGCAAAAGGGGCTGCTCTGGCCACCCCACGATCCAGACACGGCCAAGGGGCTTTGAAACCATTCCTGTGACCCTGGAACCTTGCAAAGCCCAACCCCTAGGAGGCAAAGCCATGTGTTATCCATGGGATTACATGGATACATGCCAGCATGTCCAGGGTAGAGCAGAGCTATCACCTTGCCAGCAGGGTCAGAGGGAGGGAGCTGCCTGAGGCATCATCCTTCCCTCACATGAGGGATATTTCAGATGAGGCAGCATCCGTGCTTCAGAAATAATGAACTGTGATTACACAGGATGGTGGCCAAAACACATTAGAGCGAGAGCTGGGGAGAATTTCTCAAACAGTTTTTGTCAAACGAATGGCCCTCTTCCAAAAATTGGTAATTTTTGCAATTCAGCCCCCTCACCAAGAAGTTTCCAATTTTTCCCACAAACCCCTCCAGTAACACATTCAATTTCTTGTCTCCTTTATTAAGGGTTACTGGAGAAAACAGCTCTTACCAAAGGCAAGGAAAAAAAAAAAAAAGGAAAAAAGAGCAGAAGGGAAAGGAGACTGTGAGAAGGAATAATGAGAGCTTTGCTTTTTCACCTCCAAAACTGCAACTATTTTTCCACGTGTGTATTTTTGCTATTTCGGAGCCTCCTCCACCTCCCACAGGTTTATTTAAGCCCACAGAGAGCCCGAGGCAGAGGGGATGAGCCAGGCTGCTCCAGCTGGGTCAGGAGCCCAGATGAGGGAGCGAACAGCAGGAGCACGCCCTGCCTTCGCCTCCTCTCCCCAGTGCAGGTGTTCCCATGGCCTCCAAGACAAGTGCCTGGATTCAGGGACTCAGCAGTGCTCCCACCCCGCTGGCACGAGCCAGTGCTCCAGCTGATTGTGCCATTCATGTCTTTTTACATGGAAAATGTCCCTGCTTTCCCTTCCACTTGAGTGCCTTGGAGGAGTTTCCTGTAACAACTGCTGGGAGCCTCCCTCCTCTGCCCGGATGCCCCTTCCTGGCTGCACATCTGACACGTTTACACCCAAAAAAGGAGCCGGGGGCTCAGAGCGAGGTTTATTCCACAGATTTCTATGTCATCCTTGGGATATTCCTATTCCTTTGTCATCCTGGCAAAAGGTGCAGCAAACAGAACAGCAAGAAAAAGCCTGGTCCTTGCAGGATGATGAGCGCGTGTCCCTGACCTCTGCTGCCTTTCCCCACCCCAAATACTGCCCTGCCAGTCGCCCTTTCCCTGCTCCAGCTGCTCTGATGTCCCCTTCCTGCAGCTCCAGGAGGATTTCAGCTCAGGCTGGCACTGCCAGGAGCGAGGCAGTGCCTCCAGATTTCCCCTGCAGCAGCAGGGGCAGCGCTGTGCCGGGGTTTGTCACCCATGGGCAGCAAACAGGCTCCCAACCTGTCCCTGCTCCCTGCCTGGCAGCTCAGGGATCCAGGAGACTGGGGAGAGCATCTATTAATTACCCAAGTGTAATGAACTAAAGCAATTTGTAGCAGAGCTTGTTCTGCTCGAGTCAGGAGGCTTTTATCTCGCGAATCAGTGACCTGAACACTTCGCCACGGAGCTCACAAATCCCAGGGATTCAGCACTGGGGTTTGTGCTCCCAGCAGTCCCTCTGCCTGTGGATAAACAGGACTTCCCCTGTTCACAACATCTTGCTTTTTTCCCAGCAAAACCACCCCAAAAATTGTCTGGCAGCTTTTCCCATAAAAGAACAACAAGCAGCTGGTGTGACTGGAGGCAATTCATCCACACCACAGTTCTAAAGCTGGGTTTAGAGCCACCAAAAGATTGCAAGATCCTTCCCTTTCCTGTTTCTGTGAAATCTGGTGGGCCATAACTGCTCCACAGGATTAAATTCTGGCATGGCCAGTCCTAGATCTCGTGTCCTAAACCAAAAGATTTGGACCAAGTTGCAAGGAAAAGCAGATTAACTTGTCCTGAGGGAGAATTATGCCGGGCCTTTGCCACCTCCAGCATGAGAAAAAATTCTGTCCTCTAGAATAAAATAAAATATCCTGACGGCATAATAATTTCACTTCTCGTTTTTGATTCTCCCATTGTCCCCGAGAGTGCCCAATCTGAATGACTTTGAACTCAAGGATATCTTGGAGCAGCCAGGTCTGCAGGCAGAGGCTGCATTACGTGGGAAAAGATGAATTCATGGCTCACACGGAGGCTCAGCTGCAGAGTGGAGGGCCAGGAGATCCCAACAGAGATCCCCCTCATCCAGGAGATCCCAACAGAGATCCCCCTCATCCAGGAGATCCCAGCCAAAACCCTGTGACAGGGCCAGGGGGAATCCTAACACTGCTGCAGGGATGTGGTCCCTGCCACATCAGCCCAACACATTGGAAGCAGCAGCTTGAGCTAAGCAAAGTGGAAAGGAAGCAAAACTCTCAATTCATCCCCAAAACCAGTGCAGACAGCACAATTTCAGAGCAGAATAAGGTTCTCCAGTTCCACAGCAAGGCAGGGGAAAGAAACAAAGCTTCACCAAGAATTCAAACTGCTGCATCCAAAGGAAACCACGAGGCTGCTCTTGTTCCCGTAAAGATTTTTTTCCCCTCCTATTAAAAATATTGAGCCCCAAACCTTTTCCATTGCAACTCATTAAAAAGAATAAATAAAAATTCACTCTCAGGGAAGGGAGAGCAGAACAATGCAATGAGGAGGAGGGAAAGGAAACCAGAAGCACAAACCACAGCGGAGGCACCTCTGCCATCGATGTATTGAAAGCCCTAATCACAATCCCATAAAACAGTTAACTTGATTAAGCCAAGCATGATTTAGGCATGGTTCCCCCACTGCTGCTCCTTGTTTTCCTGACAAGGCTGGATCTCTCAGAGGCTCTGCACTCCCAGTGCCAGGGGGAGGCTGTTCCAGCCAGGCAGGGTCGTTTGGGATTCCAGAGACACCTCTCGCTTTCCCCTCTCCCTCTCTCCGTAATCAACCCAGCCACACTCACACAGCGCCAATTCTCCTGCAGCTCCCTTCCCCATATGCCCCCACTCCTGCAGTTGGTACAACTCGTCCCAATTCCTGCCTGCTAATTAAAGGAAGAGCCTGGAGATGATGCGAGGGATGCTCTCCTTGGGTGCAGCTTCAAAACCTTGGCAGCCGCTCTGTGCTCACTGTGATGTTCCCGAGCCCCCAGGGCACACAGCGCACATCCCAGCCCTAACGAGGGCACCTTCGTGCTGCTGAAAACAAACAAACAAGCAAACAGCACCCACAAAAACAAGCCAGTCCCTCTGGGCCTAAGGCAAGGCCGCCCTGCCACCAGGATGCTCCATCCCCAGCCGAGCCACAACAACCAGCGAGTGGGAACGGGGCTGGAGCTGCCACCAACCCCAAAAACCTGTTGCACTGGCAGGGACAGGCGTGCAACAAGTGTCCTTGCCCGTGAGCGCAGCGCTGCTGTGAAGGATGGGGCTCGGGTGATATACACGGAGCTGACAGGCAGAATGGGCTGCTCGCCTCACTGTGAAGACGTCTCCTGAGAGGCTGATGCTGGAGGACAACATCCTCCAAGCCTTGCTGAGCAGACCAATATCAGCCCCGAGCCACTCTGCTGAAGTCAGACTAATTACACCACGCAGCACGGCCCAGAGGGGCCCAGGCAAGCCTGTCTTGGGGAGAAACTATTTACAAGGGCACCTGATGACAGGACAGGGGAACAAATGTCAGTTTTAAACTGACAGGGAGGAGGTGGAGATGAAGTATTAGGAAAAAGATGCTCCCTGTGAGGGTGGGGAGACCCTGGAATGGATTTCCCAGAGAAGCAGTAGCTGCCCCTGGATCCCTGCAAGTGTCCAAGGCCAGGTTGGGGCACACTGGGATAGTGGAACATGTCCCTGCCCACGTCAGGGGGTGGCACTGGATGAGCTTTAAGATCCCTCCAACCCAAACTATTCCATGATTGTGTGTGAGCTGCTTCCCTTGCTCTCTGCTCTGCATTTTATCTGCCTGTGGCACCTCATGGAGAGGCCATCCACCAGGAGTGACCAGCACCTCCTGCACGCGGAGGGGAGAACCCACCCCCCAATCAACCAGCAAAGAGAAGGACTGAAAGGCTGATGTGTTACACAGCAAAGGCCTGGCATTTGAAAGGACTGCTGAGAAAACATGAGGAAAACACCACACATCTTCCCTCTTGAACCAAACACTGCCAGGCTGCAGAAAAAGGAGCATTTGAATCACCCACTGCAGACAAGTTGAAATAAATCTGGCAGTCCCAGAGTACAGGTAACAACGTAAAAACCACCTGGATTGGATTTGCTGCTGCAACAAGCTAATTTTTTTTCCAGTCCTCTCACACTCTTGGTGAGTAAATTCCCCTTTATATGCACAAAGAGGGGATGCTCTGCATGGGTAAAATGAATATATACACACAAGCAGCTACACAGAAATCCTGGCCTTTTTGCTCCTCCATCTCTTGGCTGTCCTCACTGCCCCCACCAGACACCTGCATCATCTGCAGCCACGAAGATTATTAATTTTTTAAAGTCTCATTTATTTTAGCTGCTTCCCTGAAAGCCAGCCCCAACCTGGAGCCCTTCTGCTGACACAAGGCCTTTAAAAAAAAAAAGCCTTATTGTTGCTGTCGACGTTTACAAATTCTGCTGTATCCATCTGTCCAGTTAATTACTTTGTGCAGTAGCCTGTTAGCTCCTTAAAAAAATGAAAAAGCACCCAATTATCATTCTGGGCAGCTCGCTGGATCCCAGAGCAGCAGCACATCCCGGGTGCCACGGATGCTTTTGTTACCTTTGCGAGCTGACAAACAAGCAGAGAGGGAGGAGAGCTCTGCGGGGACTGCTTTTTGCGGCTGGGATGAGGGCAGAATTCCCATCTCCTGGTGACGTGTGGCCCTGTCACCATGACACTGCTGGTGGGTGTCCCTGGCCCACCCCTCCCAGCAGCTCCCCATCCCCAGCCTCTCTTGCACCGTCACCTCCCCACATCTTCCTCTCTTCCCCACGTCCCTGGGGATCAGACACTGCCCAACACGAGGGACGTGGCCTGGTGGCCCTGATGGGGACACAGCTCTGTGGGACAGCTCCTCCCACACTCCCCAACTCCTCAGTGTCCCTGTGGATGCCCGAGTCGTTCAGCCGGAGGGTTTTGCTCGGGCTTGCCTTCAATGAGAGCATTTTTGTGCTGGAACAAGGGGCTGAATTCAGCTGCTTGGTGCTGTCTGCCTGCAGTTTGTTGCCAGAGTAACCGAGGCACCGGAGCTGCCAGGGCCGTGCTTCAGGGGAGGGCAGGGGCTGCTGCCTGGCACCCGCTGCCACCCCGCTCAGGAGGGCTGGGGACACCAGGAAAGGGTCCCTGGTCCTTTTGCAGGGTGAGCTCAGCCCACAGAGCTCCCAAAAGAGAAAAGGGAGAGGCCTCTGGAGATGAGGAATCACTCCTGGCATCTTCTGGAGGTGCTTCAAACAACTGTGAACCGGCCTCTGCATGCCCCTGTGAAATTGGGATTCCAACTCCCACTTTGCCACCCTTCTCCAGCCAGAGCTTCGCATCTCAGACCAGTCTCCGACCTGTCTGTGCCTCGCTGCAGTCACTATCCAGCCCGTCACCCAGTTTTTCCCAAGGTTCTCCCACATTTGAGGGCCTGGACACGCAACACGAGGGCAGCGAGGAGGTTTGACAGGTCCCTGTGTCACCCCTATCCCTGCGCTGGGGTGTGCTCCGGTCTGAAACAAACCCTGGCCGTGTCTCCTGCCTGACCCAGCCAAACCTGGTCTCAGGCAGCCAGCAAGGGCTGAACAGAAGTGGTTTTCTTCCACGGGGAGAATATAATTTGTGCTTTGTACACCCAGAGTGCCAAGGCAGCCCTGTCAGACAGAGAGTGCACTCTCTGCAGATCAAATAAAACACCCCCTGATTTTCCTGCTTCAAGGCTGAAGTTTGCCCATCACAGCTGAGCCCCGAGCTCTGCAGACCACCAGGCGACCGCTGCTTCTCCCTCCTTTCCCTCTCCCCACGTTTATAGATTTATAAATTGCTTTTTCATCTGTAACCTACCACTCAGCTCACTGCCCAGTTCAGCTTTGGAGAGGTTTTTGCAGATGAAAACAGCCAGTGAAAGGACACAAATATAGGGCTCCCCCCGATTTCTCAGCACTCTCCTATCACAGCACTACAGAGGCCAGGGAAAAACACTCCCCAGCCAAATAACTCCAGACACAGGCTCAGCACTGCATGGTGAGAGTCGCTGTTATCCTGCACATGCAAACGAAGCCACAGCCCTGTCACACACAGGGTTTTGAGACTTCTCTGCATATGAGGGAGCTCTGTCTCTCTGCTGATTCCCTCTCACAGCCTCTGTGAAGTCAGGAGACCCAGCCAACCCTGCCACGCACAGCGACTCGCTCCCTCGCCACCTGCTTTGCAATTTTAATTTCTCACCTTCCTAAACAGAAGAAGATTTAGCATACCCTAGTCAGAAATATTTAATTTTCCAAAATTCTTCTCCTTTTTCTTTTCTTTGCCTTCCAGAGCCCTGAGAGCCTTGAGATAATGACGTTTTCACATAACACCCATCTCAATTTACATAAATCTGCTCAGGAAGGATGGACTGCACATCACAGGGAGCAGAGCCACTCCCAAAAAATCCTTCCCTGTGAGGGTGGGGAGGCCCTGGCACAGGATGCCCAGAGAAGCTGTGGCTTCTGGGAGCTTCTGTGGATCCCTGGAAGTGCCCAAGGCCAGGCTGGACAGGGTTTGGACCAACCTGGGACAGTGGAAGGTGTCCCTGCCCATGGCAGGGATGGCACTGGACGAGCTTTAAGGTCCCTTCCAACCCAAACCACTGTTATTCTATAATTACCACTATCTCTAATTAACCATGGACTAAAAAAGGCCAAAAAAATTCATCTCAATCCCCAACAAGGAGACCTCTACTTGTTGCTGAAAGCCTGACCAGTGATCAGGAGCTTCAGATGACTTTCCTGAGGTCAGATGGCAGAGCTACGAATTAAACCTGAATCTGCGCATTATTGTCAACAGTGGCACAGACTGCTCGGTGGCCACAAGGCTGAAACAAAGCACTGAGAAACAGCCAGGAAACCCCAAATTCCCCGTCCTCAGGGCTCTGCCAGCCCCAGAACCAGGCAGAGGTTGAGTTTAGGGCTGTCTGTGTGGGGAGAAAGGCTGGCACGGGGCAGTGCCGCTGTGACACTGATGGAGGAACCGTGGGAAGCCGGCAGTAAATGAAGAGCTCTGTTAGTCCTGCCGTCCGTCCAACAAGCTCAATCCTTCCAAGCCATTTGTCTAATCTGTTCTTTAAAACCTCCAGTGACAGATCCTCTGCAAGCTCCCTTAGCAATCTATTTTAGCTCTTCACTATTTTTACTGTTCAACAACATTTCCCGATGTCCAGCCTCAATTTTTCTTGCTGCAATTTCTGCTGTTGAGAGGAGTTCATTCTCTCTCTTTCTTTGGAGATTGTTTCTCTTTGATTCCTGGGGGCTTGTGTTCAGATTTCTAGGCCTTAATAAATCAAACATTACAGCACAGAACCGATGGCCCAGCTTATCTGAGCTGCCCTGTGCAAGCCCAGCTCGGGAATTTGCTGCTGCTGAATCGCCAGCCAGACCTTTTCAGATGGCTCAGCACAAACAGGAGCTCTGCGGGTCAGAACCCCAAACTGGCAACCAAAATTTAACAGGGACAGCCAGATCTCTAAAGCCCTGATTCTCCCTTGCACAGAGACCCCAGCACCCAGATCTGGGCACCCAAAGCAGCAGTTTCTGTTTCAGACACGTTAATTACCTTCAGAGACGCCACAGTTCAAAGGTGGTTTTTGTGCCCAAACTGCAGATGAGAGCTCCCACCTTTGAAACATCGCCCTGCGGCCTTGGGAAAGCAGAGGAGAGGGAAGCCGTGCCCTGCCAGAGCTGTGCTGGGACCTGGCAGCCCCCGGCCAGGGCCAAGGCCACACAAACGAGGTGTTAAACAGAGGAATGGATGGGGGGAAAAAACAAGAGCGTGCAAATGGAAAGCAAAATGGGAAGCAAATGGAAAACGAGCAAAGCTCTCCCAGTAACCACAACCAGCGAGGGGCACAACCTCACACCTGCAAACTGGGGAGCAACAGCCCTGCTCCCAAGCCCTCCTTACACACAGGTTTCCCTCTCTGTCCACCCCAGAGCAGGAAACGAGCGCTGTGGGGAGAAGGGAGCTGCCTGCATCTCACCCAGGGACAAATGGAGCGGCTTTGCTGATCCCAAGGTGGGCCCTGCCCCGATCCATCAGCCCGTCTGGGTCACTGCGTGCTCCAACACAGGGCAGAGCCGTGGCCTCCAGCCTTGGCTGGCCCCAAACACCAACTGCAGGGCCAGCTGTGTGTCCTGCAGTGTTCTGCGCGTCCCTGGACCCCTCCCAGCATCCCCACAACCCCAGGGGCACCGGGATAGCACAGCAGGCACCACCCAGCTCCTGCCATGGCTTGGCTGGCTCTGCCACCGAGGCAGAGCCACCAACACAGCGCTGCCTGCAGCTCCAGCAGTGCCCGAACACCAGCAGGATCATCCCAGAGCTCCCTCACCACAGCAGGGGCAGGAACGAGCCCTCAGCACCTCTCTTTACATCATTCTCCTGTTTAATGACATTTTTACCACTGCTCAGCACTTCTGCCTGTCCTGCAGCCTCCCGGGGCCATCCCTGGGGACAGGGACAGCCCCACTGCTCCTAGAGCAGCCAGCCCTGCCTGGATTTCCCATGCCCAACACCACAGGGACCACGGGACTCAGGGGTTCATCACCCTCACAGAAGGTGGGAAAAGGAAACAAGGCAGCCAACTTTCCTCCCCACTGTCTGTGCCAGAGGTGCTGCCACACACACAGAGCACCCTGCCACCGCCTGCTTGGCTGCACAGAGCTGGGATCCGGGGATTGCCTCCTTCAGAACCCTCCCCTCCCCTTTTCCATCCTTCCAGACCACTCCATAACGCCCTTACAGCCCGGGAGTCGCTCCTTTATCTCACTTTAGTCCATCCGACCTTCTTTTCCCTCCTTCTCCCAGGAAGGATGGGGCAGCAGCTCCCAACTAATCACCTGAGACATTAACAAAAGCAGATGCAATTATTTGCAAGCCCTGCTCCCCTGATGAATTCCCTCCTGTGCCTCCGCAGGCTGTACCCATTTGTTCCCTGCCTTTTGCTCCCAGATCCCATAAAGAACTTTTCCCTGTCATCATTAGGGCTGGTGCCTTTTTGTATTCACTGAGTAACTGCTCCCAGTGGCTCCACATTAAAAAAAAAAATAAAATAAAATCCATGTAACTTGATTTCAGTTGCAAAATAACAATACCCCAAACACAGAACAATTCTCCTGGACAGGAATGGAAACATGACAGGAAAACACAGAAACCCCAGCACATCTCGTTCTGCCAGGCCAGTACCACACCAATCACATCTCCCTGCTGTTTAAATTAAGGAGCGGCATCCACACTTAGGAAAAAAAAAAACCAAAAAAGCAGAACATGCACAGCAGCTGGTTTGATAATTCTCAGCCGTTTCCCCAATAATTAGAGGTTTTAGATGCTCTAACAAGGCGAGCACCGGTTCCACCCATGGGGCAAAGTTCAGGAGGAGAAGCTGGAGGAAAGTGAACAAAAAAAATGTGCAGTGAATTAAAATTCAGCAGCTCGTCATCTCCGTGGGAACACCCAAGTACACAAGACAACAGCTTCCTTTAATTAAAAAAAGACTCATCTCAATCTGTTTTCCACAGTCTTTTTTTTTTCCTTCTTCTTCTTCTTTTTAGGAGGGGCATTTGAAATTTTTAATAGAAATTCACAGCTGCTCGTCCAAAGCTACCTGTTTCCACACCTCCAATTATTCACAGTTAAGAAGGGCAAAACAGGGTCAGAGGAAGCCAAATTGCCACTCATCCCTTCTGAGCCTCCAGATCCATTGTTCTTGGAGCAGGGAGTGGAAGGAAGAGGGAGTCAAACATCCACCTGCTCTTCCCAACACCGCCCAGACCCCAAAGGGTATCCCACTGAACCCAGCTTGTCCATCATTCTAAAACTGAGCTTCACAGATGTTTTTTAAGCTGAATTTAGCTCAGCAAGCTGCCCAGCTGTGTTGTATGAGCCAGAGAGAATTATTTATTTAAAATACCCTTAGCTCCCCTCCTGGTTTTTTTTTTTTTGGTGCCTTCCCAGGGCTGCCTGATTTCTGAAATGCTCAGTGCCAGGGAAGAATCAGCTCAGCCAGAGTTGGGGGCACGGGGATGTGACCAAACAGATGGCACGACACAGCCTGGGTCAGCTGCTGAGCTCCTCGGTGTGGAAGACAAAGCCTTGTGCAAGAGAGGCAGAGAGAGAGAAAAACCACGGCAGCAAGGAGGCAGAAATAACTCGAGTGTCCCCAGAGCAGGTGCAGGTCCTGCCTGTGACCTTGGTAAAACACTCAGGGCTAAACTGAGAACAGAAATGATCCCAGACAGGGCATCCTGCTGGGAACAGGGACAGCAGGGACACCAAGGGGACAATGACCCTCCCACTGTGGCACCAGCACAGACCCTGACAAGTTCAAGGCTTCAGAGCTTCCCTTGAGCAGAAGTTCATCCCTTCCCCAGGAAGGATTCATTTCTTCACCACACTGGAGCAGTTCATGGAAGCACAAACACACCAGTAATGGAAATAAAATGAGCTGGAAACCTTCCTGCCACGTCTCCAGGAGAAGGCAGCACATTTCCTCCCACCCTGCCATCCCTCAGGAGTCCTGGTGGCCCCATAAAACACAGCCCCACTCAGTCAAGGATTCCCGGGATACAGCATGGGGATGGCACTCCAGCAGAGGATGCACTCATTAGAAAGAGCGTTGAATAACAAAAAGATTTGGGTTGGAAGGGATTTAAAATCATCCCATAGGCTGGGACACGTCCCACGAGCCCAGGCTGCTGCAAGCACATCCAACCTGGCCTTGAAGCACCACTCCAGCTTTAAACTTTTGAATCATCCCCTCAACTCCTGAAATTCCCAAATCACCCCCTCCTGGTCTGGGGGGAAAAAGGAGGCACAACTTCCCAGCTTCCCACCGAAAGCACCGACTCTGCGGCACCAAATCATGGGAAAGGAAAAATAAACCACTAAAAATCCCTTTGAAGCAGCTTAAGTGTCCACTCCACAACAGGCTGCAGCAAAACTCTTCATTAGTCATGGCTGGCAAACTCGAGAGGAATAAAAGGAACCAATGAGTAATGCAACACCATAAAAATACAACAACCTCGATAACAGCAAAATCAAAACCCAGCTCAAAACCCTCCACGTAAACAAAGCTACAGAACCAGGGAGGGCTCGAGCCGAGGTAATACAGCCCGAAATTCCATCTGCATAAGTGCATTTGGAGCATTCCACCCATCCAGAGCAGCTTGGAAATGGTGGGTTTCTCACCCTGACATATGCACTAATGCACGGGTACAACCATCATCTCCCTCGTCTCGGCAATCCCTGCCAGGAATTGCCACTCCAGGAAGGAGCAGGTGAGGGGTAGTGGCTCTATCAAGCATATGTGACAGCTCTAAAAGCTGCATTTATGCAAGCAAATGGAGCAGAGCAGCTGCACTGCATTAACACCGATGCCTGCAAATGGGACTCGGATATTTTTGTGACTGGAAATCTGCTCAAGGAGAAAAGTGCTCCGAGTTCTGCCTTCAGAGCAGCATTTCCAGCTCCTCTAGCATCATCCCATGGTAATCTGCCACATTCCAGGAGCACAGGCTTGTCCATGCTTTACAGGCAGAGAAAAATGAGGAGTGAGAGTGTCCCTCACCAAAAAAACCCAGCCCGGAGAGAACAACTCCAACCCCTGCAATTCCCAGCAGGATGGACCCTGCAGACAACTGAAACCACACAGACTCCATCCATGACCTCAGCTAAGGCCTGTAAAGAAGGATTTGCTCATTCAGCTCTGATTCAGGTCAGACTCAGGATCTGACCATTCAACTCAGGATTTCTGACCTGTTGCTCAAAGTCCCCAGCAAGAGAATCTCCACCTCACCAGGCTGATGGAAAACAAGTTTCTGGTTTCTTGTGGCCCTCAAGACAAGGTTAAAGCTGCCCATTGCCAAAAACTGAATGGACAGAATGAGTCTAACGTATATATTTACATTTCTTAAGCCACTTTCCTACTTCTGAAGGTCACCTGTGGATTGAAACTTGGGCAATGCTTTCAACTCTGCAACAGCTGCAATAAACCCTGCAGGATTTTCCTCTTGACATGATGATGCTCCCAGAGACCAGAGAACCGTGGAGTAAATTCTTATATAATATGATAATTGACTTGGTCTCCAAAGGATAAGCATGTCAAGATCCTAAAAATCATTTTTTCCCTTACCAATGCAAAAAAGATGTGATTGAAAATGTCGTGTTCTGGGTCTATGAGCAATATTCTCATAACTCATCATCTAAAACAAATTGTTCTTTCATTTGTACAAGTTAGAGGAGATTCCAAGTCAGACAAGCTGAAGGCAGGAGTTTAAACAGATTCTGCATGGCAGAAGGAATATTAATTTCCGTCCCCCCCTATATAAATGTTAAATCACAGTTTCTCACCTAGGGTTAATTAATCTTCCCAAAGGTGCTCCAGCCCCCCAAACACATGCCAGGAAGATCTTTCACACCAGGAAAGCCCCACCACAAATGTTAGAGCTCTGCTGCAAGATCTGGCAGGGAAGGAGCGATTGAATATGCAGAACTGCACCACGAGCCTCGTTCTTTGAGGGAAAATGCAATTACTCCGGACACGTTGGATCACGGGGTGGGTGTGGGAGAGGAGCCGCGTTTGGTGCTGGGGATTACTGGGATGTGCTGCCAGCTCCTCGGCTGGGTCAGAGGAGGACTTGGAGGACTCAAGGACGTGTGGAGCCCGTGCTGCGCTCATCCCTCCTGCTCCAGCTCTCCTTGGTGCGTCCTGCACAGGAACCTCCCACACCTGAACGCTCCCGGCCCCCGCAGGGAGCCCGAGCAGCTTCCCTGGAACACAAAAAGGCCCTGACAAGTCTCCAGTGGAAGGATGAGGCAGAGTCCGCGATTACCTGATTACAGAGCCATTTACATAACAGACACCATTACAGAGAAAGCTTTTGGCTTTTCCTTCCCCACCTCTGTTCCCATAAAACACCATTCACTCCCATAATTGAACCTCCGGCAACAAAGAACCTCTAATGAACAGAGCAATTTCTGGGGGAACTCAGACCCTAAATCCAGGCAGACAACAGCTCCTGGACCGAGTTCAAACACATCCCCTGCCTAAATTCTTGTCTAGGGCCACTTAAAAACCCTGAAGTATTAAAGCATTAGAGGTACTTGGGAGAGAACAAGGATGGTGTGCAGGCTGAGCTGGCTCCAAAGAGGAGGAGATGATGCTAATTATCCAGCTGGTAAAATGGAATCACTAGGGGGAAGAAATGAACAGCCAAGCCGGCTCCTGGTGCAAGAGCAGCTCTGTTTAATCAGGGGTAGGGCACCCGCCCGAGAGGAGCAGAATTACATCAGGGTGGTGACAGACAATCAATGAACACTCAATTAACACTTACAATATTACTAACTTAAGCGAAACGTGGTTTTGCAAATGGCAATCTCTCCTTTGTAATGATACAGCCCTAATTTAATTTTCTTCAGCGCACCAGCACCAAGCAGGGAAAGAAAAAGAATGAGGTGCCACCCTCTGAAAGGGAATATCCTTCAATTCTGCAAAGAGCTGAGTCAAAGTGGGGGAAGGAGACAAGGCAAGGCTGTGGGATGCCCACCTGGAATCACTTTCCATCGGGAAGAGGGGAGGCAGCACTGGCTAAACCTCCCTGTCCCAATCCCTGGTGAAGCTGGGGTTGTTCCCAGCTGCATTTTCTTGCCGCTGCTCCTTCCCCGCTCCCACCTCGCTCTGCAGCTTTAAGGTTGGTGAGGTAAGAGGGGAAAGTAACCTTCCAGAGCGGCCCCGTGCCCTAATTAACATGCCAACCACCCACCGAACGGTAATGATGCCTCTTAATCTTTCTCCCTGGGTCTGCTGAGCACCTCTCGGGTGGTGGCAGAGAGGATTTGTGGCTGCAGCATCCTGTGTGTCTGTGCAGGAGGCTCGGGAGGTTGGTGAATCTCATGGGACAGCGAGAGGAAAGTGGGTCTGAGGAAAGCAGAACCCTCCAGCCACCCTGAATACATCCAAATGGGCCTGTTCCAGTCTCAAAAGCCGTGGGAAAAGGGGATTTTTTAAGTGGGTAAGCCCTACACGTGGGCTCAGCTGTCAGCAACCCAATCCCTTCTACACTACAGCCCAAAGCCCTGCTGGATTTTCCATCCCCGCTCTCCCCCACATCAGAAAAAAAACATTCATAACATAACGAAAGATGTGAAGGGCAATAATGACCATTTTGAAAACCTTGTTTGAGTTGTGACTGACTCATGCTGAGCTTTTCCCACTCCAAACCTGCAGCTGACCTCAAAGAGCGCTGGCAAGATGTATCATTTCAATTTAAAAAACAGCAAATGTACCAAGTCCGGGGTAATCTGCTCCTGTGCTTAAATAGAAAGTTGTACAAAAACAAAACATGGCTTTTTCTTGTCTGGGTTTATCCAGCCTGAGCACCCAGCCACAGAAGCACGGCCTGCCTGCGAACCCTTGCCTAGCAGAAGTCTCCTCCCCTGCTTAAGTCCTCATGGACAGCAATCAAATCACTCCCTCTCGTGAGAAGCAGCAGACTGGGCTCAGTCTCTCTCCAGCCTGTTTTACAGACCTCACATCCCTGTGGCTCTCCCCTTATCTCCCTCCAGTTTGCCAACATCATTTTTAAGGTATAGATACCAGGGCTGCACACAATGCTCTTCCTGCTTGTATTCATTATTTCTCTGCTTAGACAGCCCGAGATAGCATTAGCACTGCTGAGGATTCACAGCACAGCACAAGACCAGCCAGTTATTGATAAGATAATGAAATTAAGCTCCTGCTTCTCACCTTGATGTGGCGGCTCCCGGGGTTTCCTTTTGCCAAGTGTGGGTTTTACTCCCCTCTCTCGTTAACGTGGATTAGTAAATTATCACAAGGGCTGCCTGTGCGCTCACTCCCTTTATAAACCCAGGGAACTGGCTAAACCCTGCACCCTCACACCCATCCGTGTGGGAACACGGAAAACCTTGGCTCAGAGGTGCTGCAGACACCCCAAAATCCAATGGTTGCTATCAGAATTCCGGGCTGGAAGAGGGGAGGCACTACCCAGACACAGCCACAGGTCCTGGTGGCTTTGTGCTGCTGCAGCAAAGCCCCATCCTGGGAGCCAAACGAGCTCCAGCATCCCAATCCCAGCACTGCCAGGCTCTCCCTGCTCCTGCCAGGATCGAATCTACCACACCAGGACCATGGCATTTCCACCAGAGCATCTCCCACGACGCAGCACCAGGTCCGGCGCAGCTCACGCCAGAGCCTCCTTCCCAAGACATGCTCCCACTTCCCTGACTCCAGCGGGATTTTGGGAGCCAGGAAAGGCCCTGGGCCCACTCCCCCCGGCCCCGAGGAGCGGTTTGGGCAGTGCTGCCAGCACGTTGCAGGCTCGCAGACACCAGATGGAAACTGCAAACTCATCCGGCGCTCCGAGGGATCCGCACCCAGGGGTTTGCTCCGAGCAGCTTCCCCTCTTCCCTGCCCCCAGCCCCACCAGTTGGGAGTTCATATGTCTGGATTTTCTCACCCACAGTCAGAAAAAAAATTTGTCATAGAAAATGTGCGAGCACTGACATCTTAAGACAAAAAAAGATGCAGATTTCTCAACTGTTCTCAGCACATTATGGAAATACATTCTCGGGGACTATTAAATATGGGATTATTGACTAGATGAGCAGCAGCTCAATGGACTGGCTGGCAAATATGTCTTTAGACAATTCTTTAAATGCAGATTAATTATCTAACAGACAAGAACATTTTTTTCCTACAGACTTTCTAATGATCTGTTGCATAAACAAACATCCAGACAGTTTTGTTTGCACTTGTGGTGGCTGCGATGTTCTTCAATACCTAAATAGTGACTGAGGAGACTTAAATCTTATTTAACACCCAGCAGGAACACAACAAAAGGCATGTCAGTCCAAATCACTGAAAGCCACGTCTCCTGAGAGACCCTCGGGAGGTCCACCTGCCAAAAAGACCCCGTTTCCCAAACACCAAACTCCTGATATTCCATGGAGCATTAAATTCCTTCCGTGTTTATGCCATTGAAACAACTGCATCAATGTCCATCATTTAACCACCCAGCCCCTTTGGAAATGAGCAAGGCATGTTAGACTAAAGAGATATTTTTCAACACTCTGCAGGCTCAGGAAAATTTCCCTGCTGCCCATCCATGGTGGAATTCCATTTGAAAGAACAAGGTTGAAGTTGGGGGAACCAACTTCACTTCCAACTTCAGTTGCACTGATTTCTGCCCTCAGCCTGCAGATTCCTTCTAACCTGGTCAGGCAGAATTTAGAAATCCCATCTTGATTTCCAGTTTGTCATGGATACAACACGGAGCACAGTGGTCATTTCCTCACTAAAGGTAATTAACTTGTTATTTGTCAGCTGTGCCTCCAGCTCCCAAGCACCCCGCTCCTCGCTGCCTTTTGTGATCAGTTCAAACGCTGTTGGGTATCAAACCCAATGCAAAGCGAGTGTGAAACATTATTATTCCAGCTTCACACCCACTTTCCCTCGGTGTGAACAATAATGCAAACTGCGAGACAGTGATGAATGGGACCTGGAGAGGACCAGATGCTCCGTGAGCATCAGCACAGGCTCTGCCCCAAACGTTTCCCAGGCTAAAAAGAGATGTGATAGCTCTCAGAGCTGCACACACAATCCTGAACAGCAGTCAGGAGGTGGGGCAGGAAACGGGAAATAAACAGAGAGCAAACAAGAAAATAGCAAGGGCAAACAGTGAATAACGAGAGCGGGTAGAATAACAGATATCTCAATCAACCTCTTTTTTGGGGTGAAAAAGGCAGTTTTGGCACATGGAACAGTTTGCAGATCAGCAGTGGCTGCAATGAACTGAGTTTACAGCCCCTGGCTCAGCCACTTCCCCCAAGCCAGGCCACGTTTAGAGCGGCTCTCTCAGACACAGCAGCAATTTGCTGCTTCATCACAGCCTGCGAAGGGAAAGCTGCCCGGCGTGAATCCCACACAGACTCCAACATCAGTGACAGGGAGCCCTTGCAGTCCCCGTGTCTCTGAGCAGGGACAGAGAGCCATCAACCAAACCTTCAGCATCAAAACCCCACGCATTCCTTCCAAATGCATCAGCTCCTGTCATCCAGCTAAAAACTCCGTGGTTTGCAGCAGAAGGTTCACACAAAGGTCAAGGCTGAACAAGGGGTGTTCAGGAACCCATCCCCTCCTGAGGGGCACAGATTATCTTTGCTCTCAGACTCTGCTGTAGGAAGGGGGGAGAGGGCACACAGAGACGCAGGGAAAGTTGATTTTCTGCTGAAGCAGCTGAGGTGTGATCACACAGCTCATCAGGCTGCGAGATTCACGACAAAAAAACTGCTCCAGCAAGAGCCAGGCGAGGACCCAGGGATGCTCCCAGGGGGAACTGGTGTCACACAGCACGGGGAGAGCTGTTCCCCACCAGCTGTTCTCCTCTTCTCCAACACAGACATCGTAACAGTCCCCAGAAAGGTAAAAAAACTGCTTTTTAAAAATAGCAAACTCTTTAAGGAGCTGAGCACATGCCTGAGTGGGTGGGAAATTAGTGTTATTATTATGACTTCGTGCTCACAGGGTCTGAGACCTCAGATGACTTGTTTGTGCCCCGAACGGGTTTTTGCAGACTCATTATAAACCCTGGCAAAGAGGGGTTTGTAAGGTCACAGGAGAATTTCCATTAGCTGGAGCCTGGCCGGGGATTGCCAGCATGATCTATGTCTCCCATTTATGCATATGCAGGGAGGCCAAGAGGAAGCTCCTCTGCTTTATTTCCACATCACTGTGCTGCTGCTGAGCTCACCAAATAAACAAACTCAAAAGCCAGTGGGGAAGGGGGGGGGGAGGAACAGGAAAAAAACCAAAAAAAAACCAACCAACCCCGTGCCTGGCTGTCTCCCTCATGAAGGATGCAAATAAATTCTGCAGACTTTCAAGTCAGGAGATCTCAGCAGAGCTGCAAATCCCCCAGTGCTGGATGGCTCGGCAGGTGAGGCACTCACTGTGTGGGGACTGCGCTACAGAGCTGCTCCCGTGCGAAGGGTGCAGGGAATAAGTGTTGTTTTCTGGATGAGAGCTGGCTCAGGGAGGCACAATCCAGCAGGAACAGAACCCTCTGGGCTCTCCAGCAGGAACAGAACCCTCTGGGCTCTCCAGCCCCCCTCCCAGCACTGAGGGACCACAGGCTCTGCAAAGGCTGCGCTTCAAACACGGAACAGCCCCAAGGGTTGGAGGTGCCATGGATCTGGACAGTGTGTCTTGGCTCCTTCATCCCTGATCCATCATCTATCCCCTTGGAAAATCCAGGAGATGGTCCCACCAGGAGGTCAGGACTCAGCAAAGTTCCCCTTGATTGATTCCAAGGCAGCAAATCCAGCGGGATGCTGGCACAGTGCAGACACCCACAGCCCCTGCTCCAGCAGCAGCAAATCCCTGGCCTGGGAGGCTTTGAGAAGAGCAGATGTCACTGCAGAGCCCTCTCCGAACCACACAGACATGGAGAGAGCACTGTTTGCCCCAGCAGAGCATCTCCTGGGGCTCCCTGGCACCTGCAGCTCGTCCACACAGCCCCAGGACCTCATCAGCTGCACACAAACCAGACCAGTTCCTCGTGTCCCTGCACGTTCTCCTGCTAGAATCCCACAGAATCACCCAGGCTCTGTTATCAGGGAAGGATTCACTCAGATCTTCCGGTTTTTTCACATGCTCAAATCTGAGTTACACCAACTGCTGCTGCGGTGGCCGAGCCGCCTCACGCTCCAACCCAGCAGCTTTCCCTCTCAATTCTCACAAAAGCAACCCCTTTCTGTGAGCATGTTCACTCTCCCTAACCCAGCTCTGATCCATTTCCACCTCCAAATCATTAAAGATAATAAATAAGCCCAGCCTCAGTGTGAGGAGCCCTCACATAATCACATATCTACACTCCCATCAGCACTCGGCCATTACACTTCTGTTTTCTGCAGCTTAACTAGGAAAGCCAGCACTGAACTCTGCCCCTTATCCCACAGCTATTTATTGCCCACATATTTATTTCCTAAAATAGTCTCTTTTGGGTGGATTTAATGAAATATCCAAATAAATTGAGCCCATTGGAAGACGTTGAGCTTTTATTTCCTCAGCCTTAGGAAGGTCGGCTTCCCCACTGGGCACCCATCCTCTGCATATCAACTGTGGTGCTTTGACCCCCAGGGATAGACCACCCGAGTATTTGAGGGATAATCAGGCCCTCCCAGCAGGCACAGAAGACAAAACTCACCTGCCTGATATCCCAGCTCTTCCTCAGGTTTGGTTTCTGAACAGGCAGAGCGTGGCAAAAATCCCTGCTGCATCCACCAGGTCCCTCTGCCCACTGGGGTTCCTGCCTCGGTAATGCCCGGGGCGGGGAGGGGAATGATGGAGGAGGAGGAGGAGGAGGAGGAGGAGGAGGAGGAGTTCTCCCGTTCATGTTTACACCTGCTGCCATTTTACACCTGATTTACCTCAGATCTACTGATTTACAGCACCCTGGCTCCATTCCTCCCTCTCTGAACAATCCAATCCCTGCTAATTCACCGCAGCTGGGCACTGCCAGCTCTGTCCTGCCCAGCAGCCACTCCCTGTGACCCGCATGGAAACGATCCTGGTTTATCCTCAGGAAGGTGTCCCTGCCCATGGAATGAGATGAGTTTTAAGTTCCTTTCCAACCCAAACCATTCTGGGGCTCTACAATCTGCTCCTCACTACATTTTCCTCCTCCTTCATCACAACCAAGCCCCACATCCATTAGCAAACCAAACTTTCCAGAGGCACCAGGACAAACACAAAACTCCCTGTGTGTTACCAGCACAATCTGTCCTGGCAAGCTCCAGCCCATAAATGAAGTTATTATGGGGATCCTATCAACTGCTCCATTACCTCCTCACAGGTTTTATACCTTCTTTTATCTCTCCCCGTCCCCCATTTTCCCTCTCAGGGAACCCAGGACAGCGTTAGTGGCCGCCCTGAGGGGACAAAGTGGAGTTGGCAGCCTCCTGTGCACAGGCACGGCTCCAGCAATCCCACAGTCTCCTTTGCAGACAGTTTTCCATCCCTGCACAAAGCTTTCCTCGTGGAGCTGCTGGTACCCCACTGGTTCCTCCCTCAGGTCTAAGCAACACCCTCCAAGCTGTTCTCATCTTGCTCAGCCACTATTTCACTGCTCCTCCTGTTCACACACAGCAAAAGGTGCCTTGTTTTAACAGATTCCTCAGCTTTTATGAGCTGCCTTAGAAACCTCTTGCCCCAGAACAGAAAACATTTCTGAGGAGGCTTGCAAAACTTTTGTCTTGCCTTCTGCCTGCCTAGAAGCGTGAAAAATAAATAAAATCTGACCCCAACAAGTGCTGCTCACGAAGATCTCTCCCCGAAGTCAGGGAAAATCAATATCCACACCTCAGGAACATCAGCAAGCCTTTCAAAAGGGCAAGACATTGACTGGCTGCACATGCTCAGTGCTGAACAAAACCAGAAGAAAGCTTAAATCGCCTTCAAAGAAATGAAGTTTCTTGGAGCAGAGCATTGTCCTCTTCCTGTCTGGCCCAGCCATGCCTGACCCTAAGGACCCTTCCACCCACCCAAACATCACCCAGTGAAAACACCCAGCTTCTCCTCCAGCCAAGCCTTTCCTCTGGCCCTGCTTCACACGGAAAACCAGCAGGTTCCTCCGGGAGGAAGAGGGATGTGATCCCACGTGGCTCTTGTGGCAGAACACAGAGATCCCACATAAAATTCCCACCAGAATTTCCCGTACAATCAGCCAGGATTTAGCTGAGGATCCTCCCAGCTCCTGGGTGAGTTCGAGGTTCACTCATCAAGCAGGGACATCGATGTGAGCACACACACACACAGATGAGATTTCCTGGCACACTGGAGCTTTCAGGACAGTTTGGAGGCAGCACTGCCCCTACCTTGCCTGGCTGCTGCTTTGATGAGCTCTTGGAAGCCCAGGTCCCTCAAATCCTTCCCCACTCATCCCCAGATTGCTGAGTGCTCCTTGGCATCGAGGTATCCAGACCTTTGCCAGCCCACAGGACTCCTTGGCTAATTTTCCTTGCACAGCTTGCAAAAGAAACCTCCAGCAAGAAACTTGCAGCAGCAGCAGCAGCAGCAGCATTTCTGTGCCTCTCAGAGCTGCAGGCAGCTGCTCCAGATCGCCCACTTAGATGTTCATGTCAGGGAGATGTTCATGTCTTTATCCCAAGATTTTGGGATAAAGCCCTTCATTTCGGGGTTCACCTTCCTCAGGCAGTCTGTTCCCACCCCACAGGAGCCAGACCACAAAGGGTTTAAGAGAAATGGCCATTTAAAGGAAGGAAGGAAGAAGAAAAAAAAAGAGCATTCTCCTTCCCTGCGCTGCCACTCTCTGCTCAGCACAGCCTGCCAGCAGCTCCCTCTTCCCCAAAATTCCAGGTGTCTCGTCCCAAGGTATTAATTCCTGCCAGGTGCAGGGGAAAGCTCCACCTGCGAACCTCAGAGAGCCACCCAGCAACTTTCCCAACTTCTGTCTCTGCTCATCAGGCCCAGCCCTGAAATGGAAACCAAGAGGGGAAGGTTCTGCCTCTCACCATCAATTTCTCCACGCAGATGGTTCCCTTCAAATCCACAGCTTCAGACCCATAAATACTGAAGCGGGCTCGCATGGAGGCACTTTAAACACGCCTTGGCGCGGTGGGAGCCTCACTGCAGATCGCTTCTCCCCCTCTGTGAAACAAGACTAACGCAAAGCACGGCAGGGAAGCCCCCGGCACGGCCACAGCCCCCTCCTACCTGCGAGCACACACGTCTGAGCGCCCAGGAGCTGGCGGCAGAGGCAGCTGCCGGCTGCTGTCAGCTCCTCAGCAGAGCCACGGACTCCTGGGGGATGCTCCTGGCTCTCTCCGATGCCGTAGACTCCCGACTCGCTGCCCAGGGAAGCGGGGAGGGCTCTCCTCCCGGCTGCCTGCAGCGCTCACATCCAGCCGGGATGTGGCTGCTGAGCCGCTGCCCGGAGGAAAGGCTGCCTTGCCTCGCCGAGACAAAGGGCTGGCTCCTGCTGGGGGGATCTCCCGTGGTGTGGGGGCTGCCGGAGCCCCGTCAGAGCGGGCGGGATGCGGTGGCAGAGCGGGCTGAGCTGTCCCTCAGCATCCCTCGCTAGCGGCAGGTCCCCGGGGAGGCGGGCACGGCGCTGGATCCTCCGGCCAGCAGCACCTCCCCGCGAAAGACACGCGTGTGGGGGACACAGCCAGCCCCAGCGGGGTCCAGTTAACTCCCCCAGGGCCACAGCCTCGAGGTCTCAATCCTACCAAGCGAGAGAATCCAGCCCCATGGATGGCGAGAGCCGAGCACCACTTGCAGCATCTCTCACCTACGCAGAGCCCCGGCCCGAGCCGCAGCTAAGCCGGAGTTTGAGCATGAATCACCCGGAATAAAGTTAGGCCTAGGAAGAGGTTTCTGCATGGAGTTTCCCCCCACACTGCCCGGGATCGGCGCTGCCGGTTCAGGAGAGGAGTCTGTCAGCATCGGCCCCGCACGTCTGCGCACACAACGAGCGCCTCAGAGATCCTAACGCGAATCATCCCCGAGCACAACTCCGCACAAACGCCTCCCAGAACAAGGAACCTTTTCTTCCCCATCCAGAGCCTGAGCGAAATATGAGTTAAAGAGCATTTTCCTCGCTGCCTCCGAGCGTGGCACGCAGGCTGCGAGCGCAGCAACACCCGGGTCCGCGGGGAGCATCCCTGCCCGCCGCACGCTCCCGCCACCCGGCATCGC
>NW_008238838.1:4444516-4459751 GCF_000691975.1 Corvus brachyrhynchos
CAGGGAACTGAGGATGGGAGGGATGCGGGGAGAGCAGGGAACTAAGGATGGGAGGGATGCGGGGAGAGCAGGGGACAGGGGATGGATCGGGGGATGCGGGGAGAACAGGGAACTGAGGATGGGAGGGATGCGGGGAGAGCAGGGGACAGGAGATGGATCGGGGGATGCGGGGAGAACAGGGAACTGAGGATGGGAGGGATGCGGGGAGAGCAGGGGACAGGAGATGGATCGGGGGATGCAGGGAGAACAGGGGATCGGGGGATGCGGGGAGAGCAGGGAACTAAGGATGGGAGGGATGCGAGGAGAGCAGGGCAGGGTGGAGGGATGCGGGGCGAGGAGGAAGCCAAGGGTGGAAAGAGGACAGGCAGGATGGAGGAATGCAGGGAGGACAGGGCAGGATGGAAGGATGGAGGGAGGACAGGGCACTAAGCTGTGCCAGGGGAGGTTTAGGTTGGAGATCAGGGAAAGAAAGGTTCTTCCCCCAGAGGGTGCTGGGCACTGCCCAGGCTGCCCAGGGAATGGTCCCGGCCCCGAGGCTGCCAGAGCTCCAGGAGCGTTTGGACAGCGCTGCCAGGGATGCCCAGGGTGGGGTTGTTGGGGTGTCTGTGCAGGGCCTGGGGTTGGACTGGGTGATGCTGTGGGTCCCTCCCCACTCAGCCTGTTCTATGGTCTGATGATTCTAAGGACGGAGGGAGCACAAGAATCTGGGATGCAGGGGGCTGAGGAGGGAGGGCAGGGAGCAGGGTGGTGCTGGAACTGTTGCTTCCAACATTGACCGGCTTCCCTAAGCCCGGACTAAAGGCCCCAGATTGGGACAGTTTGGTTTGGGAAAGCTGCGCTTGCTCCCCACACATCCCAAATCCTCAACTGCTTTGGGATTCCCTGCCAGCACCCCGAGCCTCCCTCCATGCCCTCTCCTTCTCCCCTCCCTGAGAAGGACACAGGGCGAGATAATTTTGCTCCCAGCTGCTGAAATCTCCATGTTAAAGGTTAATCTCCTCCTGGTGTCCGGAACAGCAGCACAGGCTGGGAAAAGCCATCATCCAGCCCTGGGAAGCAGGAGTGGGACAGAGCCATCCCATGGTGTGAGGCTGGGAAACGCCAGGCAGGAGCCTGAGCCGTGTCCCTGTGCTGCTCCAGCCCTGCCTGCAGTGCTGCAGTCCTGTCCTCCTGCTTTTGTTTGTTTGTAACAGCGAGGAAAGCAAAGCTTTTAAACCATCAATTAATTGGACTCTTGCATTAAGAGCAATGAACTATTATTTGACAGAAATACATCTTCCCCCCTCCTGCTGAGAAGAAATAAGCTGGAGGAAAAGAATCAGCTTCACAGGAGAAAAATAAAACGCCTCTGCCTCAGAGACAAATTACTCATGAGATACACAGGTAACAGGCATGGGGTGTTTGAGCTCATCTCTTTTACACATCATTTCCCTCAGGACAACAGCTCCAAGTCAGTGGCTTTGTGACACATCCTCGGGCCACTGTCCCTGCCCAGCAGGCCATTCCCAGCATTTGTTATTCCTGGAATTGATGAGCATTTCCCTCATCTGGGCTGCATCTGCTTCTAATTAATGTCAGTGGCCCTGCAGGTCCAGGTTCAGCCCTGCCTGGGTGAACAGAGGTTTGGCTGATGGGGCTGGGATTTCTCCTGGACCCAGAGCAGCCTCTGTGCCAGCTCCAGGAGAGGGACATGGATGGATCCCACCTCTTACCTCAGCTCTGACCACACCTGGGCAAGGCAGGGCTCCTCCATCCACCTTGATCCACATGGATTCTGCATCCTCCTCACAGCTCCCACCTTGTGCCACCACCCCACTCTCTTTTAGGTATTTTTTGCATGGTTCAGGTCCATCTCTGCAATGCCCTGGGTCCTTCATGCAATTATTGGAGCCTCAACCCTGCTGTTGTACACTTAGAAGGCAACTCAAGAGCTGGAAAACTAAAATTTCTCCAAAATCTCCAAAATCAGAGCAGAATCACAGAAGTTAAAGCACCCTGGCAGCCAACAGCGTGACCTGAAAGCAGGAATCGAGGGGAGACAGCTCCAGAAACTGCCTGCAAAGAAATCTGGTTTGGTTTGGGGGGGGAAAAAAAGCCAGGATTCTAACCACAAGAGAGAGGTTTCCAAAGTGCCTTCTGCTGGGAAGTGCTACGTGGGGAGAGGAGGGGGAGGGAAGGCACCCAGCGAGGTTTAAAATAGAGTTTGGTCATTTTATGAATGAGGTGATGTGACACAGTTCCCTGCCAAAGCTGGAGGGTTTGGTGGCCTAGAAAATCCCGTTTGGGGAAGGAGCTGTTGTTGATGTGAGGCAGCAAATCCAAGTGTTACGGAGGGTGTGGGATCCCGCTCACGCTCAGGGCACACGGAGGCAGAGAGGTGCTGAGGCTTCCAAAAGGCCTGGGGGGTGCTCGGGGCAGGGCTCTGGTCCCCCCCAGCCAGCCCTGGGTGCTCCTTCCCGGGGAATCGCTGCCAAGAGGCTCCCTGAGGTCAGCAAGGCACAGGGGGAGAGCAGCAGGACTGGGAAATGGAGTTCATTGTCCAAAACAGCAGCACAAACCCACGGTACCACTGCAGGTCCAGCTCAGTCCTGACCCAGATGTGTTTTGGGGGCTTAATCCAGACCCAAACACACCATGGGGTCTTAATCCTGACTCAAAACACTTTTTGGGGTCTCAGTCCAGACTCAAATACACTTCAGGGTCTCAATCCAGGCCCAGGGCCTCAATCCAGACCCAAACACATTTTGGGGCCTCAGTATAGACCCAAACACGCTTTGGGGGCCTCAATCCAGATCCAGGGTCTCAATCCAGACCCAGGGCCTCAATCCAGACCCAAACACATTTTGGGGCCTCAGTATAGACCCAAACACGCTTTGGGGGCCTCAATCCAGATCCAGGGTCTCAATCCAGACCCAGGGCCTCAATCCAGACCCAAACACATTTTGGGGCCTCACTAATTTCCCCAAACTCCAGGCTGTTTGTTCCGGGCAATAATCCCACAATAATCCCACACCTCCAGCTCCCAACATCCAGGAGAAAGAGCCCCCAGCAGTGCCCGCTGCTTCCCTCATGGCAGGTTATTCATCCGAGCAATTCAATTCTCTTTTCCCTCCCAGCTGCACAGAGAGGGGCTCTGATCTCAAACTGACGTGGAGGTGAGCAGTGAATCATTTAAAAACCTGCTACATTTATCTTCATGGGTGGCTGTGTTTCAGCAGAACTGTAAATAACAGCCCCACTGCAAGAAAAAGGAGTCAAATTCAGGCAGAGGTGAGAGATTTCGGGGGATAAAAGGCACGGAAAGGCAAGATTTGACTGAGACACAAAGGATAAATCTATTATGGGTGGGATTTCTTTTGCACCCGGGTTCGTAACAAGTTTTTATTGGTAATAGAACTCGTCCAAATAGGGTAATTTTATAGCTAAGAACTGCTCTGAAGGAAGCAGTCAGAGGAACGAGTAGCCCGTGGTAGTTATATAAAAAAGCCCAGCTAATTATAAATATATATTTAGATAGCTCCAAGAAGTTGGTAGGATGAGTTAGATAAATAAGGAACATTTTGTGGAACAGTTTGTTTGCCTTCCCTTCCATGCAAAAGGAAAATGTGTGTGAATTTCAACGAGTCAGGAGTGGCATCTGCCATCCTGCTGCAGAGTTTGGGAGGATATTCCTGGGCCCAGCTGGAGGCTGCTCCACACCCTGGTTCCCAATTTGGGAAGCCTTGAACTGCCATCTAATCCCAGAAATATTTGTGGGATTGGGGATTTTAGTGCCTAAAGCTTCCCAAGAATGGATCCCACCCCCTCTCAGGTGCTGCATACGCAGTGAGAGAACCCTGGGAGATCAGAGCGCTTAAAGAAGGTGCAATATTTAAGGATTTCGGGATTTTTGTCACTTCAGGGATGGAGAACAGAGGGTTGGAGCAGTGACAGGATCTCAGGGAGGTCACACAGAACATCTCAGCAGTCATGAGATCCATCCCCTCAGACAATCAGAAATACTGCACTGATCATTTCCAGCCTATCTCTCCTTCCATCACAGTTTTCCTTGCTCTTTTTTTTGTTCTCCTCCTTGTAATTACTGCCATCAAAGGATGTTTTCTCCTCTGTGCATCCCATTCACACCCCAAAGAGAAAGCAAAGCAGTCATTTAAGCACGGCAAAAAAAAAAAAATCCAACCAAAACCCAACCTCTCTTTGAAATGTGGGGAAAACAAAAGATGAGGAGACAAAAGATGAAGAGACTCTCAAGAGATGAATGATTAAAAAAAGGGGAGGAACGAAGATCGGAATGAGTCATGGGCAGGTTGGGCCAAGGACTCAGGAGGAGACCTCTCATTTTTGCAACAGGTTCAGGGAATTCCAGCCCTGGCTGCGATTTTGGGGCAAATTCACCTGCCTTTAAATCTCCACCAGTTTCTAAAAGCTTCCTTTTTCAGGCAAAGAGCCACCTTTTATCCCTGCATCTCCCAAGGAACCGCAGAACTCCAGCTCTGACTTCTCCCATCAGCGCAGTGCAGGACATGGAGAGCTCCATGGAGAGTTAGGGAAGGAAAGCAGAGAAGGATGGACTCAGTCCTAGGGGGATGAGCACCTGAGCAGGGAGATTTGCATCTGGCTGAGGGCCCGAACCCCGAGTTTTGTAAGGAAACTCCAAGCACGGAGCCCTGGAGGAGCAGCTGGAGCAGGGACCACGCTGCTGCTGTGGATTTTGGGGCAAGAACTTGTGCCTAAATCAGAGAATTGGGTTTGCTGAGAAGGAGAAGCCAAGGCTGGAGTCATTCCTTGCTCCTTTGCTATTCCCAGTCGAGCTCTGAGCTCTCCCACCTCCGTGGCTGAGCGGGGGCATCCACAGCCACTGCTGGGCCTGCGGGGCTGTAACAGCATTTCCAGCAGGGAAAAAACACTTTGGGGAGAATTTTTCCAGTTTCTGAGGTGGACTGATCCAGTCCAACCTCAGCAAAGCATTTTCTCCCAGCCCAGCAGCAGCTCCCATCTGGCAGAGGGAGACGGATGAGGCCGAGCTCAGCAGTGACAGGGGCAGCTTTATTATGGCACAATAAAGAAATTGCAGAGGAGAAAAGATGAGTTCAATAGAAGCTGCAATCGAGGCTATTTGATTTCTGCTGCATGCACGCCCCAAAAGGATGATGATGAATCGTTGTGAACCCGTTTGTTCCAGGAGAGAAGTTCCCAAGAAACCAAAGCAGGAAAAAAAAAAAAAAAAAAAATCAGGATTTGGAGGTGAAAGAACAGGTTAAGGGCAGGCACAGGGGAACAGGGAACAGTTCTGGCACGGAGTTTTTGTGGTGAAGAGCAAACAGCAGAAGTGCCAGAGAAATGGGATTAAAGTCCAGAGTTTTGGAAGATGGTAGAAGGAGGATTTAAAAATGCCACCGAGAAGGGTTTAATCTCCCGCTCATCACAAGGCCCAAGCAGCTGGAGCTGCATCAAACCCATCTTTAGAAGACTCGAGAGAAAAGGGCTCTTTCAAAGCCAGCTGACAAAAGAAGAGCACAAAGCTCCCTCCTCTCCGTGCTAATTCAGAGCTGGGAAGTTGTTTCAGCACCAGAAGTGGGCTCAGAATTGAAGCTCAGAGAGCCAGAGGGAAGGGAGATGTGCTCATTAATATCCCAGCATAACAATAACCCCAGATAATGTGAATTATTGCCAAACCTCCGGAGAGCTGAGAGAAACAGAGACTTACTCTGGAGCTCCACTGCACGGAGTTTATTCAGCAGCTCTGAGTAAATATCAACAAGGAGGTTAAAATATTGATCAGGGGAGATGCTCCACACTGAATGAGCTGCAGACATCTGGAAACAAACAAACTGCTGCAAGAAAGAAAGAGGCTGGGATATTTTGGGGGTTTTATTCTGCCAAAAGCCCAACTCGATGATTTGCAGCTGTAAACTCCCAGCTGCTGAGGAAGAAGGGAAAAAAAAAATTAATTATTCAGCTTTCTGACTGAAGGAAACGCTGGTGGATTTTTGGTTTGTGATATGGAGAAATTCAGGAGGGATCAAGCAAGAGATGTACTTGGAATCACGGAATTTTCAAGGCTGGAAAAGCCCCTTAAGATCATCCAATGATGATATCAGCCCATCATCCACAATGTCACCACCAAACTGTGTCCTCAGGTGCCACATGCACAGGTTTTTGGACGTTTCCAGGGATGCTGACTCCACCACTGCCCTGTTCTGATGGAGAACTATCTCCCAATATCCAACCTAAACCTCCCCTGGCACAGCTCAAGGCCATTTCCTCTCCTTCCTGGTTTCCTTCTCCCAGGATTATTTTCCAAGAAGGGATGGAATCAGTGAATGGGGCTGGAAACCAACACGCAGCTCTGCAGAAAGGCTCTGAAATCCCTCACAAATCACAGCTCTCTTTTCCTGCTTGGCTGCTCCTCTCTCCCAGCCTGACCTCGCCACGGTGGAGTTGAAGCGGGAGCAAAACTTTTGGCTCCTTCCGAAACTCCCCTGAGCCTCCTTTTTTAATAACAGGTGTCTAAAAATCTTGGAGGATTTGTTAAACCAACATTCTAACCCAGACATATGCTCAGGGATAACCCCAGACTCTTTACCAGCTCAGTTTTGGATCACACTTTGAAGGAAACATATCCAAGTTAGTTTTTCATTCTGGGAGTGCTGGGCCTTCTCTGATGGGAAACATTTCCCCCCCCCAAAATGATCAGCCCAACTGGCAAAGAGCTCGTGCCAGGCACTGGACAACTTCCATCCTACACCAACCTCCATCAATATTTTGAAAGAACAACCTAAAATCCACTGAGGAGTTGACAAAAAAAAAAAAGGGGGCAATTATGGATATTTTTCAGCAACTATCAAGGGGATCTTTGCTGAGAGAACAAACGGAATGAGCAGTTGCTTTTTGTCATTTCGGGAGGTGGATGGATAGAACGTCATCCTAATTGCTCAGAAAACCCCTGGAATCATGGAATGGTTTGGGCTGGAAGGGATCTTAAACCTCCTATAACCCAACAACTACTCAAAATGACCCAAACTGACCCAAAACCCACCTGCAGTGACTCCTTGGATCCCCTCATGTCTTCCCTGCCTGTGGAGAGATGAATCCCAGGACTGTGGCTGGGAAACAGCCCCGAAGCTGCAGCACAGCTCTCCCCCATCCCCAGCTGGGATTCGAGGGCACCGAGCTCGGATTTCTCTGAGCTGCTCGGTTTTTGAATCATTTATTTACAGCAAGGCAGTAAAGGGAATGTATAAAATAACATTTAAATAGGCAAAACACGGAGAGCATCATTAGGAAAGTGCAATAGAGCTCAGATTACCAATTATAATAAAGTAATAAAGCAATCTCTCAAGGAGCTTTATGTACATAATGCAGACAGGGAAGGCGAGAAAAAAGGAAAAAACTCCCAAGTTTTCAGAAATGAACCTGATTTGTTTTCTATTCTGGTGTTGTTCTTTAATTCATTTATTTTTGTCAGCTTGTCTGTCAGGAATCATCACCTTCCAGGGAAGCTAAAGACAGGAATGTCACAAATGCCAGGGATTCAGGGAAAGCAGCCTCTGCTCAAAAATCATCACACTCTCAGCACAGATGTTCCCTGTTCCAAAATTCACAGGTTCCCTCAACAGCTGAATTTTAATTTCACTTCTCTTTTACATTTCTGGGTCCATCCCAGCGGAGGGAAAAAGATCCAGCAGAAGAATGGGAATGCAGATCAATGTTTGCAAGATGCTGAGGTGAAATATCGCATTGAAGGGTTGGACAGCAAGGACTCCCAGCCTTCAAAACAAATTCCCTTAAAAAAATAGGTCTATAAATTAATAAAATCAATTAATTTCAATTAATTAATTTAATTGAATAATGGCTCTGGTTGGATTTAAAAGGACACTGCTGGAAATTCTGAAAGCAGGGAAAGAATCCAAAACTGATTTGGGGATTGAAAGCAGAATCCCTGCTCAGGCTGAACTGTCCCCAGAGCTGAGCCACTGAAAGCTCCACTGAACTTCTCCCAGCGTTCATTCAATTGCTGTCAGTGCCCAGGGCAAGCAGAAATTCATCCAAAAGGGCAAAAACTCCCTTTCCAAATCTCACCTGGCAGCTGCAGAAGCACCTGGGAGGGCCCCGGGTGTGCAGGACACACCCAAGGCTTCAATTCCTGCAGGGAATGTCCCGCGGGATCCTCTCAGCTTGGAGCAAGTGGGGGATTTCTTTTCCTGTAGTTGGTGCTCTGTCAATTAATTAATTAATTAATTCATAATTCATTAACTCTGACAAGCAAAAATACCATCAAGGTACATCAACCTCTGCAAAAATTCATCCCCAAGGAAAATTTCCTTTGCCATCGTTTGTCCTCCAAACACTTCAGGCAATCACAACCCAACCACCCCAAGAAATCCGCCAGACAAAACTCATTTTCCTTTAAGCTTATTTAATGATATTTGAAACGCTTAAATTTTCTATTTCCCAGGTCCTGAAAACAGATTTCTTGTTTTTTTGGTTTTTTTTTTTTTACGTGACCAATATTTAATTCCAGAAACATACAACCCCATCAGCTAAGTCATAAAAGAGCTATTTTACAAACATACATCTGGATAATTAGAACAATAAAGTCTTTTTAGACATTCAAACATGATCAGTAAAAATACAGGATTATTAATAAAGATTTTTGTGTATTTTTTTTTTTAAAGAATACTTCCAGATTTTTTTTTTCTTCTCTTTAAAGTAAATCTCTGTTAAGAGTACATGATTGTATGTTGTACAAAGAAAATAAAAATATTCTAGTATGAAGAGAGCTCCACAAGACTTAATTCAAAATAAAACAGCAGTGTTTTGGCTGCAGTATCCCTTTTGCAGTACATCTGCTTGTCAGTTGGCACCTTTGGGGAAGGGGAGGGAATCCAGGGATTTCTTTGGGGAACAGAGGGAGAAAATACCGGCTAACAGGAGCCTGGAATCTTCCAATAGCAGGGAGAGGGGAAATCAGAATATCCAGGTTTTAGGAGGACACTGGATCAGGCCAAGTGCAGCCTGAGGGCTGAGCCAAACCCTCTGAGCTCCTGAGGTTTGCACTCCCCATCCTTCCCTCCTTCCCATCCCACCTCCCTGCAGAGCAGCTCAGGAATCTCCTACAGGAGAAGGGAATTCCCATTCCAGAATGAATCCATCTCAGCTTTTGGCTTGTCCGTGAGCTGTGGGACAGCAGAGGGGAAATGACCTCTCAGGAGGAGATGTTGTTATACCCCATCCTTGTTCCCAAAGTAAGAAATCCTTGCTCTTCTCTTTGGGGAAGGGGAAAACAAAATAAATTTTGGAAACAGTGGCTGGGACAAAAACCCCAGAGAACCGTTTGGATGAGGGAATGTCCAACCCATCACCAACCAGGGGCAAATGAAAATGCTTCTCTCCAGTGAAAATTTCACTTTAAAAGGGGAATCTTATGGCTTAAAGGAGGAAAAAACCATGGGAATCCTGAACAGTGCATTTGAGCTGCAGCTCCTCCCTCCCAGCCCGAGGTCTGTGGTGCAGCAATGTGCCAGGGAGGAAAGAGGAATTCCCTGCCCCTCCAGGTGAAGGCATCCCTGCCCCACCATCACTTCCCTGTGTGTGAGGATGATCCAGAGCTGAAAGCACAGCCAGGACCGAGCCCAGAGCGGGATTTACGGCGCCCATAAAACCGGGTTCAGAGGAGCTGGGCCTCTCCAACATTCCTGAAACCTCTCTGCCCTGCCCTGCCCGCTGCTCCAGAGGCTCCTGTGCCACCCTCAGCCTGGCACTGAGTGGGGATTCTCCCCTCACCCATCCTGAGAGGTGACAGGGACGCAGCTGCCCCTCACCCCTGCGTTCCACCCCGGCAGAATGAAGGGATTTGGGGAAAAATCCACTCCAGCAGGCAAAAAGGTGAATTCACAAACACGCTGCACTCCCAGCTTTTCACTGCTGCCACAACCAGCAGAGAGGGAACTGTGGAACCAGGAACCACCACAGACCTCGGAATTCCGGCAACCTGGAGAGAACCACCAAGGATTTTGTGTTCAACCACAAGGACAGAGCAGGAAACAGCCAGGCCTCCACAAGCCTCACCTTGGCTGCTCTTCCAGCACATTCTTTTAAAGCCCAACTGAGCTCTCCCTGTTCTGGAGTCCAGGGATCAGTTCCTATCAACCATGGAAGCCTCTGGGAAGCTTTTAGATCACCAAGGTCACAATAACTGCTCCTGTTTTTGGAGTGTGAGGGGGAAAAAGGGGTCCGACATCAGGTCTGGCTGTTGCCCAGTTCTCTTGCTGGCAGCACCCATGGCAGCATTCCAGCCTGGGGGTTTCTCGGAGGAAGTTTGGATGTTTGTAACCTGGGGAATTGCATGGCTGAGGTGAGGAGGGGAGAGCCCATCCATGAGGAATGAACTGCTGGGTTAATACTGACAATAATCCCACACAACAGGACAGGCCTTGGGACATCCCAAAAAAAAAAGGGAGCTCCTGCCAGGCTGCAGGAGAAGGCTTTGGCTGGTGCTGGCAGTGGTGATGCTGCGCTGGTGGGAGATGGTGTTCCTAAAACAACAGGAATTCCTCCCTACCCTCCGAGGGCTCCTGGCTCCAACTCCCACATCAAAATCCCCTCTGCTCCCTCTGTTTTTACCCAAACTCATCCCTCACAGGATCCTGGGGGGGGGAAGGAGAGCTGGGATTTTTTTCTGACGAGGGACAGAGGTGATTTCTTGCCAGCAGCTCAAGGGAAACAGTTTGGTTTAGAGGAGCAGGAGGATCGCGGTGCTGAGCAAAGGCAGACTGCTCTGACTACCCACGGGATGTGCAGGATGCTCAGTCTGGCTTCCCTAAAGAGCTTGAAACTCGGGAAGAGGCCGTGTTCCTCACACAGCTGCCAGGAGCAGCCCCACACAGTGACACTGGGGACAGCCTGGAGCACCCTGTGCCAAGCAGGGCCAGCTCAGGGCAGAGGCACAGCTCAGGCTGCCCCGTGTTACCCTGGGACAGCCTAATTCCCACCCTGTCCCCATCCTGGCAGGAATTCCAGCAGCAAACCCCACCAGGACGGGCCTAAGGAAGCGCTGAAGAGCTGGTTCAGCCTTCTGGGTTTGCAAATCTCCGTTTGGGTGAGAACACATTGGCACAAATGATTGGAAAAAAAAAAAAAAATTAAACAGAAACCAACCCCAAACCCCACCCCAAAAAAACCAACCCCAAACCCCACCCCAAGCCCTCAGCAAGACATACTTTCAGGTACTAAAACTTACTGGCCCTAGAATCAGCAGTACCTGTGGCTAACTCCAATGGCAGCCCTTTTTCATTCAGTAGTGAAGCAGGGGCAGAGCTGCCCCACATCTTTGAAACACTTCTGGGTTTGCATTTTTTTCTTTTTTTTCTTTTTTTTTCCTTTTTTTTTTTTTTTTTTTTTGATCCAGAGAAGAGTTACAAAAGTGCTGCAGGTCCAAGTATTTTTATCACTTTACAAAGGAGACAATGATCAAAGCCAACAAAGTCAAGAAAAAAAAAATAATTAGAACCTCTTTCTCCTCTCCCAGCAAAGGAATGGGAAAGGGGAAAAGGGAAATTTACCCATCTCAAGTGCCTGGCTGTTTAGTGCATGGAAAATTCCTGTTCCACACGTGGTGACATGAGCAATTCCCATGCAGCTGGTTGGATACAGACAAATTCCAGCCACAAATTCCATCCTAACACCTTCATGAGTAGCTCTTGGCAGTTTGAGTGCCAGCAGGGAGTGCAGAGTCCAGTCCAGTGAGGAAACTCCTGCACACAGGTCCCCCCCTGTCCCCTCACCAGGCAGGGTTGGCCACATGCAGGGGGCCAGAACTGTCACTACCCAAAAATAGAACAAAAAAAAAGGCAGATTAAAAAAATTAAAATGTGCTTTTGATACACGGAATGAAGTCAAATAAATACATTGATTTTTTTTTTCCTTTTAAATGTCTAAATACACTTTTTTTTATATCCTACACCCAAAGCTCTGTACATTTGGTTTGGTTTTTTTTTTCTGTTCTGAAAAAAAAAAAAAAAGAATTTCTGGTAGCAAGGAGAGGAGCAGAATAGAACAGACTCCCTCACTGACGAGATAGTGCAGATGCCCCACGGGAAAAGCACCCCATGCCCACTTTGCTAGAGAATGGTTCCTGTTTGGATGCTCCAAACCCTCATCCCAGAGTCCACAGGGGAGACAGCGGGTGCTGTGTCCCGATTCTCTTCATCCAGTCTTCAGCCACTCCTGGAAACACGACTAGCTTTTGTCTGAAGGAGGGAAAAAGGGGGGGGAAAAAAAAGGGAAGAAAGGTGGTGAGAGAGAGGGACACACTGGGGAATGAGCACGTGGCATTTCTGACGCTCCTACGGCAGAGAGCTGCTCAGTGAGAGCCTTCACACCCACTTCACCTCCAAACCTTTGGCAGGAGTTCAGCAACTCCATCTGGAGGGTGCCTGAGGCCAATGTGAAGGGCCCCAGAGCCATCCCAGGGAAGGCAGAGCCAGGCTCAGCATTCCACACTGCAGGAATCTCCCTGTGGGAATTCCCATCACTCTGGCCTTGCCTGGAGGAGAAGCTGCACGCCCTGGGATGAAGGTCTGGGGGGAGGCAGCTGGAACAGAACCTTCCCAGAGGAGGAACAAGCTCAGCTGAGCCTCCAGGGATGGAGCCGACCTTTCCTGCAAGCAGCACTGCCAGAGCTGCTCAAGGAGGTGAAACCTTCTTTGGGTGTGTGAGAAAGGCAAAATTGGACCTCAAACGCTCGACTTTGTGCTCTGAGTTTGGTCCTGGGGCTCGGGGAGTCCCGGCTGCTCCTACCTGAGGGCTCTCCTGTGGAGGCTGAGCCAGCCAGCCCCTGGCGTCGCAGAATGCTGTAGTCCTCCTCCACCTCCTGCAAAACAACAACAACCCCAAAACTCAGCTGGCTCTCGATCTACCAAGCAGACAAAGAGGGCTTCAAATAGGAGAAGTTTCACTACTGCAAACACTGAGTACCCCCCTCAACTCCTTTATTTAACCTTTATCTGCATGCAATACTCTGATTTCAGTGAAATTGAAGGCTGGCTACTGAACGTTTCACACATCAAACCTTCTACAGTTATTCTGTAAAGAGAATCCCTCTCTCATGCAAAAATAATCTGGAATATATTGAGCCTGAAAACCTCGTTATTGCTCTGATATCCTCAGTGCAACTCAGCACCTTCACGTGACACCAGGAGCAGCAGCACAGAAGGGATTTTACAGAATTACCAAAGCTGGAAAAGACCTTTGAGATCTTTGAGTCCAGCCTATGCCCTAAGACAAGCTTGTCACCTTGCCACATCCAGACTTTCCTTAAACACCTCCCGGGATGGGAACTCCAACCCTCCCTGGGGAGCCCCTCCCACCCCTCTGTGATGAACTTCTCCTTAATGTCCAACCTAAATCTTTATGTCAGGAATCCACATTGCTCAGTGTCTTGTTCACAACTCCACCTCTGCAGGCTTGTCCTGTCCCTCAGAAATTTCTCCAGATCAAAATCAAAGCCATAATGAGCCCTCCAGCTCCAGCAGAACTATTGGCCTGTCATGATCCACAACTCAATGCACACAAAACAGCAAAAAAGCAAAAGATTCTGCTTTTAAAGGCTTCCAGAAGTAAGAGCCAGAGATAAAGAGAAATGCAGCAGTGTTCCTGCCCATCAAAACTGTCTTAAAGCTTCTTTTTCTGACCCAAAACTTAATGGGTATGGAAATGGTCGAACGCTCAGGTGGCCATCAAACACTCCACGTGCAGCAATAATCCTAATTAATAATAACAACTGATGAAAGGCAGCGCACCTTTAGCTTCTCCAGGGCATCCTCGATGTTCTGGATGTACTGCATGAGCTGCACACGGGTCTCCAGAGGGAGCTGAGGGCTGCCCAGGAAGGGGCAGGGCTCCTCCAGCCCTGCCCAGCGCGAGCCCAGCAGCTCCTCGGGGAACGGGGAGCTGCCCCCGTCCGACTGGGTGTCCCTTGGGGACAGGGGCTGCTGCTGCTGGGCACTGTCCAGGGAGGGCCGGCTGTGGGAGGTGCACTGCAGGACCAGGGCTGACACCTCCTCGTCCGTGGAGCTCTCCTGCACTGTTCCATATCCATCAAGGATCAAATAATTTCCTGCGGAGACAAAGGGGTTTGAGTCAAGAGTCCTCGAGAAGCTTCAGGGCTGGAGGGAGTTTTGAGCAGATTTGAAGAGACAGAAGTGGGGATGTCCCACAGCCCATCTCCTGAGACATTTTAAACTGCCCTGAGAAAACTCGTTTGGGAAAACTCCAAAGATTAGTGACTGCATCAGACCACACTGGGTTCTGAGCTGGTTCAGAGATCAGGGCTGGTTTTTACACTGTACATTACAAACAGCCCATAATGAGACGGACAGGACTTGGACTCAATGATCCTTCTGGCTCCTCTCCACCTCAGGATATTCTGTGAGCTCACCACCCCCCTTCCTGCTTGCCCAAAATCTCTGTTTGTCTGATAATGGCTGAAAATCCTGCTCTTGCACTAACTAACCTGACAAATCCAGCTGCTGATTTCCAAACTCCACTCCCCAGCCCTGGCACTGAGGATGCTTTTAGATGGGTGAGGTTTAAAATAGAGCTTGCTGATATGCTAAAAGATAAAAGTAATTACAGGCAGAAAATGGTTTCACAACCTGCACCCAGCAATAGGAATCTATTTAATGAATTTCTCTCCAGCAAAGGCAGCACAGGGGACTCAGAATTGACTAAAAACAGATCAATCTCATTTTGATGTCCCCGTAGAGTTAAAAAAGTAAACAGTGGAAGAGGTGACAAATAAATTAGATGCTTCAAGTTGTTGGCTCAGTTTTAATAATTTAAAATGTCTCAGTGAGAAAAATTATTTGCAATATGGAGTTGGAAAGTAGCATTGGGGCAGTCACAAATTGGCTTATCCACGTGGATATAATCCAATTTTTAAATAAAAGCGTATTTACGGATAAGAGACTTCTGTGTGACTGTGAGTGTTGAATCCACCTGATAGCAGCTGCTTCTACTACAGAATGCACACGAGATAAACCTCAGCTTCTGTGCTGAGTTTGGTGTGCTCAGGTAGCTGTCAGTCCATGTGCAGCAATAATAATACAAATAATAAAATAATGAGCTTTTAGGAGGTTCAGAGTGGGGTAGGATCACAGGAGCCTATTACAGAGTTTCTCTTCTAAAGTTTGATCAGGAAAAGGGCCTTAAAAAGTGCTTTGCCTCCAAGGAA
>NW_008238838.1:4460075-4465616 GCF_000691975.1 Corvus brachyrhynchos
CAGGTCCCTATAGGCAGTAGAGAGACAAAGTGGTCCAGGACGGCCACAATCAAGGGCTTGGCTTGTGCCTGGGGCCTCTGCAATTCCAGCCTGTCACAGAGTGCCACCCCCAGCATTTCAGCTTCTCCTCCATCACATGCAGAATTTATCAGTCCGTGTTTGCACAGGGCTAAAATGACTTATCAAGGTTGAGAGCTGGGAGTTGACTGTCCTATCCCAGCTAAGCCAGAGATGAAGTGCTAAATCTGAAACTGGCCAGGCCATCACCCCCTGAGCGAGTGCCCCAGGCTCACCTGAGATCCGAATTTGCACCTCCTCGTCCTCCTTCCTGTCCAGCAGCTCGCTCTCCGCGGGGTTCTCGTCGCTGTGGGCTTCCCGAGCATCGAAGAAATGCTCCCCGCTCTCCTCGGCCCCCAGCCCCTCCAGCTCCGAGCCAGAGCCCTCCAGGTTCATGCTGTCCATGGGCAAACTGCCCCTGGCACCGGGCTCTGTGCCCACCAGCTGCATGGCATCCCCTGAGGCCGGGCACTCAGCTGCAGTCCGGGGGCCGTGCCCAGCCGCGGGCTCTCGAGTTCTGGGAAGGGTTCTGTCCGCTCCAGGCTGCTGGAATCTGCTGTCAGAGGGCTGCAGATCATTCCCACTCTCTGTCTGGGCTTCCTGGGACACGGTCCTGAACCTGGGCAAGCGTTGTCTGTCCTCCAGGGTCCCCTTCTCAGCCAGGCCGAGCTGCTGCACCAAGAGCTGCCTCAGCAACCCCACTGCAAGGACAGGCAACGTTCAGGCAAAAACCCCGTAATGAGATGGACAGGACCTGGACTCAATGATCCTTCTGGCTCCTCTCCACCTCAGGATACTTTGTGAGGTCACCACCCCGCTTCCTGCTTGCCCAAAATCTCTGTTTCTATGCTAATGGCTGAAAATCCTGCACTTACACTCATGGCACCTGACAAATCCAGCTGCGAGGACAGGAGACGTTCAGGCAGCGCTCACAAAGCACAAAAGGGATAAAAGCAGACACAAAGGTCACCCTCTCACAGAGGTGCCACTCCTCTCCTTGCTCTTGGTTGGAAAAACAGGGATAAAAATAAATCTGTCAAGGGCTCCAGCCTCACTGCCCTGTTTTACCTTACAATACGTCAGGACAAGTTGCATCTCCTTGGAGAAAAACAAAGAAATTGTCTCCAGAAATTACCCTGAGTGCCTGGGTTTTACCCTGCAAAGGAGTTCACAGCTGAGGCTGTAGCAGGGGATTCCCACCTCAAGGAAATTGGGAATATTCCACTCAGGTTTGAAATGACAGAGAAAAAAAAAACAGAAAAAATTGAAGAAACATTTTCCCTAAAATTTGATGCAAATTTATGCCTGGTTGAACTTCAACCCACATTCCTTTAGTTCCCAAATTATCCCAACCAAACACTTCATAACAGGGACATATTGTTCCAAACAAAAACGTGCTGCTGTCAAGAGCCTCAGATTGTTCATCCTCACCAGAAAGTGCTCTTGCAACACCCAAAAAAAGCTGTGATGTCACACAGCAGAACTGTCACTCAGCTCAGGCTCCTGTCACAGTGTGAGGGAGCCACTGCTGCTGTTGGGGAGCTGCTCTTCTAACTCTCAACACTCGGGAGATGCTGTAGGGTCACTAAAACTGTCCTTACATGCCCCAAACTAAGATTATTTTAGCCCCAGTCTCTTAAAACAAGTACCAAGAATATTGGTACAACATTCAGATCTAGAAAAGAACTTTAAATCCTCTAAGCAGGAGAATAAATGGATTTAAAGATCCAAGATAACTCTGAGACTGCAGAGAACTGTCATTGCTTGGACAGAGAGATGGAAGAGGCAACTGGGGCCAAGGATGTGAGAGCTCTGCATTTTGGTCAAAGCAAATATTCCACAGACTCTTCCCTCCAAGCACAGCTGAGGGACTCCGTGTCCCTTCCAGAGTTGCCAAGAGGAGATCAGTGGATTAATGAATTCATTCAAATTCTAGGAAGTTCTATTTAGGAGCTGCACTGCCAGAGCTGATCCAGCAGGTTGCAGAGCCCTGCATTCCTCCTCTGAAAGGAGAGCAGAGAAGGGATTAAAAACCTCCAAACCAATTTCAAACAATGATCTGTCCATCAGGAAAACTTCTCAACACACACAAGCGTTGATCTCATTAGACTCAACCACCTCCCAAGTGCTCAGGAAATCTGAGCCTGGGCTTTGGATATGGGTGAGCTTAATGATTTGCAGGATTTTTCAAAAAAAAAAAAAAAAAAAAAAGGAAAATTGTATTCAGCAACACAAGCAACCTCTCCTTTCTGCTCCAGTGCTACGGAAGTAAGTGCAGGGCTGAGTGCCTCATCTTTAAAAACTGCTGACCAGCCATGGCACTGGACACTAAGTTCCGCAATATAATTTTGCCATCAAAGCACTCCACGGGCAGTAAAAATTCATTATCACCCTCATTTGATACATAAAACCCCAGGAAAACAAGGAGATGCCCAAATCCCACGGAAGGGCAGTGTGTGAATTCAGCATTCCTGGCTGTCAGCTCCATTCAGCACCGGGGCAATGGATAATTCATGCACAGGGGCAATGGATAATTCATGCAAACGGGCTGTTTTAACAACTTCCACCTCCCTATCCCACCCCCCTGGGCACTGCCCATGGGTACTCACAGTTCCTCAGAGCATCCCGTGCCCACTGCCCCTCTGGCACCGAGGCTGAGCTGGTGGCTGTGTGTTCATAGCAGGCAGAGGAGTCTTTCAGTGCCAGCTCTGCCTGCTGCACCTTCTCAAACTGTCCCTCGGCCCCCAGCAGCCCTTCCACCTTGGCCTTTTCAGACATGATGGGTGAAGAAGACTGAGGGTTCAGTATTAAGGGAGACTCCAGGCCCAAATCTTTATCTAGAGGACAGAAAACATTAATTCAGGTGAAACAACGATGATAAAACTGCAGAAAATTCGACTCTTGAAACCACTAAAATTCTTGAGCGTGGCTTTGGTAGAAAGCCAATTCTTTCCAGGGTTAAAAAAGACTCTCCCAGCAGTTTATAAATCAGAAGGAAACAGTAAAAGGTGCATTTCCCAGAGATTCAGCATCACTTCTCTGAATGACTTGTAAAGAAATCATCCCTTCCCAGAAAAATCTCAAAGCTGCCCTAGGATCCCCAAGCCCCCAGGAACATGGCTGGGCACATCTGCACTCCGTGGAGCAAATCTCCTGATCCCATTTCCCTGAATCCCTGCTTTACCTGGACTCTGCAGGCTGCTGGCAGGAATGTCATGCTGCTCTTTGAGCTTCTGCTGCTCCTCTTCTTCACGCTCCTCTCTGCAGGGAGGGGAGAACAAACACATTGTTTCAGTCACGTTGATCCGCAGGAGGATCCCTGCCTTGGAGGGCAGTTTTTGAGCAGGAAAAGGGGTGCTGGAGACAGAAAAATCAGCTTTTCTTCTTCCTGAAGCTTTGACTTACTCGCCAGGGCCTGACTGAGGCAATGGGATCACTCTTCTGCTGCTCCCCATCTTCACAGTTCCTGCCATCTGAGCTATAAGGTCCTGCCAGCTGCAGCAGAAACAGCAAATAAAACCATGCAGCAAGTGAAGCAGAATGAGCATTTCTCCATTTAATCCTCTTAAACCTAGTTCATATTATTACTAGGGGTTTTTTTTTTAAGTTCTGTTACATTCAGTCCCTCCAGGAACACCCTGCAATCACCACGGCATAAAGCTCAGCTCACCTGGATGCTCCTCAGATAGACAGGACCTTATCACTTGTCAGATCAACCACTTATTTTAAATATAAATACATACAAAAGCATTGTTTCACACATTACTGAGGTATAAAACATGCAACAATAGCCATGTATCCCATAAACAAATCTATCCCTGCTTATACTTCAGGAGAAAAGAGTTTCTCCCAAAGACAAAGCTTTTAGCCATGGAATCCAATTTCTGCAGCGGGGTGTTTATGATGCCAGAATGTAAATCTGCAAAGATCTCTGGTGCTGCATGAAGATGCAGGATTATTTCTGTGTCTGATCTGGCAGTCAGGCACAAAAAACCAGGATTTTAAGGGTAAACAAAGCATTCTGGAGGTCAGAAAAGGGTCTGGAGTGAGCCAGTTGGGAGGGATCTACCCTCGGATGCTTCCTACAGAGACCACCAGGTCTGCAGCTGAGTTTGGAGAAGGAACTCAGGGAGTTCATGGGGTGAAGGCCTCCCAGGTACAACAGACAGAGCAGCAGCTGGAACTGAACCCAGTACTTACACATTCTTCTCTGAGACAGTCTGTGCCACCAGCTCGTAGATGTGAGCCCCCTTCTCTGACATGGAGATGACGAAGAAAGCTTTGTTATCTGCACCAACACAGGGAAGGGAGGATTTAAAGAGGTGCCAGGTCCCACACAGCTTCCCAAAAACTCCTAGAACAAGCCATAACCCCAGCCCAAAGCAAGGAAAGAGTCCATGAGAGAACCCTCCAACACCAACACAGAAACAAAGACCTTGCCCTAGCAAAGAAATTTGCCCTCAAAGGAAAAAACCCATCTCAAACCATTTTGAAAAAGCGTCATTTCTCCTCTTTTCCCTTCTAATAATTTCCAGAGTGCTCTTCCTCTAACACAATCAGAGTACTTTCATTTAGAAGTCTATTTAAAACTCAAGCAATGCCTATTACTGATGCAAAGAAGTTAAACAGCTCATCCATACTAAGCATGATGTTGGACAACCAAGAATTAAGCCTACGCAGTTTTCCATGTTCTACTCTGAAAATCTACACAAAAATCATCTTCCTCAACTGAACTAATCTTTATTTTTGGCTTCTCCTTGTGCTTTCTCAGTGGGCTGCACTGACCTGTGGCCACCTGGCGAACCAGCACAGTGTTGAGTTTGATGATGGGGCTGAAGGTGTGTTTGCTGTCAGCTGTGGACGCCAGGATCTTGCTGTGGCACTTCAGCACCAGTTTGTCATCTTGCTTCTGCAGCAGCACCAGGATGTCCTCCAGCAGCAGAGTGTACAGATCTGCCCAGGGAGCAGAGGAGCCCAGAATGAGTTAAGAGATGCTATCAGAAAGCAGAAAGCTGCATTTCTGATTACTCATGCAGAGGCAGCAATCAGTGCTGTGCCACTCCAAGCAAAGCTTGCAAATCTTCCTCGTGAAAACTCCAACAGAAAGCTACAGATGGAATTGGATCAGCTCATGACTGACTGCTGTGTCCCTGCATGGCCCTAATGATACTCCAGCACATTTCAGAATTGACAAGAGTAATTTAATCAGCTTGGAGGAGCACACAGGCATTATCAGAGGTGGCAGTACGAAGAGTAATGGGGAGCTGCTGCAGAGCTTTTCCCTCCTCTCCTCCCCAGCAAACTCACCCAGAGCCAGGGGAGCGAGGGAATGGCCCAGACTCACCGATGGTTTTGTCACGATTCACCTTCCAAGTCAGGGGCCCTTCATGGAGCATTTTCCTCTTTGTTAGATCCAGGTTCTGCCACCAGGGGAAAGGAAAAAAAAGAAATTTCTATGGAAGCAAGTCATGATAAAACACAGGA
>NW_008238838.1:4465640-4523275 GCF_000691975.1 Corvus brachyrhynchos
AGGAATGCCAGAGGACTCCAGTCTGGAGAGAAGCAGCTAAACCCAGGCTGAGAAAAGAAACACGGAGCAGGGAACCCAAAATCATGTGAGAGATGCTGGTTATCACTTTTCCTCTTCCACTGCTCTTTTCCACAGGCCAAGTGTCACAGGGTGGAGAATTCTCCCACCAAATCAACCTCCTGGGGCTTTAGGATGTCATCCATTTCCCAGGAGGAGTTTTTCCAATACCCCACATCCAGCTCCAGCATTACAACTGGTTAATGCTTCAGCTCTCCATTTGCAAGTCAAGTGTGCCTACAAATGATTTACAAATCATCCCAACGATCTGACGGGATTTGTAATGTCAATGGATTCTTCAGGCACTTCAGTGCTTGTGACATTTAGATCTGCAGGCAAGCAGAAGTGACAATTTTCACAATTCCTCCGTTCCAAGTCTCAGAGTCTATAATCAATGACAGCGAGATTTCAGAGCTGCCAGGAAGTTCTTCCTTCCCCTCACTGAACGCTTGCAAGTTTATTTGGAGAAGGATACACGACACAGTTTTACAGAAAAGATTTGGTTTTTTTGATTCACAGGGACTTTGAGGAAGATGGGGAAGCAAGCAGCAGGTAACCAGCTTCCAACAAAACTGCAGGGGTTTACAGGAGCCATGAAACAGAATATTTTTAATGCTGGACTTCAGGCTTTGTTTGGCTGCATGGATCTCCCACATTTTTGTCCAAGCTCTCTCCTTTTACACCTCAGGGCTCTCCAAGGCCTGCCCAGTTCCAACAGCATCACTAAGACATGCACTCACATGAGATAAATATCCACAATAATCTCATTATCCATCAGGTATCTCTTCTGTGATACAGTGCTTGAGATTGCAGGCCATAAAGATCAGACAAGCTTCATCAGCACCATTATGTGCAGAACTGGGCTGTTATAGCCACAGAAATCTTCAGGAAGGTGGTAAAACTCACATTTCTGAGACTAACTGTTTTCATTTTCATACAGAAATATTTACCTCCAAAGACCACTTGCTTGTGCATCAGAAGAAGCACAAAGTGAGTGACAGGGCTGCAAACAGAATTTACTCAGGGATCGTTTTAACGCTCCCAACTCACCCTGAACTCATCCATCATGGGGTCCTCTGACTGCTTCAAGTAGGACAGGTCGAGTCGCCGCTGATAATCCTCCAAATGCTGCAGGAAATGCAAGGAAATGGTCACTGGGAGCAGCAAAACTCCCCAGAGTGGAAGTTTCTTGCTGTCCCCAGCCCTGGGTGTTCACTGTGCCCCTCACACCTGCTTGTTCTCAGACTCTTTGACAGCCTGGTTCACGTGGTTGAGGATCTGGCGACAGTGATCTGCTGCTTTCTTAACTTTCTCCTTCTCCTCAGGCAGCTCTGCAAGAATAAAACAAAGTGTGACAGTGCTTCCCAGCACAGGTTTGAACAGTCAGCCCTCCAGTGCAGTTTGCTGGCCTCAGACTGGACAAAGAGGAGTTAAACTCAGAGAAGTCTATCAACAAAAGCACTGCAAAAGTGGTAAAAATAAGATTTGTGACAGGAGAGAATTCGTCGTGACCTGCAGATCATTACATCTAATACAACTGTTACTCTTTCTTTTTTAGGGCCATGTGACAACTATTCACAATAATCTGAGAAACCTAAAATCCTTACTAAAAGTACAGGCCCAGGTGCACCCATCAATTCTCACTAGCACCAGCAGCCACACTGAGAATTCAGTTAACAGGAACATAAACCAGTACATCAAAGATAATGGAGTATCACATGCTTTCCTAATTAGGATTAGAGGGAACTTGTAGCTGCAGTCTATTTTTATGAGTAATGAAATTACACTGCAGAAGGTATCAGATAGTAAAGCTGGAGAGGTATTTTGTGCTATTATTTATCACATTTTTACCTGCTGTGCTGGAAGTATCTTTCAGTGTAACATATCCTAATTAAATCCCACCCTCTGCAAGAGCACGAGGACGTTCTGTGCCGCTTTACAGGTTTGACAGATTCACTTATTTCACACTGAATTTCCTTTTTATTTTACTAAGGAGGAAGAAACACTGGATTTGCCTTTTTATTAGTATTTTTTTACACCTCCTGTGCAGAAGGCAGCAGTGAAGTCGCAATGAAAACAGAAACAGACACAAAACTGAAGTGTTAGTCAACACATTTACGAAGAAAACCTTCTAGAGGTGGGTGCCCAAACCCCAGTGGAAAGGCTTTACCTGTGTATTTAGCAATGTTATCCAGCAGAAGGGGGTATTTAGTCAACCTCTGCATCTCCGTGGGGATGATATCCTTCAGCTGCAGCCGCCGGCACAGAGGATTGCTCTCAGCATCCTAAATTTCAACAGCACAATATCTGCATTTGTCATTTTTATTAAGGCCATAATTACCTGAATGCACAACATCTATTCATCACTTAAACATCTATTACTTCACTTTCCAGTAATTAAATACAAGACAAGAGATGCCAAGATCTATCACCCAGACAACACATCCCCTCTCCATCTGCAATTACCCGCAGGAAAAGCTCATCACAAAGGCAGTGCCTTCCTTCCCTCATTACTCCCCATGGGCATGGGCCCATCCCCAATCAATCTCAGTCAGCAGCAGCCAGGAACACATCAGTTTGGGCTTTCACACCGCAGCAAAACACGGGACATTCGTCAAGGTAATCTCCCCTTGTACCAGCAGAGCTCCTCCCAGCCGGTGCTAATGGAGATAATGTTCTCTTGCAAACGCCACGTGGACCCAAACCCCGCTCCTGGCAGGCAGAGCAGGTGTGCATCATCTGTCTCCTGCCCCTGGCACGCAGCAAAGGGCACTCTGAGCACTCTGCCCCACACAACTTGGCATCCTTGACCTCGAGGGAGGTGGCATCTCCTGCCTGGGACACTGCGTGCTGCCTTGCATTCCATCAGGACACTCTGTGCTCCCCAAGCCGAAGGCTCCTCCCTCCAGGAACCATGAGGAGAGATAAATACAGTGCTGGAAATGATCCCGAGCTGAAGGCAACGTTAGGCATGATGTCATTAATTAATGCCATTAATTATCAGAACTTTGCCAGGAGGATTCATTGGGCTGTGCTGGCTCCCAGCCACACCCTGGGGCAACTCAAAGCCTGGTGGAGAACTCAAAGCCCTGTGGAGAAAACTCAAATCCCAGTGGAAAAAACTCAAAGAGCCTGGTGGAGAAAAGTCAGAGCCCTGTGGGAAACTCACCTGCACGAAGGTCTGGAAGCGTGAGTCCTTCTTCTGGCGGGACTTGATGACCTCGAGAGCGAAGGGCTGGTTGCTGCAGAAGGTGGCAGTGGCAAGTTTCAGCTTCTCCTCTGCTGCTCCACTGAACTGTGCCAGAAAGCCAAAAAAGCCAAGTTTAGACAGGCTGGAGTTCAGCACATGCCACCCTCGGCAGGCAGAGCCACACGGGACCGGGCTCACCAGGGAAGAAATGAATTATTGACAAAAATGAGGAGTAATTTCTGCCATGGTTTATGGCTTTGTCTTCCCAGAGGAGCCCTTTACACCTCAAACGCCACAGTTCTCCTCAATCCAGCCCTCCCACATTAAAGAATCCCAGATTGGTTTGGGTTGGAAGGGATTTTAAAGCTCATCCAGTCCCACTCCATCATGGGCAGGGACACCTTCCACTGTTCCAGGCTGCTCCAACCTGTCCTTGAACATTTCCAGGGCTGGGGCAGCCAAATCTTTCCATAAAGATCTCGAAAGTGAAGCCTGTACCAGCACTATAAACCCTGAATTTATCAATTCTAAGATTAGAAATCAGTATTTTTAACCATCTTTTAACTGCACCGCAGCCAACACCAGGCTCACATTTCAGCGTTACTGAAACAAATTGTGCCACTCCGTTTCTCAAAATCCCACTCTCACCTTTATGTCTCCAAAAGTGCCTTTCTATTCTACCCACACATCCCAAGGAAATTATTCCTGTGCCTTAAATGACTCTTATCTCCAGTCAGAAGAAAATCCTCGGAGTTTTTCCTGCTTTCCCTTCCACCCTCATCCTCCAGCTCTGTTTTGACTCCACAGAAATGACAACTCCCAGCCTTTCAGTTCCCATTAGCTGGGAATTACCTTCTCCAGCCTCTGGCTCTGTTGGTCATTCTAGGAAATAATCTTTTCAAATATAGGAAATATTAAAAGAATTTTACCCAGGAGAGCAAATCTTCCCCAATTTGGCCAATGACAGAAGTTTCGTTCCTTTTCCGGACAGCTTTCATCTGATCGTTCAGTGCAACTTAAAAATAAGGAAGAGAAAGTAAATTTTAATTAATAGTGGTCAAATTGCTGGCTTGATTTTCAGCATTTAACATAAAAGCTATTCTAGGAGAAGATTAGATTTGAAATTATTTTAATTAGCTAATAAACAATATCCTGCAACTTAATAAATCTAGAATATCTAATGAAGTGTCACATATCTCCTTTGCTCTTCTGTCTCACCTGTCTTCAAGTGACCCCTAAGAACCATTCCCAACTTATCTTTTCTGAGGCTCAATATCACTTTTGTACAAACAAGGATAATGTGGAACACAACTGCAGCCATAAACCCACACAACTGATTATCCAGTGGCTGGAATTCCTACTGTGAGCAGTCCTTTCCCTAAACAATGAGGAAGGGCCACTCTTCAGATACAAAAAGGCATCAATCTCTATAAATCTGTTTTCATGGTCTCTTCAAGAACAGTTGTACCATCTCAAATGCTGGCCCATAAGGCTCTTTTATCAAGCATGATCAACACAGATAAGGAAAAGGAGCACTGGACACGATTCCTTATCAAAATATCTTTGCAAATCAGAATTGGAACAAGTGTGAGCAAAAGCAGGCCCAGGGTACTGTCCTTAAGAATTTCTGCTTTATCTCAAGCATTGGGCGCTTGAAGCAAAGGGATCCTCGTGTTCCAGGGTCCCTTTGCTTCAATTTTGCAGCCACTGGAACCCAGAATTCCAGAGTCCAGCTGCTCCTACCATGCAGCCCAAGGATATCCTCCAGGTTGGAGAAGATTTTCCGCTTGTCACTGGAGCTGAGGATGCCCTCCCTGGTGACCCTCTGGTAGAAGACGTTGTGCAGGACTTTGAGCGTGCGTACGTGGGCTCGCTCCGTGTAGAACAGCTCTGGGGAGACAGGAGAGCAGGATTGCAGCTGTGGAGCCAGGAAGGAGTTTAGAGCAAGTCCCCCCAGCAGCACTTCCCTCCCTGGCCCATATTCCAGGCTCTGCTGTAATTCCTTGTTTGAACTGTTTGTAAAATTCCATCGTTTACCCCAAACCGACAGTGAGCTCTGAGAAGCTCACAAACCCACACAGAGGCTTCTGCAGGACCTGTAACTAAAATCTTCTGAAGTTTGGGAGTAGCATTTCCATCACCTGTGTTCCAAAAAAGCCAAGCTTTTCCTGCTTTCTTTTACAGAATATATTAAAAATTGGCCTTTCAGTGCCTTCATAGGTTTAATAACCAGGGACTGGATCAATCTCACCTCAGGTTATTTCCCAGTAACAAGCACAACTTTCACACCTAAGAACTCTTCAAATCAAAAGTTCTACAATTCTCCAGCCCCTACTTTAAACAAATCAGGGCAGGAAGACCTAATTGTAAATTTTAAGAACTTCAAAGCTCCAGGGGAAGGTTTCAACTTTGAGCTTGGCCAGGTAGGAAAGAGCCTCCATCTCACCATTTATCACTTCTTGACGCTTGATTTCGTAGGGTTTGAGCCCCATCAGCACCTCCCTGCTCACAAGCTGCTGCCAGTTGGGAGGATCCATATCCATGTCGAAGTCATAGAGCTCATCCTCACTCTGCACATCTGCAAAGCCAACACTGTCCATCCTGATGGGAGGAGGAAAAATGTGAGATAATTCCCATTTCAGGCAGAAGCTGAGTACATAACTCAGCACCATGAGTACACTGTCCCTGCCAGCTGGAGGCTGTTTGATGCCTGAACCTCTGGGCACGTTCCCTAATTTTGCCCTTTACAGACTGGCTGCCTGTTCTGACAGTGTTTTCATCACCTTCCATCAAGGTGACAGATCCATGACAGATCAAATCATTTGCAGTCAAATATCAAGTCAGTGAAAAGGGCAGGTTACAGTTTCTTGCCTCTGTCTATCTGCCAACAGCAACAGACAGGTTTAAAAGGAAAATAGGGCTATCTCTACTTCCTAACCTAACTCCCATCCATTCACATCAGTGGATACAGCAATCATTCCACTTCACTCACAGATCAAAGGGGTTTTTTTGCATATGACTCACCCCACCTGCCCTATAAATGGCTGCCAGTGTCTGATTTCATGCGTTCTTAAAGAAAAAAGATCATGCAGACAACTGTGCTGGCTCAGAACAATGAGCACTGCTGCATTCTGCTTCATAACCTCTTGAAATCCAAACAAATTCAGCGAAGTTCAAACATTTCTAAGCATACTCACTTGCGGAAAGGCTTTGGTGTTCCCATGTCAACCATCCTGCAAGGAAGGAAAGAAACCATTAGGGAAGCTTGTGCCTGAATTTCTCCCTGCTCACACACTCAGCATGACTTCACAACGGTGGTCTGAGCTCCAAACCAGAGTATTTTGTCCCCTCTCCTGAGAGTTTTCTATCACAGCCCAAAGTTCCCTAATTCTCCCAACAACATTTAACACAAGTGGCATCACTGCAATTTTATGTACTAAATTTCAACAGCCACAGTCACACTGACACAGGAGTCGGACTACAATGATCTTTTCCAAGCCATTCCAAGACTTCCTGACTCCCTCTCTCGGCTCCCTCAAGCACTCCGAGTTACCTCTCTGATTCTCCCTCCTCCTCCTGCAGGTTTTCCAAAGGGGACGGGAACTCGAAGGTGTTGTTGGGTGTGCGGGGAGTGCCATCCATGGAGTCACCGGCAGGTGGGGCTTCCCCAGGCTGCTTCAAACCTGCGTGCAAAACAAACGGGAAAGGTGAGGAACCAAACTGGAGGACATTAGAGAATTCCCAGCCTCTCCAGAGCCTCTTGATTCCAGCTTCATTTCAGCCCAGAGCTGGAGGAACCCAATGCCCAGGCTGGGAAGAAGAGCCTCAGTAACAAAAGCTTCCAGGTGACACAGGCTGGCACCTGAGGTGGGGTTTTTCCTGTTGGATGATCCAATGCCACAGGGGCAGAACCCACTAACAACCATTTCTGCTCACGGTAAGACTCCCTAATTGAGGAAAGCTGACCAAGGTGAGGAAGAGCAGCTCTCATGACATCAAAGCATTTCCTCATTTGCCCAGCTTTGTTGCATGGGTGCTCTGCACATCCTGTTCCCAGCACAACCTTTAATCATTCTGCATTCCACCCTACCTGTGTCACTGTCCTTGCTGCCCTCCGGAGAGGCAAAGGGCCCCACTGCCAGCGGGGACATGGGGTTGGCAGGGGGGTAGGGAGCATCGGTGCCATCGCTGGAGGAGCCACTCTGGCGCAGCTTGCTGGCCTCTGGGGGCTCTGGGCTCACAGAAGAGGCTGTGGGCGAGTGCTTGGGGTGCCTGGGCTTCTGCATCTCCATGGCCCTGCCAACTGAACGAAAAGGACCATCACACTGCTGAAACGACCTCTGCCTGCTCCCAGTGGTGAGAGAAGCAGCATTTCAGGACCAAAACTGGTTTGTGCATCTTTAAAACCGTATTTTAAGAACAATAATTTTACTGGGTCTTCCTGGCATGAATTTTTAAAGGCAGCAGGGACTCTCTGTGGCTGCCAGGGCACGTGAGTTTCCTGGGCTGACATACTTGCACTGCTGTCGTGTCGGCTCGGTCTCCTTGGGGGGCCCAGAATGTTGGGGAAGCCTCTCCTCTTTCCTTTCTCCTCTCCTTCTTTCTCCTTCTTGATGCTTTGCTGCAGGGAAAGAAAAGCAAACTCATCACTCACTGCTTCAAATCCAGCTGTTTACTGAGGTTTTAATTAAATTCTTTAAAGCTACAGAAGAGAGAGGACACAAACCTACCAAAGGGTTTCACACTGTTTCACCTCCTCACAGTTAGTGCAGAACTGCTTGAAACTCTCTTAATATTTCAAAGGAAGCTGAAATGCTGATGGAAATAAGTAGCTACTGTGACCAGATACACCCCCATGCTGTGGGAGACAAGGGATCACACCCACAGAGATGAAGTTTTGGTGGAAAATTTCATTATGCAACAGGAAAAGTGGGGGTGGCAGGGAGAAGAGCTCTCCTGCTTCGCAAACCAGGAGGGTATGAGCAAGTTTCTCCAGAAGAAAACTGAAGTAAACAAGGCAACAGCTTTCATGAGACCCTCATGTGGTTCAAGCTTGTGTTCTATGAAACATTCCCCACCCCAAGTTAAAAAAACAAGGTGAATTCAGGGGCAAAGGAAATAATTCTATTTATTTCTAATTCACGTGTCTGCCAAACAGATGCAGAACCCAATCTCAGCTCTTAGGTTTGCTGTGCAGCTCAGTAATCCCAGAACCTCTTGAAACAGTGGAAAATCACAGCCATTTTTAACTTTTTCCTGCTAAATTGGGGTTTGAATTGCACACAAATCCTCTGTGGCCACGCCAGCAGTACCTTGATCTTCGGCAGGAAACCAATCCGGCCACGCTTCTGCTCCAGGTTCCGAGGCTCTTTGACTTTGACTCCCAGGTGTTTCATGTAGGTGAGGATCACATACTGCATTGTGGAGCTGCCAAATGCATAAAAAACAGTGAGGTTAAAGAGAAGTATGTTGGGAAAATACATTTAGTCAGTAAAATTAAGTGCCAAGGTTCTATTGCAAAGTTAATTTTTAAATTGAAGTCAGTTACGAAATGAACCGAAATAAACTCTCACAGATAATGGGAAGGCTCAGCCAACATCAGAATTTATCCTTTTGTAAATTATGGAGTAAATAAAGATGGAATTTATGGGTGGGGAGACCCTGGCATAGGCTGTCCCATCCCTGGAAGTGTCCAAGGCCAGGCTGGACGGGGCTTGGAGCAACCTGGGATAGTGGAAGGTGCCCTGCCATGGCAAGGGGTGGAATTAAATCATCTTTAAGATCCTTTCCAACCCAAATCATTCCATGATAAAAGGCACAGAAGCCTAGGAGGTGAAAACACAATTTTGAGAATTACACAGAAGGTCCTAAAATTCTACACTGAAACCACATTTGATGTCCCATTCTAGTTCTGAGTTATAGTAAAAATAAGCAGCAGTAAAAGGTTACTGCACAGAGTGGAGGAAAAGCTGCTCAGATAAAAACTGAGCAGGACAAGGCAGAAACAGAAAATAAATGTTGGAGCAGACTGAAGCCAACACAAAACAAAAATAAACACGAACTCTCAGTGACAGCAATTTTTAAAATGTGAAACACAGACAACAAACATCAGCAAAGGAGAGGCTGATGCTCTGAATTCCAGTGATTTATGCCAGGGGATTTAGGAGGTGAGTGTTGGAGGTACAGCCAGGAGAGGGCTGTCGTGTTCTATCAGCACAGCACACCAGCACTGGCACAGCCCAAGCTCCCCCAGCTTCCATTACCTCTTGTCTTCTTCCAGAGGCTGAGATGACATCCTAAAAACAAGAAAGTGTTTTAAAATGAAACTCAAAACCCAACTACCACTCGGTTCCATCCACCCAGAGCACCAGCAGTTGTGTTCCACAAGTGTCCTTTAGAACGTTCAGCAGTCCCAGCAGGGGAAAAAAATAAAATCAAAAATCAAAACTGAAGGTTCAGCTGCGGAAATTGGATTCAGCCCACACGAAACGACAAAATGGGCTGTGAAGCTGGGGTTTCTACAGGAGAAGGGCTCTGATCTAATAATGCACAAGCTGACAATGGCAGCACTCCCTGCACTACTGAACAGCAGCCTCCTGGACAAAACAGACTTCACTTCCCTCCTGGCTTAGTCCTGGCTGTCATTATCCCAACAAACACTCAGGGGCAGAAATACAAACACAGGGATGCCAAATTCCACCCCCCAATTCCTTTATCCTGCTCTTCCCAGGTCTGAGGCAGCACCTTTATTATTCCTTTTTTCCCCCCACCATTCTCTTTGCTGTCACTCACAGGACTTCCTCGATCTTGGCAATGATCTGCTCTGCACAGCTCCTCTCCTTCTCCACGGCGTTGCGGTCCCGCAGCCGCTCCGCGTCCAGCCTGGTCAGCTCCCCCTCGGCCAGGGTCAGCCCCATGCTGCGTTTCTGCCTGGAAAAGGGCACAGGAAGCATCCCTTGGAGCTGGGTATTGCCCTGGGATAGGGAGCAGCAGCCTTGTGGCACTCAGGGTGTCCCACAGGTTTCATTACGAAAATGGGGAAGTCAGGGAAGGACTTTTGGGATGTTTAAAGCATCTGCGTGAATGGAGAGATTTTTTTAGGGATGAAGTAGTTCATTGTTGAGCTTGGCACAGAGCTCTTAGGACTCCACATGGAAAAGCAAATTAATTATCAAATTCTACTCCACGCCCGTGACAACTCTGTAAAGGGGATTATTGCCTGCCCAAAGGGGAGACGGAAGGAAAACAGGGAAAGGAAAAAAAAATATAAGCTGATTATGAACACAATCAGTAAGAGAGATTTATATAACACCTAAGAAAACATACTCTGACATTTCCTCACACAGCTGCAAGGAATGAAGAATCCAAGCTCTAGGACTGCAATTAATGACTTGATTTAAGGATTGGTCACAGGTGACCTGGAGGTCCTTTCCTGGTACATTCCTATCCAACCCAAGAGGAATTATTGTGTCCCTCAGGTTTCCCTGTGCTGGACATGCTGACTGAAATCAAACTTGAATTAAAAGGAAACTCCACAGAGAGCTGTTGGTACCTGAAATCCTCCAGGTTCCTCTGAACCTCTGGACAGACTTTGTCCTGCATGGTTTGGATGAACTGGCGGTGGAGCTCCTCAGGGAGCAGTTCTGGCCTTCTCCTGTCTGTGAGGCACAAAATTCACCAATTATTCCTCTAACAACAGTCCCCACCTTCAACAGAGCCGTTTCCCTGAATTAACCCACCCTTTGCCTTTCACTCCCACAAACACAGCACCCTACCTAATTCCAAGGAGATTTCATCTGGAACTGGGACTTTCAGGTTCTGCAAAAGGAAAGAAAGGCTGGGAGAACCAACAGAGCAAAGAGCACCCAATGAAACACACAGATCACACACTGAATTCCCTCAAAAGCCAAAATCCTCCAATCTGAGCACCTGCTGGTTTGAAAAGGGGAGACTCCCATGAATAGATTGTAATTCACAGGGATTATTTCATCTGAACATGTGGTCTATAAACCTCTGCTACAGTTTCTGGGAGTTTAATTCATGACAGCAAAGAATTTTCTCAGCTTTCCAACAGACTGATAAAATTTCCCAATCCTTGGAACAGCCACATCAATACCCACAGCAATTATTAACTAAAAAGCAATGCAGAAGAGCCAGAACTTGCTTACCTGCCACTAAATTATTTCTGCTGTCAACAAAAAATCCCCTGGGATTTATTTTGTTACCAGGCATCTGAGGCCATTCATTTTCCTGGTAACATTTCAACAAAAATACTTCAAACTTTTATTACGTTGTTAAATTTTATGAAGTTATTTCTTAAATATTATTCCAATTGTTATTTTTAAAACAATCTATTTTGGAGGGCTTTAACCCCCTTAGTTTTTCGCAGTTCAGGTTGAGTGGAGAAAGGTCAAAGTCAACTTGCTGGACACGTGTGAAAATGAGGAAAACAAGTGGAACCTACTGCAGCTCTGTCCAGGAAAAACTGGTAAAACTCCAGGAAAACACGCCGGGTCTCTTTGGAGTTGGTCTGTTTGTACAGGTCTGTGTAAAGGTAGCACAGCTGTGGGGAACAGGAGGGCAAGAAATTAGGTGAAAACCATGAAAACTCCAAGTTTTCTTTCCAATAGTTCAAGGAATTCAGCAGTGCTGGGTTGAAACCTTTCCTGGCTCCTCAGGGAGGTGCCCTGGCAATGGTGGGAGAGGGAAGGGGCTGGAAAAGAGGCACAGAGAGGTCAGCCCTTCCCTGTAGACAATTCCACACCTGAAGGTGGAATGAGAGGCTTTCAAGAGATAAGTAATTATTTGTAAGCAGCCAAATGTAGAAGACACAATTCTTTTTGTGCTTCTCCATTTATCTGAGGAGATAAATGTGGATTTATCACCCTCAGGCCTGCACAGGGTCTGCACTTCCCTCCTTGCCAAGTCATGGCACTGAGAGCTACACAAGATCTGGTGAAGATTCCCAAATGTGAGCCAGGGAAACAATTCCAGAGCTTCTCACCAGGGCTGCAGGATCAAACTGGGACACCACGTGGTGCAGGAGAACAGCCAGGTGAGCTGGGCGGGATTTCAGGAGCTCGATGTTCTGGAAGCAGCTGCACTGCCCATTGATCTGCAGGGATACACAAGAATTACATCTGAATTATTGAGGAACAAGAGAAAGGACAGCTAAAATAGTTCAGAGTAAGTATGCCAAAGCCCACACTGCCATGACAATAATTCAGGATTTAACAGAGACTGAAGAAAATTAAATAAGGCTAATTAATTTCTAGAAAGCTTGAAGTTAGGAGAAGGACGAGGAATAACACAGACTCAAAGATGGATATAAACTCCCCAAATGTTTTTATTTGGCAGGATCAGCAATAAGAGGAATCCCACTCCCTAATTCTTATTTCACCATACAAGAAGTGCTCAGCACAAACAAGGCAGTTTAGGAACAGGGGCACAGAATTCTGGTTGGTGGGGAGAAAAGGCTGGAAGTCATTCCCACCTGCTCCTGCTCCGTGTCAAAATCATCATCCTCTGCTCCAATGATCTGAGTGCCCACTCGGGACAAGGGGCTTCCAACACTGGACTGGGAGTCCTGGGGAAGAGAAGGCAGGAGAGCACAATGCTGTGATTGTCCTTCCCAGGAAAACTTCGAGATATTCTCATCATTTTAATCTTTCAAGAATGCCACGGAAACCCACACGCCCCCACTCAACCTTGGTTCCCTTTCCCAAAAGCTTCTCCCAGGATCCAAACACTCCCAAACACCAGATCAGGTGGTTCAAGAGCAGCTGCATCACCTGCAGCCAGGAGCACACCAAGCACGTGGCACGTGGCAAATGCCGTCTCTGCACAGATGGGGAAATGTGGCTCTGGGAGGACAAGCAGAGGAGGGGAACGAGAATTCAGGAATCATCCCAAGGATGATGATGTGTTCAGACAGGTCTGCACTTCCTGCTGCGTTCCACTTGCAGCCCTGCTGGGAATGCCAGCCTCCAAATGGCCGAATATCCTAAAAAAAGGCTGGACTCAAGGAATAAAACACGTGCAACTGCTCTGCTTATTCCAGGCCCAGCTGTTTTACTGCTGATTAGGTATTTCTTGCCTCTAAATGGTCCTGCTCTTAAGCTCCATAAACATTTACTCAGCTAATTAACTTTCCCTGCACCACTTTAATTGCATTTTATCTTCTAAAGCAAAGTTCAGGCATGCTCCATTTAGAAAGTGGGGGAAAGCAGCAAGATTTTAATGGGTCCATTAGAGGAGATGTTGTTGTGACACTTGATGTTCTGTACTCACAGTATCTTGAAGCTCAGCCTTTTCTGGGCTCTCATCTGGATAAATCCTCTCCTTCAGGCCACTGCGAGGACTCTGGGAAAGAGGGAAGTTCAGTTCTGGTAAGCACCAGCAAGTCCAGGAAAGGGAGAACTGCACAGTGCAGTTTGTCAGCCACAACAGCCAAAAAACTTCTCCTTTCTCACAGGAAAAGGAGGTGTGAAACACCAGACTAAAATCTGTGTCCTACATGCACAGTTAACAAACAAAAAAAAAAACCCCAAAACACAACTGAATGCAGAAGTGCTGCTCAGAAATCTGGTGACAGTGAGCAACAGCTGAGCTGTAAAATCCCCAGCCCTCGGCTTTCTCCTTGCTCTCTCCACCTTCTCTCAAAGCTCAGCTCTCTCCTCCAATCTCCCAGCAATCCTCTTGCTCAGGAAGCCCAGAAGAGCCTTATTTGCAAAAACCACGTGCTGCTGGCTCATCTTCAGTGTGGCCAAAGGTTTTTCCAGCCAGGCTACTGCTCAGGCTGTTGCTTTCCAGCCTGGCTTTTTCCCAGCTGGAGAACTCTTTCCACTTCCAAATGTTTCTTTCACCCCTGATCCTTAAGTTTCTCAGAGCTGGATTGAAAATGGAATGTTTGGTGTGCCGATCACCTGCACTGATCAAATACCATCCCCAAAACAGACAGGATGATGATTATTAGGAGGATAATGATGAGTTTTGTGTTGCATCTATTATAGACAATAATAGATGCAGCAGGAGCTGGTCAGATTGGGAGTTGGAATGTTTCAAATTTTGTGTTGCATCTATTATAGACAAACACTGAGCGGGAGCTGGTCAGATTGGGAGTTGGAATGTTTCAAAACGGAGTCGTGGATGCTCCCATCTAACCCCCCTCCCTTTCACTTCCAACTGCTGGGACAAATTTAGCTCCCACATCCTTAAGTCAATCCACAAACTTAGGCCAAATCCAAGCAGAGAGTCTCAATTCCCCTGCACTAATCAGACAGTGACTTAATTAAGGATTAGGCACCAAGGGAGAGCGCAGGAGCACTAACTGATTGGTAACTAATGAGTGAAGTCACTTAAGAGCCTTTGCTGGTGCCAAGAGTTGAAGCTCATTCGGCAGAAGGAAGCTCTTTCCCACTTTCCTGGCAAGCTGCCCACTGCCTGGATCTGAGTCCCAGTGTGCAGTTGGAATATTCCCTTCAAAGATGCTCTAATAGACAAATGAGTTTTGAGAAGGATGCTGGCATCCATCTTTCTTTGTTTGGTTACAGGGATTAATGCCAGGACAATCTAACCCTGGATAAAGCCCCAAAATCTATTTCTCTCCCAGTCTCTAATCCCAGTCCAACATACCAGGTTTTCAGAGGGAAAAGGTTTTGCTGGGCACTGAGGAGCCTGTTCCAGTACTGCACAGTGTTACCCAGGCCAACAAACACAGAATCTGCCAAGGAAACCCAAATGCAAGAGGGAGGGAAGCAAAGCCTCGGGGCTGTCCCAGACTCACATCAGCAATGTCACTGTTGGGTCTGGAGGGGCTGTCACCACTGAAATCCAGTTTGCTGCCACTGTCCCCACTCTCTGCCTCCCCCTCACTGATCTGCAGCGACTCCGACCCAGACCTGGAGGACAAGACTCCATCCTGGAAAGATCAAAGTGAGTTGGGAGACAGCAGAATATTTCAAGAGACCATCCTTAAACAGCAACTCCTTCAAAAGCCAGTTAGCTCACATTACTCATAAAACCTTCTTAATTTATCTAGAAAAGGCTGCAGTGCTTTTCTAGAAGAAAACAACAAAACCCACACCAAGTTTTCAGCACTTTTAACACATGGAAAAGGGAAAAATGACACGGCCCACGTTTATTTTTTTTCAAAAGCGAAAGCAAAATTGTTTAAAGCCTCCAAGAATGACTTCATGCGTGTATTTTAAGTTGCACTGACAGATAATAAACACATCATTGTTTGCACTTGTTCTTAAAAGCAGGTTTTTCACAGCTGAGCTGAGAGCCCACTGTAAAATCTACTCCACATCCTGACATTACAGTGCCTGACAGCCAACTTCAAATGTCATCTCTAGAGGGTGCAGCCTGCCTGTCCGAGCACAGGGAACTGCAGCTTGCCTAGAGCACCATCAGCACCCCAGAATTGTCCCCAGAGCAGCCTGGCACCCTGTTGTACCTGAGAGCAGCCCGTGGCCTTGGACAGCTGCTCCTGCAGCTGAGGAATGTGTTTCTTTGCCTCCTGGATCTCCTTGAGCAGGCGGGTGGAGGAGGTTCGGCCATACTCCTCCTGGAGGAACTGGAACAGAATTGTGTGGCTGTTTTAAATGATCACCAGCACATCTGCACGCTCAAGGAGCTGCTACAGAATGTGTGTTTTACACAGCTCTGCTAATAAATTGTGATTCAACAAGCCCTCTTTGCATCGCTTCCCCCGCCTTCTCTCCAACCTGCACAACTCTAGTACCTGCAGCCTCTCCTGCTCCTTCTGGAGCATCTTCCTCAGAATCTCCACCTTCTGGTTGTGGACAATGTTATTTTCCTCCTAGGAAATACAGAGAGATGAAGGGTTGGGGTATTTCTGGTGGAGCTGAGCAGATAAGGAAAATAGACATGCACATTTTTCACCTACTTCCTAAGCATGGGCTCTGAAAAGCCCGATGAGAAACAACTCACATTTCCAACCCTATGCTAGGCATTCTTTCTTAATTTTGAACATAGCTATCAACACTTTAAAAACCTGTATTTCTACTATCTCAAACAGAACTAGACATTTTTAGTTGCACAATGCTTTTTCAGAAGTGAACAAATACCCACTGACAGGACAGATATTCCACTGCCAATTTGAAGTGTGAAAAAATTCAGGCCAAAATCACCCGACTCCATTTCTCCCTTGGAAACAGAGCTTTAAGCCTTACCCCCATGAGCACTGGGCTGGTGATCCTTTCTGCATTCCCTGACGTGCCAGGCGAGTGGGGGGATGTCATGATGGGAGACATATGCCCAAAAGCTGCCAGATCCACGTCGGAATCCGCCAAGGGAATCTGGGGCGACCCTGGAGGGCGCCCCTGGACAGTGAGAGCTACATAGGAACCCGCTGTGGGGACACAAGGACAGGCACAGGTCACACACACGGGGACATTTCCATGGTTCTCTGGTTTCCCTCACTGGCATTTCACCCTGCAGACACAATTCACACCATTCCTCCTCCAAACCAATGAACCTGAGAGCACTGCTTGGTTTAGAAATCTGTTCAAATTTCAGATGTTCCAAAAACCTTCATGAGAATCATCCCTTACAAAAGCAAGCAATCCGATTTCCAGCCCAGCACGTTACATTTACAGCGCACACACACAAAATAAACCATCACCACCTCCTTCTTTGTAGCAGAAAATCCACCAGGAACGTATTTCCTGTAGTGCTCTGCAATGTACACATCAAGTGCCTGCCCAGCTGTGGTAGTTCAGGTGGAAACAAAAGATGGGAAAGCACCCAGGCAAGGCTTGATGGTAATTCAAACATTAAGTCAAGGAGAAACTACAGGGGAATGTATCAGCTTGAATTCAGGATGTCAAAATAACCCCAATTTCACTTCTCTGTTCCACACACTCCCTTTATCTCTCAGCACTGACCTCACCCTTGTCACTCGAGCGGGCCCTCGGAATGATGCCTGCCATGCCTTAGAGGTGACAGAAGAGCCACCTGCCTTTACTTACACTTGATCAGCTTGACCACCTCCAAATGGTTCGAGTGTGTTACGAGAGTCCCGTTCACCTGGGCAGGGAGAGGGGAAAATTCAGTGTTTAACTCCTGATTTCCAAGCAGTTCCGCACATTCCACAGCAGGCACCGGGAGGAGGAGCAGCATTTTCTTCTCCCCCATCTCCGTTACTGCGTCTTTCAAGACATTACCAGATAAATAATTTATCCTTCTAACAGTTTATCTCGGTGAGCAGAGCTCTGCAGAAAGAAAACTCTGCACACATCACCAAAAAGAACCCAAGGAGGCAGGGAAAGGAAAGAAAAAAAAAAAAAAAAAAAAAAAAGCAATCCATCTCTGCCTGGGCAGAAAAACAACAGGGTAGCTAATTTAATTCATTAATTTCAATGCCTGGTTGAAATCCCAGCTCCATCTGTGTCAGGAGCTGCTGTAGCATTTTGCAGCAATAGTTTACACAGTCTTTTAAGTTACTGATTTGATTTCTTACTCGCTTGGGACTAAAAAAGAACATTGATGTGGGGGCAGTTAGGGGGAAAACAATAATTCAGGCAGGCCATTTATGTACATACAGGTCATTATTAACAACTTTTCCTTTTCTTCCCTGCCATTTCTGGTTTTATTGTATTAGTGATACTCGAACCTGGCAGGATGCTGAACTTAGCCATAAAATCCTGAGATGAGGAACACTGAAACTTAGACCATTCCTAATGCCAACACCACAGCAGATATACATCAATGACTTTTTTTTTTTCAGGGAAAGGAAAGAGCTCATTTAAGACAAAGGACCCACTTCTCTCACAATTTAAATGCTCTTACCTTGATAATTCTATCACCCGTCTGCACTCCAGCCCGCATGGCTGCTCCATCTGGAGGGGCAAGAAATCATTTAGTTCCCGTTTCAATACAATCATTTCTAGCAAAAATGGTTGTAAGACTTCTGTAAAACATGCCAAATACTTCTGCACTCAGCCAGACTTCCTCTATCAGTAAAATCTCTGAGTATCAAGTCTAGAGCAGTTTTGCTTTCACCTGGCACTGGATACGCCAGGCCACAATCCCACCACGTGCCAAGGACTCACTTCCTCCCCCTGGGATGCAGGAGGTCAGCTCCAAATCCACCAGATCACAGAAGGAACCAGCTTGGAAAAGACCTTTGAGATCACCAAGTCCAACCTATGACTTAACACCACCCCATGAACTGAACCATGGGACTGAGTGCCACATCCAGGGATGGGGACTCCACCACCTCCCTGGGCAGGTGATTCCAGTGCCCAATCACTTTTCCAGGGACGAGTTTTTTCCTGATGTCTAACCTAACCTTTCCCTGGCACAGCTTCAGACTGTCCCCTCTCGTTCTGTCAGTGATTTCTGCCTGGGAGAAACTACAGAGGAAGGGATTCACTGCATCCCCACAGCTCAACCCTGTCCTTGCACATCCCTTCCCAAGCTGCAGCCAGCCCGCTTGGGGAGGGCTTTGGGAGCTTTCTGCTCCAGCTCACACATACTTCCAGGATCCCCATGGAAAGCTGGCAGGTGCGAGGGTGTTCTCACCTTCCTTGACGGACTGCACGAAGACGGGGTTGTCCCCGCTGACCGTCAGCCCAAAGCCGTTCTCATCCCGCTGGATCACCACACACCTCTGCACCAGGCCTGAGGACACAGGGGAGAGGGCAGCAAGGAGAGGAGGAGAGGAACACAAAGAGACACAAGGCAGGTGTCAGTCCGAATCCTTATCTCCCAGATAATCACAGAGTGCTCAGTGGAATGGGGATAACACAGCACAGGGGAAATATAGGAGAGACAGGGCAGCAGGCCAGAAATGGAGAGGGATGTCAAGACAGGTCAAGCTTATTGCTCCAGCTACACAAAATGGAGGAATCTCACAGCAGAGATGCAGACAGCTCCGGCACATCAGAGACAACCTGAGGGAAAAGCAGGATTTAAAGAAGAGCAGCAGTACCCACACCGATGAGCAGAATTTCCCTTTGTCTGCATTAATAGTTCAGAGGGCTGTCAGGTACCACTGCACCACCAAAAACCCCTCACAGCTTCTACAAGCTGCTCTGAAAGAGGAGCACAAATCCCTCAGAATAATACGAGGGGGTTGGACTAAAACAGATCTATTGATCAGGAAAATTCTCCCAATTCTCAGCCAAAATCTCCTCCTGGGGCACCTTCTGCTCCAGGTGAAATATTGCACAGAGCCAGAACAGCAGAGGTGAACAAGTACAAGCCACACTCAACTGCCCTGAACAGGGCTTCTGAAATAAACAGCAGTTCAGGGCCAAAATCCCAGGAGATGAATCTGCCCCTCCTTTAACCTGCTGTGAGACATCAAAGGCAACTTGTTTTGTTTCCTGGTGCACTCAGTATAATGTGAGCACAAATGCTGGTGCAGAGATAAATTCATTTAGTAGGGGAAGCATTTGGACCAGGTGGGAAGCTGGGGATGTCTTTTGTTCACCTGGAAATGAAATAAGGGAAAGACAAAACAAAAGCCAGCAGCAGCCCTGGCACACTCCTTGCCAAGCACTTTCCTAGGAGCAGCTGCAAAAAGCCTCCCACAAGGGAGCCCTCATCCTGAAAAGTCACTTCAGGAACTCTGTAAAATGCTCCCCCAATGTTCTTTTATTTACATCACCCTTCCTTCTAACAGCTTGCTTTGCTTTTCCATTTCTAAAAGCACAGCAGGCAAAATTCCTACACTGGCACCTTGAGAAAGAAATCAGAGCTCTCCCAAATGAGATTCCAAAACTGCAGCAGTTTTGTTTGGTATGGAGGGAACACGGGGAACTGGGAAGATGCTGTCCCAGCCAGACTGGCTTTTCTGGAATGAGTTTTAAGGGATGCATGGTAACAGAGCAGGGAGTCATTCCCGTGTCTCACACTGCTCCCAAACCACCGTGGCTCCTTTCACTTCTCTGGAGCAACTCCCCATGGAAATGAGGAGCCTCAAGAGCAAACACTGCCTGCCCAGTCAGTCCTGTTCTCCTCCAGTGTGGCACAGATGAAAATGGGTGTGGGAGCAGTGGAAAAAGTGTTCCAGGCCTTCTGCAGCACTGTCACATCCCAGTAATTCCCCTCCTGCCAACAAAGCAGGGCAAAGCATGGGATACCTCGTGCTCTGCGGGGCTGGGGAAGAGATGGAAAGGATCCCCCCACCTTTCACCCCCTCTGCACAGGGATGAGTGAAGGAACATGCCTCTCCCTCGTGCACCTCCCCTTCTTTTATATGACCAAGCTTCTTGAAGCCTCACTTCCCAAGAATGATGCCTGGGGCTGGGGTGTGGGAACTGGTGCTCTTTCAGAGAAACAGCTCCTTTCCAGCTCCCTGCCAGCCCCACAGGTTGGATGAGTAAGGCACTAAACTCAGCTTTTGACTCACGAGGACTGTCCTGGTTTAAAGACACAGCAGAGCCCTGAGTCTGCTCTGCCATTGGATTTCTCTTTCTCCAGAAGCAATAATCCTTGGATCTACTGATAAACTTCCTCCTTGGGTGAGCCAGATGCCAAAGCAGTGCCAGTGCAACATAAACTGACCAGGCAGAATATAATTTAATTTAATTCAAGTTTATTAAAGTTAAACTCTCATTCCACAAGGCTCAATTTCACCCAAGAATTTAAATTTAGAATGGAGAGACAGCTGAAATTAGGACAACTTGACCCAAAATTAGTCCATAATTGCTTTTTCCTGTACTTGTTTCCTTCAGATAAGGAGCAAACACTTAACCCTTCCCCTAATCCAATATAAAAGGCTGGAATGAGGCGTAGGAGATACCATGCATGACTGAGACACAATTTATAGTGATTTTAATGAAGTTATCTTAAAGTTTCTTGGAGATAAGTGTGACCTGCAGGACTAGATCAGCTCTGATAGCACTCCCTGCCTGAACCACCCTTCACGTGCTCTCTTCTACTCTGCTCACTTTCAACTATCTCACCGTGATATTTCACTTTTTCCAGCTGAAACTTAGTAAGTATTACAAACTCAACAGAATTCATCACCGACAGTACTCAAAATCGAATCAATAATCATCTTAATTCTCATTTTTGCTTTCCCTTAACAGTATCTTCATGTTATGAAGTGAGTTATCACTTAACTATGCTTTAAATCTCTGTGTCTTCAGTGGATTCATAAAATTCTGGAGGAAAACAATAATAAATCTTTCTCTTTTTTGTCCCCATGGAGATGAAAACTGCCCCAAACTCACTGGTGTAGCCTCAAGCCAGGAGCACAACAAAGCAGCCAAAGGTGTGCTGGAGTTACAGAGGTTAAAATTAAAAGTGAAAGCAGAGAGAAGAATGAAAGCTGAGAGGAGTGGCTCCTCAATAGGTGGCACTCGTCCCTCTCCCTTCTCCAGCCCTGCTCCAAGAGCGCCTTTGGGATGGTGGAAGGGCAAAGCCTGAACTTCTCAAGGTCACTGACACCCCATGGCCAAAATAATTCTCTCAAACAGCCTGGCCAGACACATCTGGGCTGTCCAACAGCTGCTCTGGGAGATCGCTTTTATTTGTCTCCTCTGTACATCCTACTTGGAAGTTATTTAACGAAACAGGGAATTTCTTTAGCAACAAACAGGGCAGGGGGTTCACTCTAAAAACCCGACTGAGAAAATGGAGACACCAGGATGGATGGGGCTGGGAGCAACCTGGGCCAGTGGAAGGTGTCCCTGCCCATGGAATGGTTGGAAAAAGAGCATTTTTAAGGATTCTTCCAACCCAAACCAGCCTGGGATTCCATGGGACATGAATTCCATCTCCCAAGTCTGCAGGACATGGCCTGGGAGCTGAGATTTGGGAACTAAAACCTCCCCTGGGGGCATGAGGCCACCATAGGAAAATGCAGTTTAACAGAGGGATTTGAAATGAATCATTCCATAAACAAAAAGCCAAACTCCTCAGGGGTTTGAGAGGGGACAAATGTTTCACTTCATTTGGGAAGCTTTCTGTCTATAAATTATTGTCAGAAATGCTGCTCCACAAAGAGAAATAGAACTTTTATGAAGGCAAATTTCTCTGAAAAAATGGTGGCCACAACATGAAAATGCAAAGCTGATTAAGAACTGCAAAAAAAACCCCCAAAACCCAGGGAGAAAAAGTTTCAATTAAAAACCATCTCAAATTTCAAAACAAAATCCAAAAACTTATCACAAAGTTGGAGAAAATCTGTGAAAGAGTTTGTGTCAAGTCCAGGCTGATATTTAGGCCAGAAATTGATGACTGCTAAATAGAAAGATCTTTGGGGACCAACCAAGTTGTGAGGAAATGGAAAGAGAAACTGATACCTCAGCTACCACCTTGAAAGGTAATTTTAGCTTTAAGTTCATTTAACAGATGAAAATTCTACTTTTAGAAAAACATATTAAATACCATGAGAGATCATGGCACTAATTAGCAAATTACAGCATAACAAACTACACTCAAGTGTCTCTCCTGACCATCTCAATTTTGTTGAACAGATAAACACGGGAGGGTTGGATTTAAGAATGAAAGTATCTCACTGAGAGCTTCATGTCACCATAATTAACTTCTGTACATTAGAACAATTTCCCTCCCTGACCACTCTGCCCCTCCAAGCCACTCACACACTTGCAGAAATTCTGGCTCCTTAATTCAAAATTTCAAGAGGTGAGAACAAACACCCAGCAAAGCCACACCTCCTTTCCCTGTTGTCATTCCAGCCTTCCCCATTATTCCCTTTCCAGAGGCCAGCCACCATCCAGTCAGCAGCGAGGAAAATATCAGTACAGTATTTCTACTTGTAGGGTTTGGAATAGTTTGGTCCCTTCCAAAGCAAACAGCAGAGTTCCGCACACATTCCAGAGAAACCTGGGAAAAGCAGACAAAAGGCAGGGCAAGGCCCAACAGAGCTGAGGCTGCTGCAAAGGAAGGATGAGTGGAAGCTGCTCCCACAGATCCTGGACACGGGGACAGCATCTGCAGGAAGCCTGGGGGAAGTCACAGCTTACGTCAGGAAGTTGTGTTTGGTTCTGGCACACAGGGAAAGCCAGGCCACTGCCCGGGCTGGGGCAGAGGGATCACCACGGAGATGTTCCAGCAAAGGCAGCAAATGCTTCCTGTCATTAACCCACAGCACCTCCAGCACTTCACAGCACCGGGCAGAAAGGAGCCCAGGGTGGTTTGGTTATCCTGACTAACCTGGCAGGGGAAGCAACAAGGCTTCAACACCAGAAAATCATCCCCAAATCCCTGCTGTTCCAGCCCTTTCCCTGCTCATTCCCTGGGAGGGTGGCAGGAAGAATGACAAGCTGCAGCAAGCCAGCTCTCTCTGAGACAGGTTTCCATCAAGGCACCCTCCAAAGCTGTTTACAGCTCTGAAGGAACACTCTCACACCCTCAGGAACATGACTATCATGTTACTTTTCTTTAAAAAAAAAAAAAAGTGTGTGATTCAAAATTCCAGGGGAAGTGAAGAGATCTCACAGAAAGAACAGGACACACCTCCCTGAACTGCACCAGCCTTTCCTAACATGCCTATGTTGGTTTAAACTCTTCAGGGTTGGTGTTGTTTGGTTAGTTTTTAGTGTTTCTTGCTCTGACAGCCTCATTTTGTATTCCAGAGGTGGGTTAAGAAGCTGGAGCACAGCCATGAACACCTGGCAGTTTATTCCAGTGGAATGATAAAAGCTGATGATTCTGGAAGAGTCATTGCATCCAAAATCCTACAGCAGCAGCAATTTTCTGAACAAATTAAAATCAGAAAGTGTCACAGACTGTTTTAAACATGAATTAAAAACAAAAAAACCACCACCGAAACAAGAAAGGAAGAGAGCAACCCATGGCTGGAGTTAAGACATGCACACCTGGAAATAAGAAATGCAGCCAGATTCAGCCCAAGTCCAAGGGGCTGGAGATGCTGACAGGATCCAAAAAAACAACTTGTGAGAACTCATTCCCTTCTAAATTCTAAGGTATGAATGCAAATATCTACAGCGACTGGAAATGGAATAAGTCATTACAGGATGGGGAGTGTCACAGCCCAAGACTGACACATCTGGGAAAGCTGAGGGAGCAAACAGGCCCCTCATGGGGAAGGGACAACGCCAGGATGTGTGGGGATATTCCCATCCCAAACTCATTATGTGCCATTTATTCCAGCCTCCAAGCCCAGGAGTGCAGGGCCACTCACTCCCTCTGAGACAGAGAATGGGGAAATTCACATCCTTACATTCATTTAAATTATTTACAGATACATTTCTCCATTTCTGTTCAAAGGAACTGACAGAGACAACCTACAAATAATGCAGGGAGATGCATTTCTTGCTCCAACCTCCACGGTGAGAAGATGGCACAGACTTTCCTACAAGCACAAACCCCTCGGGAGCTGTGCCCTCACTGCCAGGAGCACCCAGTGACACCAGGAGGGCACTCCCAACTCTCCACAGGTGCCAGATCAAACCTTTTCCAGCCACTACCACGCTACAAGCTGAGAACTGAAGCAGGATTGAAGGGCAGTCCCTGCTGCAGAGCCAACCATGCGGATCAGGGAAGGGGGAAAAGCCTGGGATGCACAGACAGGAAAAGCAGGAGCTGCCCAGGGGGAGGCTGCAGCTTTGGCTTACCATACGTCTCGGATCTACTCTCCTCAGAACTAGACTTTGTCTTCTTGGAGGAGCTATCTGCACGAGAGCAGGAGAAAAGGAGAGAGAGATATAGAAAATATGGAGACTAAACATGAGAAAAAAAAAACCAAAAAAAAAAAAAAAACCAAACCAAACTTCATGAAAAACACAGACTTGGATTTATTGGGTTAAATCGTGCAAAACACAAATAAGATGTGAACAAAACATAGGTGGAACACTTGGAATAAGGGGTGAATAATACACGGAGACACAGGTAACAGCACACAGAATCTGTTACAGGAGCTAGGACACAACCAAAGGAGCTCTCTGCAGTAACTACAGATGAAAAACCAGTCCAAGCACAGAGATTCTGGCAATGTTGCTCCCCAGAGTAAACAACCAGCACAGGCACAGCAGTTCAGCATCCTGAATTCACCCCTCGAAAAGAAAAGGATTTTCTGAAGGCTGCACTGCAGAGCTCCCCTATCAAATCCCAAGCCAGGTAACAGCTCTCAACATTGGAGTGACTTTCTGCAAATTAAGATTAGAGGATTCCTGAAGTTTGTTTCTGGAGAAACTAAATTCCTTCTACAAAACGAGTTCACAGCCTGAGATTTCCCCCGACCTGAAATGACTCTACATTACCTCTCCCAAATGGCAAACAAAAAAAAGGTGAGCATTAAATCAGGTTTTTTTTCCCTTACAGGATGTCTTTAACTGGCATTTAAAGCCCATTTTCATTTATTTTGTGCACACTAGAAGGACTCATGCAGCCAGTGGCAGAAACCATGACCAGGGTGGTTTATAAACATCAGCCTTGTGCACAAAAAACCCCACATCCTGCAAATTGTGCCACCCTTCCATTCACCTCCCCTGTGTTCCCCAAGCCCCAAGGAAAAGCCTGAATGCACAGACAGGAAAAATGCACCTTGCATGGGGCCAGGGGGCTCAGACAGGAGCAAGCATTTCATGATCAGGCACTGGGTGAGTGTTTCAGAGAGGGTAAGAATCCTGTGTTCATCCTCATTTCCCTAATTGAACCTTTGGGAAGGCTAAATAAAAGCAGGATAGCAAATCCTTTAAAATGAGGTGTTCATCTTCAAATGTGTCATGTTGGGAAGCACAAATTCACTTTGCAAGTGGCAGAGAGGGATCAAAATGCACCAAAGAGCAAAACAAACCTCCAAAAACTAAAAACCCCAACAGGGCAACCCAGTGCTGGCTGAGCCAACCACATCTCCAATTTCAGACTTCACTAAAGAACTCCTCACAGCTAATTACAGCCTTTGCCTCCTGACTTTCCTGAAAGTGGAAGTTGTTATAATTATTTACTGATACACTAATCCAGGTTGATTATGAGGGTGTTAAAAATCAAGCCCACATTCATTTCAATGCCCACATTGCCTCTGCAGAACAACACAGCTCTGAAAACCACATTTATGGCACATTAAAATCATTTTTATTCTGCTTCCCAGTGCTTTTGCTGGGGTTTTTTCTCGAATTTTAGGATTTTACCTGTGGGATCAAAGTCGTGGGTGCTGCTGCAGCGTTCAACCTTCTGCTTCTTGTCAGCTGGAGACTCTCTGCTCAGAATGCTGCCATGTCTGGGGCACAGAAAAGCACAAAATCCTCACTGCAGAGCCCACAGGAGCTGCCTGACTGCTCAGAAAAAACCTCACCCAGCTCTGCCTGCTCACCAGAAATTCAGACTGAAATGTAGGCATCGAGTTCGCTTAAAAAATTTATTCCCAGGCTGAATTCAAAGGGGAAAATGATCTCCCTTGCAATCTCTGGGAGCGTATCCAAGGTTCCAGGAACAGTCTTGGTAACCTCCAGAATTGGTAACAGCAAGTGCATTCTCTTTATCAGTCAGCATCAGCCCGTATTTTATTTTAAAAGCGAAATAAATTTAATGGAAAAAGCCCTCCTGAAATCTTAACTCTCCCAGCAAACTTGAAATATCTCAGCATGCCAAAATTAAAGATTCAGAATAGCCCCAGAAGGGAAGCACCTGTACATGATGTACCAACAGTGTCCCTTCCCTGACCATCTCAAATCTCAGGTAAGATGAGCCCCCAGCCATGTAACAGAATGCAAACATTCACCCTATGCCAAGGACACCACCAACAAATCTATTTTTGGCACCTTATCCCCATCTGGATATTGATTTCCTCACATCTGTAATGGGTACTACAAGCTGTGTTTGTGTATTTATATTTTTTTATGAACTTTTAAAAGCATTCCCCCTGTAAAAATGCTGCAGCATCACTGACAATAAAAAAATACATAATTTACAATAAAAAAAACAATTTTCAGGAACTCACCTCGAAGGTTTTTTGAGAGGAAACCTGAAAAGAAAAAAGAACAGAAGTTTAATGTATGTTTTTCAGTATTAGGTTTGATATCACCATTAATGCTTAAATACCAACAGTTATTTTACACTTCTGTGATACCTTCACAATCTCTATTTTCATGGAACTCCACGAACTTGCCATCTTTGAGACAAGTGCAACAAAGTTGAAATTGTATTACCTATTCCAAGTAGCATTACACATACAGGTAACAAAAGCAACAAAGTTGAAAGGAGAAAAAAGTCTGTTTGTGTTCGTAACTGAGGAAAACGTGGGATTTACGAATCCAAGATTTTTTTTCCCTTCAATTACTGCCAGGACGAGGTGGTGCCATCCAGCTCGAGGCACCAAAACTTCTGCTCTCGAAAAACACAACTATTTCCTTCTCAGACTCACAAGTTCAGCTCCATTCCTACTCGTTTTGTGTTTTAGATCCTTCATCTGGAAGGCAAAACACACCTCTAGAGCTGTGCAAGGAAAGACCAGGTAACCTAAATCACTTTTTGTTCTAAATGAAGGCTCTACAGGTGTTTTATAGCTGATAATTTCCCCCTCTATATACAACAGTCATTCTTAATGCATTTTCTCCTATTTATATACATTTTTCCAAGAAGTGCCAGGGTGAGGGATTAGAGGGAAGAAATTCAAGCCCACACAATTCTAACACCACAGACGTTACCAGGGCAATAAATGACCATTTCATAATTTCATTTGATGTTTTTAGTTTAAACAGACCAGTCTGGTAACAATCAACAGTCCCACGGGAAGTCTGGATTAGAACAGGACAACACGAGAGGGACAAGGAGCAGCTCCAAAGTCAGGCTCAGCTCAAAGTTTGGAGCCAAGGGGGTTTGGAATCTTCTCCCAGGCAATGAGTGAAAGAACGTGAGGGAACGGCCTCAGGCTGTACCAGGGGAGGGCTGGACAGCAGGAGGAGTTTCTCCATGAAAAGGGTGGTCAGACACGGGAAGGGGCTGCCCAGGGAGGTTTGGAGCCCCCATCCCTGGAGGTGTGCAGGGAACACGTGGATGTGGCGTTTCTGTGACTCTGAGCTGAGCCATGGCCCCATCCCAGAAACTGGTCCAGCACACAGAACCAAACCATTCTCCCAGAGCTTTCCATCCAAGATTCCTTGTGGCACCACAAAACTGCCCCAAATGCTCCTCTTGTCACCTACTCCCTTCTTCTTTCCTCGATAACTCCACCTCAAGCGGCCCAGGCAGGAAAAGCCCAGTCCTAAAGCTCCAGTAACTCCCTCCCCATTACCTGAAAACCGTAACTAGCTGCACAGAGCCAGCCTAATGCCTCTCTTGGAGCAAGAGCTGTGCCATCAAGTGTGGATACACCCAAAACTGGCCAGCTCCCACATGCCAATCCCCTGTGCAAACATGCACTAATATGGAACTCCGAACGAGCATCTGATGACACATTAGGCAAGGGAAATTAAAATGTTGTCTGCCTGTTCCTGAAAATAATTATACACAGCAAGACACTTGCCATCTTTCAGATAACAGCATCGAATTTAGCTGAACTGCAACAGCAGCTTCCAAACTAAGGGGGAAGATAGGGCCCTGTGATTGCATAAACAGCAGAAAGTTAATTCATTGAAGGCAAGAGGTGGCAGTCCTCTTTCTTCCAGCCCCCAAGAGCTCTGTTTTAATCTGAGAGGTCTGAGAAATCCACTCTGATTCAAATAAGAAACATCCCCTCCTCATTCAGCTCTACCTGCAAAGCCACATCTCTTCAGCATCCCATCCTCCCACTTACGCATTTCAGCCACTGACGGAGGACTTGGTGCAGGACAGACAGCTTGAATCCCAAAGCAAAGCAAACAAAAGTCATCTCAGGCCAATCTAACCCTGCCTGAACCCTGAGCAGTCAACAGATGCAGCAGCAATCAAGTGTTTCATTGAAAAGCAGAAAACAAGAAAAAAAAAAGGAAGCCAGGGAAAGACAGGAAAAGATGCTTAGGATGAATTACACCCCATTTTATTATCTGATGCATTTGAACTTTTGAGCCGCATAAAAAGCCCTACCACCACTGATAAGTATTTTAATGAAGCATTTCAGTGACAAACTTAATCCTGTAGAGGTTCTTATCAGCAGCCAGAACTGCAGGCTCTGCTCCTGCAGCAACAGGCAGAGTTTGTGGACAACACAAAGTGAGCTCACTGTTGTATCTTTTGGGCTGGTTCAGAGCTCTTTATTATCTCTGAAACACAAACGTCCTATTTTCCAGGTCCAGAAGTTGTGTAAAACTTTTCTGCTTATTATACCTAGGCTGGTGATTAATTATTTAGGAAGGAACTTTAAAGTTTTTGTAAATAAAGCAGCACTGAAATCACTGGAATTTTTTCAGTGCTTTGACGTTACCAGTGAATTTCAAGTTCCTGTGGGGTGGGAGCCAAAATCCCCTTGTTCCCAATCCATAGCTGTGCTCACAGCTGGATGGTACAAAGGGTCAGGATCCAGCTGGCTCGGGAGAATTCTCCTCCCTGGGAAGAGACCCCAGCCCAGGGCTGTGTCCCCCATCCCATGCAGCCGTGCCGGGAGCAGTTCTGGGAAGCACTGGAGCCCCTTGGCCACCTGCCAGCATCCCGAGTTTCCTTCTTTTCCCAAGAAGCAGAGAAGGAGGCAGGGACAGGGTGGGAGCAGGGGAGGAGGCAGCAGGGCACCCCAGCAAAGCCTCTGCGTGCTGCACATCCACCACTCCACACCCTCTCCTGCCTTGCCTTTGCTTCACAGGTACTCCCTAAAATCAACGGAGTAAGAAAGGGACGGGCTTTGTCTAGCCAGGCTGAAGGTGAAGCTCTCCAGCCCCTCCAAAAAAACCTCCCCTCCTGGATCTGCAATCATTCCTGGGCACCGAGTTATGAAATCAGAGAAATCTGAGGTGGAAGAGTCAGCTGGGCTGAGGCTACAACGCCGACCCTTGCTGGGAGCATGCAGTACCACATTCTGCCTCTCCTCCCAGCTCCCTGCCTGAACACCACCTGGAGAACATTCCTCATTTCCCAAACGCTGTGTCACTACAGCAGGAAGCGGAGCAAAAGTGGATAAAATCCCATCAAAGATCACAGAGGAGCTCTCGTGAGTTTATCTGTGTTTCAGGGCAACTGATCTTCACTTGCAAATATTCTTACATTTGAAAGCAGCCCTGAAAATCCCCTCCCCATGTTACGGCACCCAGCACAACATAATTCAAATTAAAATATATTTCACCTCCTACTGTAAACAGCAGCAAGAAGGCAGAGCAGGGTGCGGTGAACAGCTGGAGCCTTAATTCCAAATGGAGCTGGCAAGTTTAGGCTCCACGATAAAAACCCTGTAGACATTTTGTCTGATAACTGATGAACATCAGCACATTTTCAAACGAGTTGTTCCACTCTCCCAAATACCAGCACCAATTAAAAGCCAAGTCAGATTTTGTTTTTAAAATGCTGGGTCCGAATAATTCAAAAGTCATTTAAATGCATCAAATTACTAAAAGTGTGTCTTCTTAGTCATGCTGCACTAGGAAAATCTAAGTGAAGAAAATACACCTACCAATAGTTACACCGCAGATTAAACATTACATTTCAAGTTAGCTCACACATAAGCAGCACCAGAGCCTAATAACCACCTCGAAGCGAGGCAGAAAAAGGTAATTTTAAGACTTAATGTGTCAAAAAACATGAGAGCAGGAAGGATTCCCAGCTTCCAGCAGTACAAAGCATTCCATTCTAGCCCGGGAGGTTGAAAATATAGCTGACCATAAATAGCACAGCATCCAGATAACCATGTGGGGGGTTTTTTCCTCCCTTACTAAAATATTACCAGAATTCAAGTATCTGTTATCTCAAAAGCTGATCAAAGAGAAAAATATTTAGATTCAGACAAGGGCCTCAACCTTGGAAATATTTATTCATGTGCCTAACTTTAGTTCCAGGACTGCTCACATGCCTGAAATGAAGCTTGTGTGTGTTTGCACCGTGCAAGGAGAAATTACTCCAACTTGTGCCCAGATGAGTAAGAAATGTTGTGAAACCCATGCAGGAGAGAACAGCCAAAAACTGCTTGCTTGACAGAACTCATCTTTAATTAGGAGATGAACAGTTGCAATAGAAGCTGCTTCAGTGCTTTATTAGTTTCATTTAAAGAAGATGTTGCTTGCTGCAGAAAAACCCTCGGAATGAATTCTAACTCTGAAAGAAAAGCAGCAAGCACAGCTGATCATGCCAAATTCAGGAGAGAGGAGAAATACTCCAGGGTTGATCATTTTCATTGTCTTTTTCATACATTTAGAAAGAGAAGAGGGAAACCAGAGGTTAACTCCAAGTCCCCCCAATAAAAACCCTAAACTATGGCTTTTTAAAATCTCATCCTAATTCAGGAGGTTTCCACCAAGCCACGAGTCAATGAGAAGCCTCTGGCCAGCACCAGCTCCACAGATTTTGGTGAAAAGTGAATTTAGCTCACTTGGAATTCCAGAAAGGTTTGGGTTGGAAGGACCTTCGAGCTCATCCTGCCATGGGCAGGGACACCTTCCACTATCCCAGGTTGCTCCAAACCCCATCCAACCTGGCCTTGGATGCTCCCGGGGATGGGTGTTCAAGATTTCGGAAAGGCTGAGCTGGATTGTGCTCTCCTCTCGTTCATACATCCCCAAATAGATCCTGAAAAAACCAAAGTCTGTTCCTGGGTGACAGGTAAAAATCACTGAACAGTTTCAGGACTATTCCTAGTGCATCCAGCTCCTTTAATACCTATTAAACTTCATTTTCAACACCCTGATTGGACCTCACCGACAGCACTCAGAGAAATGCTTCATTTTCTATCTAAATCTAGGAGGTTTAAAGTGCCCTGAAAGCACAGTAAGCATTGTCATAAATGCTATTCTGCAGATAATTCCCAGAATTTCACCTTGGAAGAGACAGAATGAAAGAAAAACACGGCAGGGAGTTTGTTTTCCAGGGTTGCAGAGGCACAGATCCACCAGAGCAGGTTCTTAAAAGCCCTGACAAAGGCATTAGGGGAGAGTGCTGACACGAAGTGGCACCCGCACGACCTTTCCACGGAGCTAAAGGCAGTTTTGTGTCCCAAGGAAAAGGGCACAGGGCAGTGGGAGAGCCAAAGGAGCTGAGGAGATAACAACTGACAGGCAGATCCAGGGAAAACACGGATGCAGCAAGCGGGCAACTTTTGGCAAGCAGGAGAAAACGCAGCCACCAACTGCAGCTGGAAGCACACCAGGCAGTCTGGGACAGCCCTGATCCAACACATCCAGTCCATTCACCTCGGCATTAACCCACGGAAAGAGCAGCTTTCTGCTGGGTCATCTTTTCCATGGATCAAAGTACAGAAGCTCAGGAAACCACCGCGGTTTTTTCCTAAATAAAAAACCCCCAAAACCACTGCATACCGATGTCAACAGATTGGACCCACGGAGCAGGGGAACGGGGATCCAAATGGGGAGGATTCCTGGGAACTGTCAGAGCCTATGGATGGATCTCAGGGACTTGTGCAAGGAGGCAGAAGGGAGGGAGGCACTGCAAGCTCCATGTTATTTTTGTGGGAGTCCGAGGCAGGCAGCACAGCTGATGCAGTGACTCATGGAGGAATCCTTCCTGGCATTATTAACCTTGCCCTGCTGACAGCTCCGTGAACAGGCATCACTGCCTTTGGAGAAGGAACACGGGAAATTTAGGGAAGTGACCAGAGAGCCCACAGAGCCAGTATGTTCTGTGTCAAACCCCCCTGAACATCCCCAGCAGCCTCAGTGTTGCATCTGCCTTAATAAAGCATCAGGAAATGCCTCCCATTCAATATTTTATCATTTTTCAAGCCACTAATGTCTCTATCCATAACCAGAATATGCCATTCAATTTTCCTTTCAGGAGAGAAAGTGCAGAGTAGCCAACAGAGCCCATCAGCATATTTCCTGACGGATCAGGATATGGATCGATGCAAGGGACTGGTGCTATGGCAACCAACGTGCTGAGCAAAACACTTAAAACTAGGTTAAGATGAATTTGATAAAAATCAAAGTCTGGAAGGCTGGCAAGTTCCATCTGTAAGATGGGGAGGGTCAGGGCTCCAAGAGGAAGGTATTTCTGCAGAAAAAGAGAATTCCACTTGTGCCTTGCCTTCACAGGATGCTTCCTCATTGAGCTTTAAAAAATTAAATACCTATATACAGATTTCTTTCTCATTCTTGTGGTTGGCTCTGGGTGAGGGGCTTCATCAAGAGGGGTGAAGAGAAGGTGGCGGCATGAGAAGGGAGCAAGAAAAGAGGAAAAAAAACCCCCCAGCTTAAATTATGAAAGAAAAGCAGAATGCAAAGATAAATCTGCTCCATAAAACAAACAGCAAGAATTTGGAGATTTGCCTCCACACATGGAATTTCCTGATGATACAGGAATGTATCATCATAGTATGTCCTGTAAAAATGACAAGCAGGGTACTCTGAGTTTACTACAGCCAGCTGTAGCTCTTTCCTCAGCGTCCTTCCCCGTAAAACCCTGAGATGGGAAGGGTTTCAGTCTCTCCATGAACAGCACCATTCGGAAAAGGGAGAAGAAAAGCATCTCCAGAGACGTTTCATCCACAGTTCAGTCATTCAGCCCCAGCCCAAGCAAGTGCCTCAGCTATTTTCCATGACACAAGCACTTGGATTTTTCCAAGAGCTGATGTCAGGGCTTTTCATGGAGAAAGAGCTGCATTTACTGGGCAGGCAAGGAAGGAGGGCTTCCCCAGCAGCTATTCTCAATGTGGCCTTTGTGCTGCTCTGCTGCTCAGGCCAGGACCCTGCAAGAACTTTTAGTCCCCGCAGAAACTCTCCAAAGGGGAGGGGACAGAGACATTTTCAGCAGCCAGTGCTGTTCTTCCACTCCTGACTGACTTCCAAGGCTCAGCTTCCAAGCAGCAGCTTTCCCTCTCCAGGCCCTGAAGTTGTCACACAAGGCCATTTATTGTTTAATAGCCCTACAACAGGGTGGAAGCAGCCAAACAAATGAAAACTGGGGAGGGGGCTCTGGAGGGAACATAAATAAACCAGGTTGCTCATGTTTCCTTAATGCTGCCTTTAGATTCAGCCTAAAAGCAAGATTTGAGTAACAGGGATGAGGTTTGGCCACTGAATGTAGCTCAGAGCAAGCACAAACCCCGCTCAGAAATTGGTGGGGAACAGAGGTTGCCAAATCCCAGGCGATTTCCTACTGGTTTCCCAACGTGACTGGTTACAAATTACTGAATCTCTCCATTTTCACCTCTGGGAAAGAAAAATTGACAGCTTTGAAATGGAAAAAAAATTAAACACCACAAATGCTGAAAGAGGCCAAGTGCTTTTCTAAAAAGAGTTCCAGAAAATGTTATCATCACAAAAATTTACACAGAACGAGCGCCCAGCAGACAAGAAACATTCACGATTTGTTCCTCTGCAACTTTTTACTGCATGACCCATTTAACACAAGTGGCCAGGTACAGGAGAAAGGTCAAGCTTGTGACTTCAAAAGTTATGAGTTTTCTCACTCATTTATTTATTTTGAAGTAGGCCATAGACAAATATTCCCAGGCCTTGAGAGCTCAAGCTTCCCTGAAGCAAGAAAAAGCTGAAATATGCAGTTTGGCCATACCAGAAGAGCCCCAGAATACCCCATTTTTTCCGTATTTTCACATCATCTTTGCATCCTGAGCTCCAGCTGTTTGGAAGAAGGGAAGGAAGAGGGGTAGAGCACGTTTGTTGTGATTCATTCCACCAGCTTTCACTTCTGAAAAGTCCTTTTAAACCCCTTTGCCCACAGCCTGAAAGAATCAAATCAAGCACCAGGGTTTCTTGCGCAGACAGGGCGTGGAGTCCAAATTAACCTGCCCTCCCTAAACTGCAGCTAATTACGGGGAAATGAAATGTTTGCTTTGCTTGCCAATAATTGCAATGCGGAGCTGGCTCGGTGGCAGCAGCACCGCTCCTCCTCCACAGCGTCTGCAACAGCTTTCCAGTGAAATGCCCCCAAAAAAAAAAAAATCAAAGGAACAAGACAATTTTCTTTTCCTAAGCAGACCAGAGAGACCCACAGCTGTGGAGTGCCACGGGATTTGCTTTCACCTGGCACACACACCCCCCCAGCACTGGCATCACTCGTGCTGCCCCAGCGCGGGGAGCAGTTGGTGCATTTCATTAGGCACCAAGCCTAGTTCCTTATTAATGCCATACCCAGCTTGTGGTTGTTATGAACCAGCAACGAGCCTGGTGTGGAAACAGTCCTTAAAAACAGCAAAAGACAGCAATTAGAAAGGGAGGAGAGGAAAAAAAAAAAAAACACCAACCCCAACACACAGTGCACGTAATACAACTGGAAATGTAGCTTTCAACGCAGTGTAACGCTGCCTCCAATTAGGCAGCTTTAAGTTTTGCAAATATATGTACAAGGTTCAGAGGCACAGAGGAGTATTTGGCCCAGAGTTCACATTTCTGGGGAGTGAGTACACTTGCCTGGCACAGGAACACCACACCTCCACGGCCTGGGACTACTGAGAGCGTACTAAAGAACCTGCAATAAGACATTTATTATTCCTCCCGTGTGTCTTTCTAAAAAGATGTTTTAAAGAAAAGACAAGGCTGAGTTGTTGCTGTGCTCCTCAGCATTATGAGCTTTGCCCGGTTTAATGTGTCACTGGCTGGGAGAATTGGGATTGTTCAGCCTGGAGAAGAAAAGGCTTTGGGGTGACCTCATTGTGGCCTTCCAGGACCTGCAGGGAAGATGGAGAGAGACTTTCTACAAGGGCTTTGAGTGACAGGACAAGGGGGAATGGCTTCAAACCGACAGAGAGTGGGGTTAGATGGGATATTGGGAAGGAATTGTTCCCTGGGAGGGTGGGCAGGCCCTGGCACAGGGTGCCCAGAGCAGCTGAGGCTGGCCGCGGAACGGAAGTGTCCAAGGCCAGGATGGACGGGGCTTGGAGCAGCCTGGGATAGTGGGGGGTGTCCCTGCCCACGGAGCTGGATGATCTTTAACGTCCCTTCCAACCCAAACCATCCTGGGATCCTGTGATTTACCTGACACAGATGTCCCTACAACCTGACAACATCAGCAGAAGCACAGGAGCTCAGCAGCACCTTCCCCCATGGATTTACACATTCCAAAGGTATTATCAGTTTGTCTGACCTACTGTACAACTCAGAAGTTTCATTAAGTTACTTCTATGACAAACGAGGTCAGCAGGCACCTTGTCTTAATTTAAATTTTCCTTCAGCACTCGTTGGGTTGTTTTAAAGGTTCATGTGCGTTTACTGCTCGGAAATGTAAGCCAAGACTCGCCTGCTCACCAGAACCAGCCGTTTATGAGTTCAAAGCCAAGCAAACACTCAACCCAAAAGCATTTCCAGCCCTGCCTTCCCTTCTCCCACTGAGTGATGAACCTTTGGCCAAATTACACCCATTCTGCATGGGATGTGCAGACAACATCCACCCCTCTGACCTCTGCAAAGCTTCTAAATATTTCCCAGCTGCCATAAACTAATTTACAGCTAATATGTCTTAAACCACCCAAAGGCAAAGTGCTCCCAGGGGCTTAATTTACACCAAGGGAAAAATTGGATCCACAATTTTACAAAGGAAAGCTGCAGCACGGAGAGAATCAAGAAATCATTACCACAGTGTTGCTTAACCTGTACTGTGTATTTTTAGCTCTTAGTCCTTCCCAGCTAATTCTGGTGAAGTTTTACTCCTGTAGATACAAACACCAAGGGCACCCAAACTATTTGAGCCTAAACTCAAAGTATGCAACTGAAGGAGCATTTCACCTTGCTGGCTTCCACACCTCCCAGGAGGGTTTCTGTCCCAGCATTCGCTCAGATTTTAGAAGCATCCATGGAAAGTTTCTCCACCATGCATTGCAGTTTGTCAGGATTTCCAAAAAAAGAAAATGTGATGTCAGCTGAGCTATAAAGAGATTAGCAGCACTATATACTGGAGTTGAAGCTCTCTCAGTTGTTTAAATGGCCCAAGAAAAAGAAAGAGGTTTTTGGGATATGCAAACCTGTTACTTCTGCCCTGAAATGCAGCTCTGGCCCATAAAACACCAGAGAAAAGATGCACATAGCACACATTGCATGAGGAGGGAAAAATGTACACAGGCATTCATGGCATGCTTTGCTCCTTCCCATTTCGTCTCCCCTCCATCTAAAGTACAGCATAAATCCAGAAAGACCGACTGGAGCAGAACACAGGATTAGGATTTCTCAGCAACATCAAGCCCTGTTTCTTTGACTGTAAAATGGAAGATAAAAAACCAGGAGTGAAGCTCCTTGTAAAATGGCTCAAGATCCTAAGAACAGCCTATGAGTCAAACACAGAGCTATTAATAGGCCTCTGAACGTGTTTGTATCAGTATTTGCCTCTTGGGTCTCATAAAACAAATAAAAATACAAGCAAAAGGAAAAAAAAAAAACCAAAACCAAACCCAAACAAATATTTACTCAGGAAAGCTACCAGCTGCTAAGAGGTGACTGCAGCAAATTCCCCAAGATATGTGGAAGGGGTATGGAGATAACCAAGAAACAGCAATGCCAGATTGGAGTTGTTTCCCCACTGGGTTCAGTGACAGCAGCTCTTGGTGCCTCCCCCTCAGCCAGGCAGGATGCTGAGAACTGCCAGCCCTCACTGCCTGTATTTGTATTTATATTAAAAAGAAACAAATCCCCCCAGCATCTCACAGCCTTTCCACATCAAAACCTCATGTATTAGTACAAAACACTGCATTTTCTCTCATAGCTCATCTGATGGCTGTCACTGTATCAACACTGCCTCAAATCTGTCCACATCACCACTGCGACTGATACAATTAAGTTTAATTTTCAGAATACTTTTAGAACGCACAATAAAATAAAATTAGGAAAAAAAATGTAATATCAGTGAAAAGTGTATTCAGAAAAGAAAAACCCCACCCAAAACACTCAGAGATGACTGCTTGAGCAGCAACAGCTAATTTAACATCAACGTGCATAAAATATCAGCTTATCAAAAATCACATTCCCTATGGCTGGTGAGAAGGGTCTGGTATGAAATTACTGGGAAATGGAAAGAAGGGAGAGCTGCCAGCATCTACATCTAAAGCATCTTTCCAGCCTGTCAAAACCTTTGTTCTTGAGCTCAGACACCAAGACACAGATTTTCACAGCAAACATATTAAACTGGCCATTTTCACAGTGAAAATACAAAGGAGCAACTCAGGTTCACAAAACAGCTATTAAAAAAGGAAAGGGAGAAAAAAAAAAAAAAAAAAGGAGACAAACCTCCCCTCCCACCCTTTTTTTCCAGTAGATATTAAAGGAAAAATCCTTTCTCTCTGCTCTGCATTCAAGGAAGGTATTCCTGTCTCAGGGAATAGGAACAAAGGCTCTGTGTTACCTGTTTCACACGCCAAAGTCAGCTGAGCAGGGAGATCCCAAAGGGCCATTCCCAGGGGGAGTGCTCTGATCCCAAATCCTCCCCAAGGAGCCTGAGCTGTCCTCTTTGGAAGCTTCCCGGGGTTTTCACGCTTCTCCTTGGATATCCTTGGCAGGCATCTGCCTGATTGTTCACTGACCACTCAAGGGGAGGGAAGAAACTCCACCTCTTCTCTCCCACCTCCTCCCAAGCAGCATCAGCCGGGGCTGCTCATGGACTCAGGGAGAGCAGCATCCATGGCCAGCCCACAGCAACAGGGGAAGCAGGAGACAGAGCTGGGATTTTCAAATTCAGCATTTCCAGCTGTCCTGGGGGAGGGCAGAAAAATATATATCTCTATATATGTTTATGTATGCGTGACGGATGGAGGTGCATGTTCTGTGTGCATCTATATGCGTGCATATAAACATACATAAATATATATATATATATAAAAAAATATAGATTTGTGTGCATTCCCGCCAGTAAATCCCAACACTGATCCAAGGAGCTGCATCACGAGGCACAGGAACAAAGGCTTGGCAGAGGGCACTGAGATTTTCCCCTCAATCCACTTCCAGCCTTTCGGGGGTCATGCTGTGCCACGCTGGGCACGTACTGGGTTTCCAGGCGTTTTGCAACGCGTGGCACCTGGAAAAGCAGCGCCCACACCAGGAAAACACAGCCTCTGGATTGTTTCAGGAGTGGGGAGACAGGCAACGGGCTGAGAACGAAGCACTGCCCCTCTCTGCCATCCACACAGGGAAACTCAGAGGTCAAAACAGGGGGGCTGTGAGGTTTTTGAGCTTCCCCGAGTGGTCAAGCCCTGGGGAAGGATTGGAGGGTGAAGGGGCTGTTTTCTTTTTCTGCCCCAATAACCTAATGAAGTTTGGGAGCAGTGCTGGCGGGATAGAAATTTCTTCACGCTACACTGTCTGTTTGTGTTTGATTAATGTAAATCTTCCCAGGGCTCCAAGCACGCCCCGGGCTGCGGGTCTCCATTAACAAGCGGCCAAATTGCCACATACAGACAGGGCAGGGAAAAACCAAGATCTCTATTTTAGTCCTTGCCATAACCCCAGAGAACTCCACCAAACTCATTTTTGGTGATTTGATTTGAATTACCCTACTCCTCATTAAATTCCACTATTTTTTTTCTCCTCCCAAATCACGAGGCCTATTACAAAATGAAACTGCAGCAAACCACTTTAATATATTAACAGGGTTATATTCTTTTTGCATTTCCTCAGTTCTCATGACTGAATTTTTTAGCCTGCCCAGTCCAATGCATGCTGGTACCAAACATCATCTCCAAGCCATAACTGCAGCAAGGCTGCAATTACCCAGAGGACAGGAAGCCAAAGAAATCAACTCCTACCCCTCCATCTCCCTGCTCCATGCAATAATTTCCCAGCCAAAACTTGTATTTTCCATGCTTCTCCCTTTTCCAGTGGCATGCATTATCATTTTCGAAATAGCAGAGAGCTCCGTCTCATTGGTTCCTATTTTGAAACGTTTGCCCAGCTCCTCAATTTTCTAGGAATTTCACAAAGCAGAAAATGTCAGCTCTCCAGAAGAAAATGGTAACCAGAGGGAAGGAAAAAGCCAGGCCAGGATCAGCTCAGATCCTCACAGGAGCACCCCTTCCTGTCACAGTCCTTGGGAAGCACAAGGGAAAAAATGATCAATATTGGGGTTTTTAACCAGTGTGGAATCAGAGTTAAGGACGCCAGGGAAAAGGGGCTGCAAATCCCAGAGCAGGGCTCCATATCCAGTTTATTCATGCCTGAGTAAGAATCACATGCACCAAACAGCCTCTGCTGAGGGTGTCAAAACAGAGATATTTTTAAACCTGGGTTACATTCTAAAATCAATGATTTCCAAATTTTTCTCCCTAATGCTCCTCATCATCAAGTGAAACACAGATGGGACAATCTCACAGACCAATAAACCTTAATTTACTGAACTATCTTTTGGTTAAAACATTGGTATTTCTTATTTCCCTCACTGTACAGAGCAAATTCACATTTCCCAGCTGCTTGCCACACTTCACCCTTACCACCAATTTAAGGTTGCAGGTTGCTTTACAATCATACAAATATGTACAACATTATAGAGTATTATATCTTACTTTTATGTATTTCTGTATTTTATAGATTTATGTCTTTTATATACGTATTTGTGTCTTTTATATATTTATATATATTAAATATCCTTGCAAAAAAACCCCTCAGATTCATCCATTTTAAATTTTCGTGCAAAATATTTAACTTGAAGTCATTAAAGTCAGTGAGAAGGAACCAGGAATACAAAAGGAATATGCTTCAAGGCTTTTAACTCAGAAGGGACATTTTCAATTCCCTGAAACATAAAAATTCTGTTATTGGCATCAGCACTTGGGAAAACAAATGCATTTGTACCATAAAACAAGCTTAAAAGGGTCAGAAATGGATATTGCAGCTTCTCTTCGTTATAAAGAAGTCAAACAGACTTTGAAGAATCCAAATGAAATTTCAGTCTATCAGGAAAAACATTTAGTATTAAAAAAAAGGACTTTAGGGCACAGTCATGTAAGACTTAACTGTTGTCTGCAATTTTGTTTTGCTTATGGAAATAATTAACTTTAAAAAAAAATCACAGAATTAATTTTTTTTTCTATTTTATCTACAGTTTTTGGGAGAAAGCAACACAATACATCCCTTTCAACTGCAAACCAACACAGCTGCCAGGAAACAGTGTAAAAACAAGAAAGAAGCTTCCATTCCTGAATCTGTCTCGCTTCCTACTCTGATTTCCCAGATTTCCTTCCCCCAGTCCGCTCAGTCACAGGACATAATAAGAAAACAATTTGGAGGAGGAAAAAAAAATGACCATAAAAAGCAAGAAAGTCTGATGCAATCAGGTTTTTAGGAGAAATCAGAGATAGCCAAGAAATGGCGAGGACTGTAAATGGAATATCACTGCTTTAAATCTACGGGGATTTCTACAGTCCTGGACAACAGCGGGAAAGGAGGATAAGGAAAGAAAAGTATGGAAAAAAATACATAATTTAAAAAGAAATCTCTCCTAAGAACATAGGAAAGATGGGATAGGAATAAGTAGTAAAGAACTCACTTAGAGAGTTGTCTTTGCCTGTTTAGAATAAAATGCATGAAAATTAAGTTAAATAAGTGCTTCTTAAACATCACACAAGTCCCAAGCCTGAACATCCCAGGTTTCACTTTCCAGAACTTTGAAGTCTCTGTGCTCCATCCTTCTTTGCAAGGAACAGCAATTTTGGTCCCCCATATTCCGCATTGATTAAGGAATTCCTTCCTCCTTGCCCATCGGCAAAGCTCCTCTCCTTGTTCAATCCCAGCTCTCCGCCCGTCAGGCTGGCCTATGGTAAATATTTACACAGAATTTCCAGACCTTTAGCCCAAAAAGGAGCCAGGCCTGGGAAAAGCAGAGCTTCCCAGAGCTCCACAGAGCGGAAGCCAAGTGGTCCCCAAGGAACAGAGTCCACACTCCTGTGGAAAGAATCCACGGAGCAGCAGCAGCAGGAGGAGCTCAGCATCCGATCCTGCCACTGCTGGGGGAGTCCTGCCAGGAAATCCTCAGCCTCCAACACACCAAACCCCCAGGATCCTGTTTGGGATGTGGGGAGGCCCTGGCACAGGCTGCCCCCGTGTCGCTGGAAGTGTCCAAGGACACGCTGGAGCAGCCTGGGATAGGGGAAGGTGTCCCTGCCCATGGGACAAAATCGTCTTTAAGGTCCCCTCCAACCCAACCCAGTCTGGGATTCCATGGTGTGGTATTTTCAGCTCAGCTGGAGAGGCCAAACCTCACTCAAATTTTTGGGAAGTTCAGGCAGCCATGGATGAAAAAAATCTGTTATTGACAAAGAATTCCATACAGACACTACCAGGATATGGGATAGATGGGCATGTGCATTTTAAAGCAGTAAATCCCTAACACTGTAACACAACAATGAATAAAAAGCTTGCCAACACATGTTATTAGCCCCAAAAATCATCCCTGAGAGAATGGCTGCCCAGCTTCCCCATCAGAGTACCCAAATACTCCACAGAGCTTTATATTATAAACACTGACCCTCATTCTCCCCCTTTCCTTTGGGCTCAGAATGTTCATTTCTCCTATTTTGTATCAAGGAACAAAACCCATCCCACACATCCTAAATGAACAGGAACTAGCAAAAGACTGCGATGGGGGTTTTTTGAGAGAATGGGTAAATATAAAAGTACAGACAAGAAGAAATGTGAGAAATCTGTCATATTTCAAAAAAAGAGTCCACTCATGACCTGCATCTTTTGACACATCTGAGAAACACCTGAGTGTTGTCAAGCACAAGAATCATGGGCTGCTCTGTCAGTACATCCTACAAAAAGTCATAAAGGTGTTAGAGGCACAGAACTGCACTTGAATCGAATATGGGGGAATTTATGTTTTCTTTTCTCCATCAAAAAAGTGTCTGTGTGTTGTCTCAAAACCTTTTATTGGACTCAGCCACTCACAAGCAGCAAAGGACTAAGTAATCTTCTCTCTGGCTGGCTGCTCTGGGTCTGTTTTACGGAAAGCAGGAGACAACCTGATGAGCAAATGAGTAAATATTTCATTTGAGTATCCCAGCTATGCTGGGTTACATAAGAGGCAGTGGAAGTTAAAGACACAGCAGCTTCCTCTTAGGAATTTCTGCAAGTCAGAGGAGACAACTTAAGGACAGCTTACAGCAGATAAAGTAATCATCTTCCAAACCCCCTGCTTCACAGAGACAACCCTTCATTACTTCAGCTCCTTCCATTACTGGAACTTAGCTGGAAAAACAAAAAACTAAGGTACAGAAACAGGAAATTGTTTTTGCAGTAAAAAGGGAGATCAACAATTGAAGTGGAAATGCTGTCCAGATCAGCCATTCTACCTTACATCAGTAGCATAATTCCTTCCTTTAAAGAGAAGCGACAGAAGTCTGTGGCACCTTGCGACGTACAGAAAATATTACAGACATTTAGCATATACAACTTGTTTGGGAAGGCACTGCACATGGCAGAATTCCTGCAAACTTTCAATTTTCAGAGCATTTTGCTATATGAGTTAAGCAAATACTTTTAGGATGCAGATGAGAATGCCCTAAGAAAAACCCTCAACTTTTCAAGTACAATCATGGACAGGGCTGCAGCAGTCACTGAGTGAAACTTGAGGACAGCATCTGCAGGATGCCAGGGAAAATTCAAATTAAAACTGGCAGAGAAGAAATAAAAGATTAAATCACATGCAGAAGTACTACCCACAAAAGCAATGATTTAGACAGGAGAGAAACTGATAAAGTGAGTGGGTGGGAAAATCAACTTTATTGCTGGAGATACAACTCAGTTTATTATTTAGGATGATTCACCACCCAAATCCTGTGCCCTGAACAAAACCCACCTCGTGGGTTGCAGGCAGCTGAGCAAAAAGCCCAGATCAGCACAAGTTAGGATTAGACTGGCAACCTACTTTAGAGTCAATCATTACAAGGCTGAACCACAGCTGTCTGCTTTTAATGCACGGCTGCATTAACCCTCAGCAAAGTGCTTTAAAAATCAGCTCTCAAAAAAAAAGAGAAAACACTGAATCATTAAAACTTTCAGCACAAAATTGTAACTCTGTGCATTTGCTGCTAATAGATATTACTGAAGTGATCTAAGCCAAGAAAAAAATTACAGAAAATTATCATTTTCTACTGTGTCACACAACAAGCAGCTGAATGGTTTCTACAGACAGTAATTAAAATAAGAAAGTTCTGGTACAAATATGGAAACTGATTAAAAGACAGCTGTAAAGTCTGCTAAATCTGTGATAAAAAAAATAAATCTGCAAAAGCAAAACATGAAAGATCCTTTATGAAAGGGAACCCTCTTTCAGTTTCATTGTCTGGGCCGACTTCTGGCATAGGAAAATGGGTTCTATGGGGCTGCATTTAAAAGGTCACAGAGTTTCCTTCCTTGATCTTTTACCATGAACAATTTTAGAAGGCATTAAACATTTCAGAACAGCCCATCTAAACAATTTTTTGCTTATCCTGTCATTGAATTAAGCTCAACCAATTCCAGTAAATCTGATAAACAAAAAAGCCCCCCCAAGCAGCTCCAAAATATAATATTTATGCCAGCCACTAAATGCAAACTTGAGTCCACGCCAAAACAGCGTAAATTAGAGAAACGTAATTATTCTATAGCTGACAATTTGAGAAGAGAGCAGTGAGAGCTGGGAAACTCCATTTGCTAAGACAAAATCTATTTAATTCCCAGCAAACTGAACACAGTTGTTAAAACTGTGTCGTAATTCAGAGAGAGATAAAAAACACAAGACCGATTTCATGGATTTAGCACTCAGTACCTTGTTCTGGTTCACTCCAGAGCTGGGAATTGTCAGCAATAAATACTTCCAGGCCTATAAAACTCCATGAACTGCTCACTATTCATCGAGAACCAGCAAGGGAGGGGCAGAGCTTCATTTATTCTTTCCAAAGAATTTTGCAGGTCCTTTTTAATTCACCATAAACTTCATCCCACCCCAGTTTTACAGTACAAAACATAAACTGACTCAAGGACACCATCAACATCAAAATGTTGACCCCAGAAGCAAGTCAGGACTGGCTTTATCGTTATTCTATCCCACACCTGCAGCCTTAGAGTTCCAAATTCAAAAAGCCAGGAAGAAAAACCCAAGTGAAAATGCAAGGTAGCAACACCTGTACTCACAGCCCCGACCTCTGAAAAGGCAGAAATCCATTTTTTTAATGCACTAAAACACACTTTCATTTTCCCCCTGCTTCAGTGCAACAAGGAGGACACAAATTTAGAGTTCCCAGTGTTTCCAGATGTTGCTGATGAGCCAAACACCAGCTGATCTCCCCCAGAACTCACTTTATTTCTGACTCTGTCCTATTGACAACTCCTCCTCTGCCCTCCAGCCAGTGGATAACCACCAGCCTTTTCCAGGGCTCTCCATCTCCCCCTTCCCCTAAAGCCCAGCACTGAAGGCATACACAGGGAGGAAAGGAAGGTTTCAAACCTTGCCAGGAAGCTTTGCTGGTTTAACTCCAACCCTGCATCTGCCTCTGCTTTGAGACTGCAAAGCAGGAACGTTCACACAGCTTACTGCACCTCCTCGGTGGGGCCTGGCAGCTGATTCATCTGAATTTTTGAATATTTGCTCATAATATATTTGTACTGTGCTGCACACGAGGTGCTTCCTGCTTCTCTGGAGGGATAGCAGGGCTGAAACCAGACAAATTTTAACCCAGCGACTGCTTTCCAGGTATAACTGATCATCAAATACACAACATGAAGTGCTATTATTTCTATTTAAGCAGAGCACGCACACAGTTTGCCCACAGAAACTTGAATATGCTGGCTGTTATCAGCTAGATCGGAGTCACTCATGCCTGAAAGAAACCACAACTCTCTCCCTGCTGTCCTGGCAAACTCCAAATGCCAAAACACAGCCCTTTCTTTCCAATTTCCTCTGTATGAACCCAATACATTCACCACCCATCAGCTGCCCACAGTCAAACATCTCCCAGGACTAACAAAATGTTGTGTTATCACCAGAAGCAACAGCTGAGCTTAAGGAGTTGAGATGATCCACGCTACCACATATGCAAGAAACCTGTAAATGTAAAAAGCAAGCACTGGTCACCAGCAGAATGTCAGTGCTGAGTGCATTAAAGCAAAGGGAAACGCAGTTTTCTCTCAGTTCAGTAAGACAACTCCTCCCAAGGTATTTTCTGCAGCAGGGAAACCACCAGGATGCCAGAGAAGTGCTTTAATCTAAAGCAAACATCTCCACGTGATGGAAAAGAGAGAGAGGGGGAGAGCCCAGGCAGCTCCTGATCCTGCAAGACAAAATTCATTTGCTACTGGGCAATTCTCCCTGCACGTTATCATGGAATCGGCTGCCACGAAGCTCAGCACAACTGAGAGAGTATTCCCTAAAATCCCACAGGGGACGAGCTTCCCATGGTGGGGTCCCAGATATTTGGGAGGGCTCCTCGTGTCCATACAGCTCATCCCTGTATTTTACATTTATTCTAATTTACTGCCACGCCAAAGTGATCCAAATACAACTCAGAGGAGAAGATGAAGAGATTTGACATTTAAATTTACAATTTAAATAAACAAGTCACAGTCCTTGTTTGAAGTGTCCAGGGTCCCTTTGTGCTCATCCCCACAACCAATTACAAACTACCTTTTTTATTTAACAAAAAGAAAAAAAGAACAACAAACCCCACCTCATTATTTGCATGTTCTTTGTTATTTTTTCCCCTCTTTGAAATGCTCTTTTGGGGCCAGCTTTTTGATCTAAAAGGCATGTAATTTAAAAAAAAAAAAAAAAAAAGAAAAAAAAGAAAGGAAAATCCTAAATTCCTATATATGCTTTATAGGAACACTTATTTGGGGGGAATATACTCCCCAAAATTATATATATATATATTCCCAGGGATTGTGCCTGGATTACCAGGGCCGGAACACAGCCAGATTCCCCAATAAAACAACAGAGAAACCAACTTATTTCAAGTGTAAACTTCAAGTTTCTTAAGACCTTTGCTGATCAAATCCCATCAGTATTCCAAGAATCAATTTAGAGATATGAAGGAGCCATTTTCTCTGTATATGGAGAGCGACAGATGGAACAAAATTTTCAGCACATTCTGAGTTGCTGTGATGCTCCTGTCATTGCAGCCAGCGAGGAGGCTCAGCAGAGCTGCCTCCCAGGAGCTGCAGGGCCAGGCTGATTAAAAAAACAGATATTAATTTAAAAAAAAAAAAAAAAAAAGAAGGGAGTGGGAAGGGACAGGTTCTTTTCATCTGGCTGAATTCCAGGGAAAGGATTTAGAGTTTTGCAGGCAGCCCAAAACTCAAGCCTGCTGCAAAGCTGTTTCCTCTCCCTCTTCCAGCTAAGTTTAATTATCTGCTTCTGCCTGACTTGGAAGAGGCAAGAGCCTCCTCCAGAATGCCAAGTGCCAGAGCAGCACCCAGGGACTGTCCCCTCCACCTGGAGCCCTGCTGACCTCCCAGCCAGGCAATCAGATCCACCCTGCCAGGAAAGAAGGGTTTTCCTGGCCTAAACCTGGGATTGTGCCTGGATTACCAGGGCCAGGTGCCCCAGCGACAGAGGGGAGGCCAAGGCATGGGGTGAGCAGGTGCAGACACCAAAAAACACTGCTGGAGTGTCACTGATGAGTGTGAAAGCTGATCATGAGCCTGCTAGAAGGGAAAGGGAGGGGAGGTCAGGGTTTGCTGTGCCATACATACAGCTGAAGTTGCACTGGTTAACATCCAAAGTAAACACCACTCCAGCATTTACAGCCAGCACCAACATTCCTACATCTTTCCACACTGGAAGAAACATGTGCTTGCCTTCCCCCCACCCCTTTTTTCCCTAAGTACTTCATTCTCACAACTTGAGCAGCCTGAGCATTTTACACCACTTCAAGTGTAAAACTTGGGGCTTTCAGTTGCACTCCAAGGGGCTGCTGTGCTTGGCAAACAGTATTTACCAATTCCAAGTATTATCAAACTCTTACACCTAGTCACCCAGCACTGAAGCATCCAAACCTGTGCTCCAGAGATCTAGATATCTAGACAGATATTCCAGATATATCTAGGGAATGACAATCTAGAAAGCTTTGCTCTTTCAAATCATTATTTCCAAATTATTCCGAGGTATTTGCTTTTACTGCTGATGGTTCAGGGTAGAGCAGCACTGCACAGGTGCTCCTTTGGGCGCCCGACAGACTTTGACACATCCTCCCAACAAAGTGAATCCCACAACAATTGCAGAGGGCTCTCTGTGCAGGATCCCCAGAGCGACCGAGGGTGTTGGGTTTGCTCAGATCAGATCTGCGCCCACAGGAACCACTTCCGCTCCCCAGACCGCAGGGCCTGCGCAGGGCAAACCACAACCTATCATTTGGTGCCTCCCAACAGGCTGCAGGAACAAATTGCCAGCTGGAGAGCTGCACTTCAGCACCAGGAGATCTCTTTCATCCTTGGCACACGAGGATTCCCCCCATCCTTGCATTTATATCCACACGATATAAATTTGCTCTCTTCTACTGCAGTCCCCCCTGGATATTTGCCAGAGCTGATGCTGCCGCCCCAGTCAGGATGGAGGCAAAATCCCTCCTTTAAGACCCCAGAGTAGCAGCTCACTTTTAGCTGAGGTCAATGCCTAAGTGAGGACATCACATAATTATAATTTTTCAAAAGTCGACACAGAGCAGAAAACCACATTATCTTCTTGCTTGTAAGCACCAGCTTTGAAGACACTTAACAGAAGAACATTACCATCATGGCTCAAACACTGTCACACGGGACCTGCTGTCACTCGGAGCAGCCTCCTCAAGAGCCAGACAGGCGCTCCCAGACACTGACCGTGTTCCTTCAGTCCTGCACAGCACACTCAGCTGCAGCCCTGCCTTGTCAGGGCTTTGTGCCTTCCAGCAGCAGGTCCTGGCCCCCGAGGGCTGACATGTGCCTCCAGAGCATGGGGCAGGCAGGAAACCCCTCTCCTATCTGGCAGCCGCCACCAGCTCTCCCATTTCTCTCCCTCTCACTCACTTCCTATTGATTTCTCCTGTCTTACACTGCAGCTTTTTCCTATTTCCTTTCTCTGCTCGCTCGTTATGGCTTCCTCCTTTAATTCTCTTCTTTTCCACGTTTTCCATCACTTTTCTGGCAGCTTTGAACTCTCTTTTGCATTTTGCACAGCAGAAAGGCAGCGGTGCCTCTGTGGCACGGAGCACTGAGAGGAGACACCTTGTCTGAAGTGCTGCCAAGAAGCTGCACCAACAGCCACTATCATAACAGGCTAAAAAAGACTTTCAAGCAGCCATCAGATGCTCCAGGTAAGCCTGCAGGTTGAAGCCTGTATGTTTATGGGAGTGGCGGACTCCCAGTCCTGTGCCTGTCTCACATCAGTCTGGTGCTTTATTAAACACATGGGGCTTTTCCTCCAGACTGGGAAATGCTTGCTCAGGTCAATCCAGGTCCCACCTCAGCTTTCCAGCCCCTCTCCAGCTCACTCAGGACTCAGTTAAATACTCAGAAAAGAGTATTTAATTCTTTTTAGGTTACTGATTCCACTTAGGAGGTCACCCAAGCCCTTTGTAAAACAACTGCATGTGATACCACAAACCAGGATGCACAGCGTGCAAATAAATTCAGGATCATCTTCTCACACAAGCAAGAGTAAGTTGTGCTGCACTCACAGATTAAAATAAGGAACAGAACCTGAATAAAGTTAAGATTTCCACCAATATCCCTGAAGATTTCCAATACGTATTTCAAGAGCTCAGGAGTAAAACCAGTTCAAGTCTTGCCCTTGCAGCCATAGTTCTTGTGCCAAGTGAGAGCAACCAAGAGCTGCCAGAACCTGGAGATTCTCTCTTAGGTTTTTAGCATCAACATTTCATCTTCTCTGTACCACCAAGAGAGGCCCTGCTTAATTCACACAGTTCCGCTTTTACACAACCCTGCTCCCTGCCCATAAAAGGTTTATTTTTTGGAAGAACTGAGCCCCGAGTGCCACATCCAGAACAGCACACACTTGTGACCATGCCCCTCCTGCCAGGAACACGGCCGGCTGCAGCAGGACATCTGACAGCATCCCAGGGACTAAAAGGACAATGAGACAGCTCACACCAGAATTATTCCAAGTACAGAAACCTGTGCTGTGATCTTTTCCACCTCAGGAAGGACTCTTCTCATCTGCCTTCCCAGTGCCAGAGCAATTCCATGGAGCGCCTTTGCCACCGAACATCCCAGCCCAGACCTTTCAGTGTTGTCAAAACAGAGCTTAAAATAGCCCCACAGGATCACATTTAAGTGTTTGCCAACAAATGTAAACAGCAATGTTTCTTATTTACCACCAGGCTCTGCAAGAAAGGGTTCCTGCCCATGGGCCTCAGAAGTCAAACAGACACAACACTGAAAATCCTCAAGGAAAGGATGCAGGGTGATAACAAAGCATCTGCCGCGTTCAGGAGACGATTTGTGAATGTCACAGGCTGAAGACTGTTTGTTTGGCTTTTACTATTTATACTTATGCTTCCATTTGAAACATAAGGACACTGTTTTTTCCTGTCATTTTTAATGTATTTATTTTTACATGTTTTCTTTTCAAAGAAAAATGAGTAAACATTGCTTCTTCCTGTCTTTTTCTAAGTGTGCTGTTACTATTTTGTATGTATCCTGCCTTGTATTTTATCCCCTTTACTTAAACACTGCACATTTTACATCCCTTTTCATTTTACTAATTCCCTTGCTGCTGCTTCTCCTGTCCTTATTTTAAGCCCTCTCTTCTGATGTTGAGATATTACCAACATCCAGGCTCCTGACCCTTAGTTTGATCAAGCTGAGACATGAACTAAGACTTTCATTCTTTAAACCTAATAATTATCCAGAGCAGGGGCACAGAAAACAGCATCACCTACCTGAAAATATGCATTTAAGTCTATTTTCTCTTAGTGCTATTGACATCTCTTACACAGGAGAATCTACTTATCTCAAAGCAGATAAAATATCAGGGGGAGTGCTTAGGCAGAGGTATATCTGGAATGCTGCAAGAAGCACTTTTACAACAACTCATCCACTAGAAACTCGAGGATAATACAAATGGGATTCATTAGTAAGTCTCCAACTGCTAATTTTCAGAGGGAAGGAAGAGGTATTCAAGGAGAAACCAAGAGGATAAAGCCTTGAGGCAAGAGGCTGAGCTTATCTCTCAAGCAGCACAGCCAACATACCTCCCTGGTGACCCAAAGGACCACCTCGAGGTGGAGTGGAGAATTCAGTCTCTAGACCAAAGCAAACACTGCTCCTCTCTGAGACACTCTGCATAACTGGAAACTACAGCACAGGGCTGGCCAGGTGGGAGTGAGAACTATAACCATCAGAGGTAAGTGGTGCTGCTCAAAACACTGCGGGGAAAATGGGAAAACAACACTTAATGTCCAAAATCCTGCTGGTTATACTCCAAAGCCTCTTGGGAAAACAGAAGCAGTCACTGAAGCCACTCAAATTCCTTAGACACAAATTCACTGGGAGACCCCACTTCAGGAAATAACCAAATAATCCTTGTGTGCAATCATGAAATACGGAAAATAACTGGTATCTGCACCACCTTCCCCACGCAAATTCATCAATACTCTGTACAGCCTTAGCATGAAACGCCAAAATCTCCAATGCCTAAATCACTCCTACAATAAATCACCACTTCTACACTAAATCACCTCTACTACAAAATCATCACTTTTAACAACATGGTCCAGACCGGTTGTGAGAGTGAACAGAAGACTCTTTGATTTCCAGCAGAAGGACTGTGGTCACTGCTGTCACCCTCCGGGACCAAGGAACTCTCCTCCCACATGGGTCACGAAGTCAAAGGACACCAGTGAACACCCACAAGTCCCACCAGTGACCTCGGCAAACTCCTGCTCCGAGGGCAAGCTGCACTTTCCTTCTCAAGCATCTCCAGCTAGGGCAGCGCTGAGTTGTTGGGGTTTTTTTGCTGCTAAATTCCCGTAGATGTGGTCCAGAATTTTTTAAATCTAAAATTGAGGGAGCCAACATCCCAGTACCCTTCCTAATCAATCAGTTCGAAATGTTAAAATGCCATTAACAGGAGTTCTGTGCGCAGGGAGAATTATACAATTGGGCTCACAGATGAAATATCATTCCTGCCTCCACCCAAATAATCACAACGCCCACAGCTCTACTCAAAACTAGAAAATCAAGCTCACCTCAGCTCCTGTCTCCAGTGAAAGCCCTAATAAACTATGCAACATGAAGTGGTAGCATTTGTGTCCCAGCCAGCAGTAAACACCCCAGACAGTCCTCTCTTCTGCCAGCCTCAAGAGCAGCAAAATAAAACATGAATTTATGCACAGACTCTGTCAACTGCTCATTTCCAAACACAGTGAAGGCACAACGATGGAAAGCCCCACTCAAAGACTATTATTCTTTTCAGTCCTTAGATGTCATGCTGCAGCCCATTTTCCATAAAGACTGGATTTTACAAACTCTACTAATTTTAAAAATGCATGATAATGACATCTAGCTACTCAGTAAGGCGTGACTTCCCATGCAGTTTTTACCCTGCTGGAAGAAATAAAACCCTTTTTCCCACCATACAGTCAAAGAATTCCCAGTTACTACAGGGACTTCCAAAGAGCCGAAGACAGGGAAAGTGCATCTAAAGCAGATAAGAAACAATTAGAGTCTATTTTAATACCAAGTCAGGAGCAAATCACCAATTAAAACTTCTCAAGGATAATTATGTGCTGCTGTTTTCCAATCATAGCAACAGAAACTACAGCACGGTTATAAATAAAACTCATTTGCAAGCAACTGCAGAGAAGAGCCACCAGTTCCTCAGCGAGGTCCTGCGAAAGCAAGAGCCTCCTTTCTTTTATTGGCCTTTAACAAACAGAAAGAAACATAAAGCAAGTCCTGCAGCCGCGCAATTGCTCAACCCTGAAGTGTGTTTGGAACGGTGACAGGAAGAAAAATACAGTTAACTCCGAGAGCGAAAAAAATTAATGGCACACAAATGTTTCTTTAGTGTCATAACAGGATACAGCCGAGCTCGGCCCGGCCTTCGGTGGCCAAGCAGAGGCTGGAAATGGCCGAATTTCAGCCCGGCCCCAGCGTGGCCTTGGGAAGAATAAAGCCCTTATCTCACCCGGCCATGTGTGGCCGGCCACGCACGGCACAGAGCAACGCCCAGAGCTGGCCAGTGTCCGGCCAGGAGAGCTCCAGAGGCAGGGAATGTGGGCACACTCCAGCAGGAACACAAAAACTCCTCCAACAAACCCTGCCCAGCCACCCGCTACCTCTCAGCCGGTCACAGATGGGCCTCAAAGTGCACTATCCCCCCGCCAAAAACCAGCATCCAGCAGCAAAAATCCAACCGAGCACCAGCGAGTAGCCAAAAATAGATTTTTTCAGGCTAAAAGATATGGCAAATCTCACCTAAATCCAGAGCTGGATGAAGCTCAGTCAGCTGACTGATTTGAGATACCTTTAGGATAAGAAAGGTCCCCTCGATGTGCAGATTTCCTTCCACTAACGATCAAGTCAAGCCAGAAGAGCAGCTCAGGGATGTCTACCTCAAAGACTTACTAAGCTCAGCAAGACAAATGCCACCTTTGGAGGCCTCTGAACAAATACAGCATAGCTAAGAGAGGATTAAATTAAGAGGGTGTAAATGTTTACAAACAGAAAGGAGAGGAGCAATAGGGCTGGAGATGAATACGGTCCCATGGGCACCAGGACTACGAAAAAAAAGCAGCTGACAAAGTAAAAGAACATCCTGAGGGAAAGAAGGGGAAGCTGAAGTCAGTGTTTAACTCTCTTAAACCATCTCAAGCCATGCAAGGCACCACAGCTATCCTGGAGAACGTTCTGCTGCTGTGTTTCTAAGCCTCAAGGGCTACGTTAGGAGATAATTTTTTGTCTGCCTGCACCCTTTAGGTGCTCCCCGAAATGCTGATGGGGAGCAGTGTGTGCCAGGAGTTCCTCCAGGAACTCTCAACAGCCATTACACTCTCAGGAGCCTTAACATCTGTTCTGCCTTTTTTGTTTAATGCCTGGTATTCCCCCACTCCCCCCGGCACTCACTTCCCTCCAGACCGAAGGCACTTGAAGAAAAAGACATCAGAAAATGATGCTGCTTTGGGAGCTCTGATAACAAAATCTGAGCATAACCATTACCAAAATTAACTGGGTTAAGGTTTAGTCCACAGAGAGAGTGAGCCCAGACACATCAGATATGAACTGGCCTGACTGTGTTTCAGCAGTGCCAGACACTAAAATCCATTCAACTTTCCTGGGAAAGAGAACGAAAATAAAAGGGGAAAAAAATAAAAAGGAGGGGACTTAATAAAAACATCGCTTATCATCCTGGCTACAGAACAGCACTAGAAATGGCCATTCATACACCCCTAATTGATATATTTTAATGGTAATCATGACATCATCAACGAATACATGAGATATAAAACATGTCAAGGATGAGACGAGTGCAACCCTGGACAAGGGAAATGTGACAGCTGTCAAATCATTACCATCTTAAACTGAAGGGATACCAAAGGAAATATCTGCTGTCTGTAACATGCATTTAGGCAGCTCTACATATGCAAAATGCAAATATGTAAAGCTAATATGAAGAAAAATCCAGACCCAAGCTACCCTATTATATTCCTAATACCATCTGGCACAGATGCAAGCTGGGTTTTCCTGGTTTAAGGCAATTCCCATCTCGATCCCACCAAGGAAGGTGACTGACAAGCAAAAAGAGAATTGAACATGTCAGATGATTTATACCACGTAGATCTAATGACAGTGGAAGCATCAACATTATTTATATTGCACCTGCTTTACATTCCAAGCTTAAGAGCCACACTGAAAGAGGCAACACAGAGGCTGCCTGGGCCTAAAGAGAAAAGGGGAATGTACTGCAGGGACGAGGGTGATCAAAAACCATCCCCTCCAAATGCTGCACAATGCTGGAGATAAAAAGGAATGGCAGAGATCCACATGATGGGAACAAACACCACCACCATGTCTGGGGTTCTGCTGGAAGGTTCAGCCAGGGAACAATCACAGAATCATCAGAGAATCGCGGAATGGTTTGGGCTGGGAGAGACCTTCAAGATCATCTCACTCCCAACCCCCTGCCATGGACAGGGACACCTTCCACTATCCCAGGTTGCTCCAACCTGGCCTTGGACACTTCCAGGGATCCAGGGGCAGCCCCAGCTCCTGTGCGCAACCTGTGCCAGGGCCTCCCCACCCTCACAGGGAACAATTTTTCCCTAATATCCAATCTAACCCTAATCTCTGAGTTTGAAGCCATTCCCCCTTGTCCTGTCACTCCGGGCCTTTTAAAACAGTCTCTCTCCATCTTCCTTTTAGGCTTCTTCAGGTCCTGGCAAGCCACAATTAGGTCACTCCAAAGCTTCTCTTCTCCAGGCTGAACCATGACCATGACTTTGTCCCCCAGAGCTGGGACTGCTTCAGGCCAGAGGTGAAAAACAGAGACAAGAAGAGATCCAGATTCCCCACATTCCCCCAGCCATCACAGAAATCCACCTGCCAGGGTTGTGGAGACAGCTCCTCACCTGACATTAAAAGCCTTTTGATCCAAAACCTTAATGGAACACCAAACAGAAACATCCTCCTGACATGACTGAGAGCAAAAGGAAATGAGACTTTTTTTTTGCCTTCGCTGCATTTTCAATTTGGCTGCCCCAATTCAATAATAGAAAGTATTTTGTTTTACTAACAAGTAAATTAAATTCCCTGTTCTCATGCTTTTCCTTTCCATGCATCACTCAGCTGCCTCTTGGTATGAAAATCCTGTCGTTCTTTTTGATATCATGCAACTGCCACAAGACATATGGCCCTAAGTGCGTAACAAAATCCTCACAAATCCACTGAAATGCCTTTTTACTGTCATTGCCTTGCCTGGTACAGAGAAAAACATCCTGCAACTCAAGAATCATTCATGCACTGCAAAAGAAACAATTCCGCTAGTACAAACTACACAATTAATTGCCAAGATTTAATACTCTGTGAACAGTTGTAAACACAGACTGTACACAAGTCTGAGCTGTCCCAGAGCTCTTTGGACTGTGCTGTCTGCGAGGACCTGGGGAGTCACGAAAAGGCCTGGGTTTAAGTGAGAACCACACTCAGTCTCTTTCCTGCCCACACCTGGAGCCCAAAATTGGTGAGCTCAGGCACCCAAAAGCATCATTGCTCTATCCCAGCCCCAGCTGCGCTGCTGTGCCAGAACTGCTTGGTCATGAAAGGCCAAAGTGAGGCCTTTTGCCACACGCATTCAAACCTTAACCACCAGAGAAACGCGATAAAGATGCGATAAAATAAATGTTTTTTAGCGTACAGTGTCAAAAAAAGGTATCTTTTCTTCTCATAAAAAAAAAAAAAAATCTGAGGACTCTCATTCCACTCGTTTCAAAAGCAAGTGAAGAGGTTTCCTGCTTGACTTTTTTTTGGTCATATTTTTTCCCCTTCCTCTGAAACATCCCAGCGCAAACAAGAGAACTCCAAACATAATGAAAGGCACCTGCAGAGCAGCCCAGAGGCCTGAGCAGGTATCTGAAGCCAGGTTACTGCTAAGATAGACACCAGCAGACATTTCTGCTTGTCAACTATCCCTCCTGCCCTCACCTGGAGTGACCTCTCTGCAGTACTTGACCCAAGGAGACCCAAGTGCATCCTCAACACGGTCTCTGAGTTGAGGCTTGAGCTATATCCTAAATTCTGGTGGCTTCTCCTGCTTAAACTTCTTGCAGGAACACTTGCTTTCGGTGTTCCTCGCAGCACCAGCCCATTCTGGGAGCTGAATTACCACCCCTGGTTCCTACAAAGTCAGCCTGGCAGGCTTGAAAGCTGTTGGACTTGAAATACTCCGGTTTCAAAGTTAACCCAGTCACTTTGACAGTCAAGACACTCTTGGTTCCCAGAAACTCTGATTTAATCCTGCTTTTCTGATCCCGTCTGTCACTGAAGTCAGAACACAAAGTACATGAGCTCTGCGAATATCTCCCACTTCAAAAAAAGGAAAAAAATTAAGAAATCTCATTTTATACTGACCTGTCCGTGATTGTGGACTGTGTGCCACTCATTGGAGCCTTTGGCAAGAAGTCGTATTATCCAATTTACATTTTACTATTATTGCAGGAATATGAACGAGGCTTTGCCCCTCACATGCACCGAGGTTCAGGATCCAGCCTTGCTCCAGAAGAGGCATGCACAGAGGACAAACTCAGTTCAAGGGCAGGAGAAGGGAACAAAAAAAAAAAAAAAAACAACCAAACCCAATCCAAAACAACTCCAAAACTCTTCTTGCAGTCACCCAGAATATCCAAACCACGGAAGTGGGGCGTGGGGGATAAAGGAAAAACTCCAACAAGAAAAAACTCAAAAAAAAAAAAAAAAAAAAAAAAAAAAAAAAAAAAAAACAAAAAAAAAACAGGGGG
>NW_008238838.1:4523717-4534345 GCF_000691975.1 Corvus brachyrhynchos
CTTCTCCTCCTCCTCCTCCTCCTCCTCCTTCTCCTTCTCCTTCTCCTTCTCCTTCTCCTTCTCCTTCTCCTCTTTCTCCTCCTTCTCCTTTTCCTCCTCCTTCTCCCCCTCCTCCTTCTCTTCCCCCACCTCCTCCTCCTCCCTCGCAGCCCTTCCCCCGGTCCCTGCCGAGGCCTTTCCCCTTCGGGAAGCCTTTTCCAGAGCCGCGGGGTGTTTCCTTCTCTTGCCGTCTCCGCTCGGTCGCAGCCGCTCCTCTCTCACCGTGTGTCCCTGCCGAAGAGCTTTCCCTCACCCTGTATCCCTAACCCGAAGAGGTTTCCCTTTTTCCCGTCTCCATTCCCCATCCCCAGCCATCCATCGCCCGGCTTTGCCGTGTCGCCGGCGATGTGGCGCTCCCTGCATCTCCATGGAAAATGTGACACCGACGAAACTTACAGCAGAAACAAAATAAATAAACGGCGAATTAAAAGATTAGAAGTGCCAGGAGCTGTGCAGCGCCGGAGCCTCAGGCAGTCCCCGGCTGCGCTGTTTGCTCCCAGGCCTTTCCTGGCTCTCTTGTCCAGTCTCGCGTTCCCTGCATCTCCCACACACGTTTCGTCAGGAATTTTTCTCACAGGTTAAGGTCAACACAAATCCAAGAACTGATCCCTCCCTGCACATACGTTCTGGAAACACTGAGACCAAGGGTCTGCTCCTGCTCCCCTTCAAAACCTCTGGTATGAAAAGATGAGCAACACAGGGTATTTGGGCATTTAAATTTCAGCAGGTGTGGATTTCCCTCTCCTCAGCCGCAGCCTCAACACAGACACATCCTTGCTGTAACTCCCTGCCACTTAATGCCACGTACAACACAGTCTAAGAGAGAAATGCCTGTCTCGAATCTACACAGAATCCCAGAATGGTTTGGGTTGGAAGGGACCTTAAAGATGATTTTGTTCCAACCTCTGTCATGGGCAGGGACACCTTCCACTATCCCAGGATGCTCCAACCTGGCCTTGGACACTTCCAGGGATCCAGGGGCAGCCACAGCTGCTCTGGGCAGCCTGTGCCAGGGCCTCAGCACCTTCACAAAGAATAATTATTTCCTAATATCCCACCTAAACCTACTCTCTGTCAGTGCGAAGCCATTCCCCCTTGTCCTGGCACTACAAGCAACTTGTTCCCAACACCTGGAAATAACATATCTGTCTTAGAACTTCAGGAAACTTCCATGCTACTGCTCCAGAAATTAAAGCTCGTGAGCAGCACAGATGTGGAATGAAGAGCAGGATGTCTCCACTGCCAGTAATTCCTGCCCCCTCTGCACAAAGGAACTTGTGGAACATCACTCTTCCCTACCGAATGCCAGCAGACTAAAATAACCTTATTAGCTAATCCAAATCATCTAGGACACCATGCTTCTTCCCTTTAATTAATCCTGCCGGGATGTAATTCAAAGCTGGGACACTGGACTTGGAAAGAGGCTGGAAAACAGGCTCTGGAAACTCGGGAGCAGATGCCTCGCTCGGCACACAGGACCATACCTTGCCTGAAGCTACATCCAGGCCGCTGCCGCTCTGGAACACGGAGCTTTTTCCTGCTTGGAGCGAAGCGAGCGTGGATCAGGAAGCCAGCAGACTGTCTGAGAGTCTGAAGAATTTGTTGTTTTGGTGAAGTTCAGAGCAAAGAGGGGAAGCGTGGGATGAAATCATTTTCTACATGATACTTCACATATATACGCGGGACACTTATACTTCCTTTTTTGGTTTCCTTTTGGGGAAAATAGAGGCTTGGGAGGAAAAAAAAAAAAGTGTGGGAGTGCAAGACAAGCAGCCACGTCTGCCTCTCCTTCTGCAGCTGTGTGCAATACAGTCATCAGTGGTGATGAAGTGACTGGATGCCTCCATATAGCTATATTTATTTATTATATATCTCTTTATTGCATCTTCTGTGCAATAAATCCCTCCCTGCTTTTAACTTTGGGAACATCGAGTACTGTGCCTGGAGAGGGGAAAGCTCCTGGGAGATCTGATTCATGGCAGGCCCAGTATTTGCATATTAGGCCTCAATGCTTTTTTATTACTTTAATTATATTTTATTGTGCATGACAACATAACGAGAACAATTAGCTGGAGGAAATCCTAAGACATAGATTCTGAAACTGTGACTGCTTCTCTTTTCTGCAAATGCTGATTTTTTTTTTGGTGGGAGCTGACTGCATACTTAGATTAAGACAGATGCCTGTTTATGATAATTCTGGTTTACAACCTGAAATATGGGGTGGGGAAATCAATACGCAATTATATGGTGCCAATTAAAATAGATTTTTTTTTCTTTTGTAGCTCTGAAATTGTTACTTCACCTGAATTTACACACAGAACCATCCCATGGTGTGGGGGGTTGGAGCAAGATGACCTTTAAGGTCCTTTCCAACCCAAACCTAATTTCTCTAATTAACCTCATCAATCTGTTTTTCAGTCCAGAGCACAGCTAAGCAGGACCCTGAAGTGGAGAAGGTTAATTCCTATGGAGTAAAACTTATTATTTTGCCTTAAAATAAAGGTCAAATCCTTGGCGGTGCCTTATAGGGGCTCCTGTAAAATCAAATTCATAGAGGAAGTGTTTATCGAGGATCCTTTGGCCAAATCCCCCTTTCCCAGGCTCGCACCGAGGAGCTGTTGCCATCTGCTGGGAAAGCCTCGAATGGCTCCTCTAACCTGAGCTCCCGGCCAGGTAAAAGGTGAGGAATTTGGAAAAAGGAGCATTTCCAAGCGCTTTAGGATCGTGGAGCTCTGGAATGCTCCGAGGGGGTTTGCACCGCTGTGGACTCAGCATAAACAGAGATAAAAATCAGCAAAAGGTGATGCTTAAGATTTTAAGTGTGGATAAATTTCAGAAGAATTTCAGTTTGTGTTTGAGATGGGATAATCAGCTGAGTTTTACTGAGCTCCACCACAAAAATCAAGTGCATACAGACTCTTTTGCTCCTTAAAAGTGATCAATTTAAAGCCAGTGATAAAATGCCCCGGTATTTTGAACTGTTGTTTACACTCACCATAAAATGCTCAGCCAGCTCCTGGTTTTCTGCTGCTTTTGGAAGCCAACAGCCAAACCTTTACACCTTGCACAGCTGGAGGGGAAAAGCACAGGAGAAACGATTCCAAGTTCATTTCCCAAAGGCACCTAGAAATTTGAGACTCCTGAAAAACAGAGAGGACCTAATCCCAGAAAACACAAACAAATTTGTGCTGTGCTCCACATTTCTGTGCAATTCCAAAGCCTTTTTGCATCTCACACCTTAAAAATGGGCACCAGATTCTCTCCCTACCACTTGTCCTGCACCCTGGAAATGCACCCAGGGTTGGTCTGTGCTTTTAGGCCACTTGTGACACAATGCTTTGCTGATTTTGAGACACAGAGAGCCTAATCTATCAGAGCTTCTACACTGACAGCTTATTACAGTCCCTAAACCTGGATAATCCACGAGGCAGTCAGCATTTTTATAGCACTAAGCTTTCTTTCCATATCAGCAGAATTAAAGCAGCAACCTTTGTAAGGACAGATGAAGCTGCTGGACATTGTGCCCTGAATTTCCTTCTCTTTCTCCATCCTCTGATTAAAGAGAGGTACTTGTCACCAGGGTAAAATCTGAAGAAATGGAGAACAGAATTTCTCTTCACATTTGAGGATTGTGGCACTGAACACATCTTTCTTAACCTTCTGACACAACACAACACGAGCACTGCTGAAAAGCTGCCGTTACTGCTTTACAAAAGCTTTCTCCGTGTACATCAAGCTGTTCTAGTCCTTCTTAAAATAATTTTCTAAAGATCCCTTATATTGCCAACTTACCCGCTGCCAAACTGCTCCTGGAACTTGAGGCAGACAGGGCATTGATTTCTTCGGACATGGCAGACCCTGTGGTATCGATGTAATAGCATTTCAAAGACTTAAAATGCTGCTTTCACATCAGTGCCTGGACTATTGCTGCAAGGGAATAAAGCCTTGACTATTAAAAAATTGCAATTTTTTCAAGTACAAATAAGGAGTTCAGCTCCAAAGAGAGGGCAGACGACTAAAAGAGGAGGTTAATTTTACAAAGCTCGACTGCAGGGCCAGCAGGAGAAGCAAAAGACAGGCAGCAGGGTTGCCTGTAAAGAAATAATAGGATGATAAAAAATGAAATTAATTGGGTGTAGAGAGGGAGATGTCACTTTTTTACAGACAAAGCACATCTGACCACTGACAATGCCAGATTTTGTCATTCCTGAAGACACGAAACCTGGGAGACACTTGCAGCTCTAAAGCAAAGCTTCAGAACTCTGCTGTACTTTCTTCCCTGCTTCTGGAACTACCTCAGAGGTTCAGCAAAGTCCCAGCACAAATTCTTGCAGGCCCTGAGACCCCTCCACCCCCAGGCTGGGCTCTGTAAACAGAACAACATCTCCAGAGAGCTCAGCACTGCTCAGCAGCTGCTCCCCAGCCCCCTGGAGGATTTTAAGCTGGACTTAAGGGTTACGTGCAAACAACTAAATTGGCTTAACTATTTATAGAAGCCAAGACTTTTAGCATGCTGGATCTCTGGCCATCAGCAAGCAGAGTGGCTGTTTACCAACACACCACCACAGGGCTTTCCTAGGCAATAATATTAATTTATGATTGAGATGAGCTCGCAGTGTGGAAACACAGGAGAACCATCTCCCTTGGCATCCAGGGCATGGAAAACAAAGGGAACATTTTTGCTCCATCCTATTGAGTCACTGAATCTTTTAGGTTGGAAAAGCCCTCCAAAACCATCAAGTGCAACCTTTGACTTAAGAACAGCACCCAAAGAGAGAAAACCAATTCCTCATATAATTAAATAATCTTTATTTTTATAAAACATAATACAAAGCATCTACACCATTGACTGGTGGAACATTAGTTGCTATTACACAGTAATCCAGACACAAGTTATTATTTCACACTAGTTCTGCAGTTTCCTCTCACAGTTTGCCCTAGCCACTATGGACTAGCCTGAGGACAGGTCCCACCCTGTGCTCCACAGCTTGGAATTTGTAATTCTGGGCCTGTGATTCTATGCTGGAGCCCACTCACTGGGCTATGAGGCCTTGCTCTACCTCATAAAGCCGTTCCTAATTGCCCTTTTGTTTTCTTGTTTACTTTCTAAAGCCTCAGAACTGAGCAGTGCTCTCCTTCTTCCAACCAAGTTTCCCCTCAGGTCAGAAAAGGGGACCACTCAACCACTATATTTCAAAATACCTTCAAACAGGTGCTTCACAGATACTGCAGTCACTGCCATCCTCATCCACCTGGGCAGGGAAGGGCTGTAACCCCCTAAAGCTGCACCCCAACCCTCAGCAAAGGTCAGAGCCCAAACCACCAGGGCTGCTTTGGAAACTCTTCATGGTGGGCAGATCAGCAGCTCACCAGAAATGACCAGCCTGTTTTCACCTCCATTTCTCCAGGACTTGCTGCTGAAAGCCCTCATTCCCTGCTCAGGCTGGTGGTTGAGAATCTTTTGGCTCCAGATTCCTTGCAATCCTGACCAGGGAGAACCCACCAGACACCTTTTCCTCAGCTTGGGGGTCCCTGTGAAGAAGCAGCAGCACAGCTGATCTCCACCTGCATGTCCAGCTCACTCCCTTTGACCCTGCCCTTAAGCACCTTTGCAAAACACCTCCACTCCTGCTTTTGGGATGCTGGGAAGTGCCACATTCAGGTGACAAAGCACTGCTGATGGCTCATAGGGGGAAGTGCTTCACTCAAAGCAACTTTTGTACAGCACAGCGTGACACAAACCACCGAGAATTCATCAAAGGTGGCTTGGTGCTAAATGGAAACACCCCACGAGGTAGGTTAGACTGGGCCCACTTCCCAAAGTGGGTTAAGTTGAGGCAAAAAGGCTCCTGGATGTGCTCAACAGAGCAGCAGAGCTGGGAGAAAGACCCAGCAAGCCCCAACCAGCCCTTCTTGTCTCCTTTCAAGGCTTGGTTGTGCTGATTGAGTCAAGTTTCCTTTCCAGGACCAGCTCATCAGCTGGCTCTGCTCATCTGAAGGGGTTTTTTGGGGGTTCTTCAGGTCTTTGGCTGCAGCAGGCAAGGCTCTAGCAGAAGGGGTACCTGAGCTGCACTGGAGGCTCAAAGGAGATGCTCAAAATCACAGCAACAACAAAGGAACAGCTTAAGAACATGCAGTGAAATAAACTCCAGAAGCTGCCAGCTGGGCATGGTTTTTCCCTGCAAATGGGAATAAAGATAAGTAATGCTTTTTTTTTTCTCCCAGTCAGGTTTTTTTTTGCTTAAAAAAGACCGGATTCTGGGCCTCTCATTTCTTTAATTACTAAGCTGTAAAATAAATCTCTCCGACCCTCTAAATGTTCACTTTTAAAAAGTGACTCAGACCCAGTCAGAGGGAAATCAGAGCCCAGGGGTCAAAGCATCAATTCAGATGAAGGAGAGCCAAAGTCAGTCTGTGGCTTCCACTGGGCAGATCTGGAGCTGGGCAACCAGAAATCCCAATTTGGATTTGGGGCACAGCTGAGGGAATTTTGGGGTTCTGCAGGCAAAATCAGGGCTTGGCTGATCAGCAAGAAAACCCCTGACTGGCAAGCCCTGATGGGGCTTCTCAAAATGGAGTGTGCTGGTCACCCAAGGATCTAAAAGCAGTGTTTGTAGGGGAGTTTTAACAGTCAAGGATGAAGAGGGAAAAATCAGGAAAAACTTTCCCTTCTGGGGTTGTGTCTTTGGGTGTGTTCACAGAGCACCTAGTCCTGTACGGCGCCAGTGCTGATTAGAGCTTCTGGACACTACAGAAAAATAAGTTATCAATATGTTAATAAATAAGTTATTAAAAGGAGTTAGGGTAGGAAACAACAACCTACCTAAAATACTGATTTTTCTAGAGTCTCACTCTAGCTCAACCACCAAAGTCGTTTCTCCCAAGGGAAACACAGGGATAATGAACCAAGTGCAGATAACAACCATCACTTTGCATTATATAGCACCTCTCAAGTAAAAATCTGAAAGTGCATAACAGATGGATCGGCTCCATCACCCCCAAGTCACAGAGGGGGAATTAGGCACAGAGTCAGAGTTGTGTGACTTGCCCAAGGCCACACAACGAGATGGTGGAAGAGCCAGGAATCCCAGCTTGGATGCAACACTAGAACATGCTTCTTCCTACCAGCATGAAGAGTCACTCTAGCTGCCTAGACCGCACAGGACACTGGACATGGAGACCTAGTGTTACCTCCTCCTCTCTTCCAAGATCCTGAAGGAGTTGGCTACAGACATCACTATTTACACCTGCACTGCTGGACTAGTCATGTTTAGCCTATAAAATTAGCCCTTCTTTCACTCATCGTTCAGGCTGGGCTTACGTACACCCCGAGCCAGCCTCTGCCAGGCCAAACACTGCAGATCCAGTGAATCCATGGCATAGCTCCATGAATTTCGGTGGAGTTACGCCAGGGATAAATTTGGCTCCAGAACTGCTAACGTGCGTTGGCTCCTCTCCCGACAGTGGCATTTCAGGCATGATCCCCCTCCTTGCCAGCCCGTGAACTCAAGGAAGTCTTTGCTCAGCATCCACTCAGTGGCTTTTGAGGTGCCCATTGGTTTTCAAGCCCAGCTCGTGGCTCCTGCGGCTCCTCCAGGCCTGGTACTTCCTCATGCTCTTCCTCCGGGCGAAGCGGCAGATGCTGACCATGAACGCCCAGGACACCACGTACATGATGACCCCGCCCAGCTTGATGTACCAGCGGGGCCTGGGCGAGGCCAGCTCGCAGTACATCAGCCAGGCGCCCACCCCGATGCGCACGCCGGTGAAGAGCACCACGAAGAGGAAATCCACCACGTCCCCCGTGAAGGTGTGGTAGCGGCCCAGCTCCTTGAGGAACCAGCGGGCCTGCAGCAGCGGGTTGGTGATCTCGCTGCCGAAGATGACGGCGTTGACGTCCGCGGCCGACTCGCCCAGGGCCAAGGAGGCGGTGATGCCCACGATGCTCACCAGGTGGTGGGCCAGCATCAGGGCACCCTCCGTCTGGAAGTACACACACCAACACAGGTCGAAGATGAAGTAGCCCAAGCTAAGGCACAGCCCGTGCACCTGAAGGGTTGTGTTGGGTGTCCCTGAAACAGAAAAACAGAGCTTTAAAGCGTGGGGGCACTGAGCGGGATGTGAGACGGGGAAGGGGTATTCACCTGCAGCGCTGGCAGGCTGGTGTTGGCTCGCACTGGTGACAGCTCAGCCACAGAAGTCCCCCAAGTCACAATACCACAGTTGTTAGCCCAGCAGCTGCACACACGTAATGGCCGCACAAAAGGTCACACGCTCTGCCAAAGTGCAGCTGGGGAGGGGCATTACACCAGCAAAGGCAGTGCCAGGCTCTCCATTCCTCTGGGGCTTTCCACCACAAAGCGGCTCAGATATCACTGCAACCATCATCCCTCAAGCAGGCTGGGGACTGAGGTGTAGGAGAACCCCTGGGGGAGGTGGGATCACCGATTTCCTCACTCACCTGGGTGACTCAGGGGCCAGGGGCCATCGATGAAGCCAATGTACGCAGACAGACAGGTGGCAAGGATGCCGTGGGTCAGTGTGACCAGCCTGCAGCTCCACTCGATGTTGCGGTGCCTGTAGCGGTGGCAGAACCACTTGTAGAGGCAGAACCAGGCCAGAAGGCTGCAGGCTGCACGAAGGGGCAGCGGGAACAGCATCCTGTCCTGGGAACAGCAGGACAGAAGGGATCAGAAAGACAAAGTGAGCAGGAGGTCGAGCCTGTGGCAGTGTCAGCACAACCCAGCACGGCTTTGCTCCGTAACCATCCCAGCCCCGAGTGGGCAGAGCTGCTTCCTGATGGGGCTGCTTGCTCCTGACAGATTTTTCTCTGCAGAGGAACTGTGTGAAAAGCACTTTGCTCTCCTTTCTGCAGACTTCATTTCATCCTTACTGGCACCAAAACCTCCAAATCTTTTGGATGCAAAAGAGTAAGAATCTATGACCATAAAGATTTTTTTTCAGCAGTATTTCTTTCATACATCTTCCCTCACACACTGTGCAATAATCTCTCAAACAAGCAAAAGACAAACTGCCAGAACAAAATTGAAGCACATAAACACTTGTGGGTGTTGCTCAAACCCTCCAAATACACATTACTCTATTCTACCCCTCGTTCATATAATGCCTTCCCATGAAATGTGTGTCTGACTCCTCCTGAGCTGTCAGGGAAGTGCAGCAAAGAAGTTGAGTCAGGCTTTGGGATACAGGAGTTTCCAGTTGTGCAACAGCCAAAGCACCACTGGTACCTGCTGCCCAACGCTGGCCCCACTCCCAGGGCTGGGGAGCACCAGAGGGACCTCACGGGATGAGGAGTCACAGCTGCAAAGCCCAACCTTCCTGTTTGGCCTGTTGGAGCATTCCCAGGAATGACTGGAGGCTGGGTAAACAAAACCATTATGTTTTAATGGGCCTTGGGAACATGGGGAGATGAAATAGGGATGGGATTAACTGCTCTGAGCGGGAATTTCCATTCACATCCCTGGTGCTCAAGGTCCACGCTCAGGGCAAATAAGGGAAGGAGAATTCTGATGTGGCAAAAGGGATTGACCAGCTGGAGAAGGCTGGTGGAAAGAAGAGGAATGAGTTTTAAAACTATTGAGGTGTTTTCCACACTTGCTCATGAAAAAGATATTTCTCCATCCCCTGGAAAAAAAATCACAGACTATCCTGAGCTGGGACCCACAGGGATCATCCAGTGCAGCCCCTGGCCCTGCACAGACACCCCAACAATCCCACCCTGTGCCTCAGAGCGCTGTCCAAACGCTCCTGGAGCTCTGGCAGCCTCGGGGCCGTGCCCAGCACCCTCTGGGGGAAGAACCTTTCCCTGAAATCCAGCCTAAACCTCCCTGACCCAGCTCCAGCCGTTCCCTCAGGAAGAAAGCAGGGAGCTTTCTTCCAATTGCACATCAAAAATCAACATTTAATGGCTTTAACTCAAAGAGGATAAGTATATATTAGATACTGGGAAGGAATCCTTCCCTGGGAGGGTGGTGAGGCCCTGGCACAGGGTGCCCAGAGCAGCTGTGGCTGCCCCTGGATCCCTGGAAGTGTCCAAGGCCAGGTTGGAGCATCCTGGGATAGTGGAAGGTGTCCCTGCCCATGGCAGGGAGTGGAACAAGATAATCTTTTAAGGTTCCTTCCAGCCCAAACCATCCTGTGATTTGTCTTCAGCATACACAATATATGCACACTAGAAAGGCCAGTATCATTTAAAAACCAGCAATAATTATAGAACAATAAATAACAATTCTATATAATATACATATAAAAACTAAAAAATAAATAAAATATGATCATATATAAAATTATGTATTTCCCTATATATTATTTTATATTATTGCATATAATATATCCAATATATCTGTTATACATAAAGGAGATTATAATTTGTATCACCCGTAGCAATGAGGCCCTGAATGAAAGCAGCCTCTACAATAAACACACGTGCAGAACAGCCCGAAAGCGATTAAAAACCAGACGGGCACCTCCAGCAAAGCACCGGTATCCCGTTATCCACATTTTTTTCAGTCCAAACGGGAAAATGGAGGAGCTCACGGACCGTACCAACAGCACGAACCGCAGCCCCG
>NW_008238838.1:4534492-4540767 GCF_000691975.1 Corvus brachyrhynchos
GCCGCCCCGGAACACGGAGCGAGCGGCGGCCGAGGGGCACCTGGCGGCCGGGAGGAGGGACGGCAGCGATGGGGATGAGGAGGAGGAGGAGGAGGAGGAGGAGGAGAAGGAGGGAGGAGGGAATAGGGCGGAAGGATGGCGGGAAGGGCGACCCGCAGTCGCCGCGGCCTCGCAGCGCATCCCTGGGAAGCCGCCCCACTCCGGAGCATCCCTGCCCTCCTTGTTGCGTCGTGGAATGCCCGGAATTCCAAAGGATGCGCAAGGATCGTGAGCCAGCTCCTGGCCCTGCACAGACACCCCAACAATCCCGCCCTGTGCCTGAGAGCGTTGTCCAAACGTTCCTGGAGCTCTGGCAGCCTTGGGGCCGTGACCATTCCCTGGGGAGCCTGGTCAGTGCCCCACCACACTCTTTTCCTAATATCCAACCTAAATCTCTCCTGGCACAGCTCCAGCCATTCCTTCAGGTCCTGTCCCCGGTCATCAAACAGCAGAGATTGGTGCGGCCCCTCAGGAAGAAGCTACAGACCCCAAATAGCCTCCTCCAGGTGGAACCAGCCAAGTGCCCTCAGCCACTCCTCGTATGGCCCCCCCAGACCCGGTCGTGTCCCCACAGGGCACACGGAGCATCGCTGTAGCCCGAGGACACAGAAATCAGTCCCACACCCACCCCCGCTCCAATCACCACAGAGATAACAGGCACAAAGCACACCCGGAGTTTGCTCTCCTCACGGCCGGGCAGTGCCTGATGAGTACAGACCCTTCTGCAGAGCTTCAGAGCTGTGCCAGTGCAGCAGCAGGTCCAAGGTGACATCCCCCGAGGAGTTTTGTCAGCTGCAGCAGGCTGGGAGAGCTCACACCCTGTCCTGGACATCCCCTCCATCCCCGCTGAGGCAGCAGTTACGAAGCCCAGCGATTTCTTCTCTCTGCAGGCATTCAGCGCTGCCCATTCTCTCTCCTGCCTTCCACATCCCAAATTCAGGGTTTAAGCAGGACACCTAAAGCAGCTACAAAAGTTCCTCCACCTTTCATAAGTTACAGTCAAAACAACCTCTCACACCCAAAATCGTGGGTTTGGTTTTTTCTTCATCCCGTCAAGTTTTACCTTTTGAAATGCAGGCGTTGGGAGTGGCTTGACTTGCCTATTACAGCGCTTCTAATTAGTGCTTTCAGCTGGGTATTCAACAAGATACAGATCCTACTTTTCCAGTTCAGGCCAGGTACAGGTTCCTGCTGCTACAAAATGCTCATCCTTCTGCTATTTCAGCACATCCTCATGAGCATTAACAGTGCATTTGCTCCTCTGACAAACCTGAGGTCTCATCCTGCTTCCCTCCACCTTTTCTGGCCCTCCAGTAGCATCAGTAACACCTGAGAGGGAGCTGGTTTAATATCTAGCTTAGGTCAAAGAAAAGCATGGACAGACAGAGCATTACAAGGCTGATGTATTTCACATTAGAAGCACGTTTAGATGCAACATGAGGAAAAAAGTCTTGGCTGTGAGGGTGGTGAGGGGCTGGGATGCAATTCCCAGAGAAGCTGCGGCTGCCCTGGGAGTGTCCAAGAGCAGGTTGTGGAGCAACCCAGGATAGTGGCAGGGGGTTTGGAATAAGATGAGGTGATCTTTAAGGTCCCTTCCAACCCAAGCCACTCTGGGACTCTATGAGCAGCCAGGAAGAAAACCAGAGATGTTCACAAAAGAGCCCTGAAAGCCCTAACAAGGCACAGACCACTTAATGCAGGAGGTGCAACGCAGAGAAGTTGTGGGTTGGCTTTTTCTCTAGCACAGACTTTGCACGGTGAGGTGCAAGGTGGCAAGTGAAATCATCTCCCTGTGGATTGTACCAGAAGTGAGGTGCAGTTTATACACCAATTTTCCTGTTTGCTTTGTGCAGAGTCAGCCATTTCAATGGGCTGTGCTGCACTGGCTCGTTGGGCCTGCAGATGAACAGAGTTCAGCAAAACAGCTCAGGGCAGGAACCTCTGCAAACAGTTGTTTGCACAGTGCTGCCTCATTTAGTACAGCCACAGCCTCCCCCAGCTGCACATCCTTTCCTCTGATCTCCTGGACCTGTTCTAACCAGAGCTCACAGCATTGAAAAGCATCACAGAATGTATTTATTATCTTACCCCCACTGGGAAACTCCTTGTCCACAATTAAACTGGGAATAAACACAAACTGGAAACCTGGGAGCTCAACAGGCCGTTGCTAAAACCCAGGTTTTGTGACTGTAAAAGCCCTCAAGGATATTTGACAGATGAAAAGCAGACACCTGCATTAAAAATCCCATTCTTTGAAATAAGAAATAGTGGGATAGTGGAGCTGGATGATTTTCTAGGATCACATTAGAGGGTTTAGCACTAAAGTTCTGCTTGGGTGAGACATGGCACATGAGCACCCGAGGGCACTTATTTTGCATCAAACCTCCCCAGGTAACTCTGGTTGCACAGAAGCCACCTGGGTGCACTGGGATACTGTCCCAATACTGTCCCTCAGCTGAAGGAAAAGCATTTCCTTGCTGGAAGCCAACCCAGGCTCTCCTCCACTCCAGACAGCAGAGTCCTGGCCCATGAGGAGCAGGTTCCCAGCCAGAAACAGCCACTCAGCGGTGACTTTAGGACATCTTATAACCCCCAAGATGTTCTCATGCTTTTGATCGCTTCTCCAAAAAGAACATAGCCAAGTCACCCTGCAACCCTTCTGAACTGGTCATTACCCCAGTGGAACCCAACACAGAGAGGCAGAGTAAAAATAAAAGCCCCTTGGGATGTAGGAGACCATGGCCAGAATTTAAGTTATTCTTGTGCCCACCAAGAGCAAACCCCTCAGTTTGGTGGCTCTTAAGCTCCTTGCAGCACTGACTCATTGGCAAGGCAGGTTGTGGGTGCATTGCTCACAAACCTGAGCTTCAGCTGACCCTCACCTGCCCTTCACAGCTCCAGCCTGACCTCCAGAGCTCCTGGACTCATTTCCTCATCCCCTCTCTCCTTCCTGAACTGCACAAAGGGAATGAGCCAGTGACTCGGCATCCTCAGCCTTCCCTCAAGCCCCTTTGCCTCAGCCCTCACTCCGGCTGCCTCCTCAAGACCCAGAACAAAAGAACATCACAGCAGTCGGTTCTTTTTCGAAAGAGAACATGACTTTATTAGAAGTCCCTTCACTCAGAGGAGTTTTTGGAAGAGCACAGTGACCCGGGCAGGTGCCCACACCTCAGGAGGCCACTCTGGCTCCTGCTTTCCTAAAAATACTGGCCCAGGAACTTGCCTGGGTTCACAGCTGCAATGCTTTCAGTGGATGTGTCAAAAGTGAGGTTACTTCAGGTCATTTTTTAATCTCTGCAGACACCTTGAGGAGCCCCAGCCAAAGGCTGATATCGGCTCTGAACAGAGCCAAAGTCAGTGAGATAAGGGGAGTGGAGGAGCTGCATCCACACTGCTCCCCTCCCTCACCCCTGCATTTGCTTCTCAGCTCTCAGTGAGGCTTTTAGAGGAGACTAAATCTGAACTGTGGCCTTAAACAGAGGGAAATTCACATTAAAACCCCAGGGAAAATGTCAGAACACGATTCTGAGAGGTAAAGAAAATGAGAGAACTGTTCCATGCTCCGAGGCCTGCTGGTGTGGAGCAGATGTCACACTGAGATCTGCCTAAACATTACTGGCACCCCTGGAAATTGTCACATATTTGACTCATTAGCCAAGAATTCTGCTTAAGTGGCTTGTAAATGAGCCAACCCCAGGACAGGAAGAGCATCCAGAGGGGCTCTTTGCTATCCTCCCTCTCCCACAAAAAGCCTGATTATTCATCTTAAGCAATCCAAGTCCAGGCCAACACCTGCTCGTGGAGTTTATTGGCACAAGTCTAATTCCTGACTCTTGTTTGTGAGGACCTGAGTCAGTCCCAGAGAAATCACTCTGCTCTGAGATCAGCACCTCCCCCAATGCCAGTGTTAAAAAAAAGAAAAGGAAATGTATCATTAAAAACCAGGAGGTAAAACACTGCCTCCCCTCGAGAACCATCACTTCACACTCTCAAAGGACAGCTCCACTACACCCCTGCAAGCACTTCAGTCGTGTTCAGAGGATTTCACTCGAGTACTTAGCCAAGCACATTGTCCAAATCCAGGATTAAGGAGAGCGAGGCTCAGGAAACCTTTGCCAGGTCACTCCCCTTACCCAGCCCCACTGGCAGGAAAATGGCATTTTTCTTATTTGATTCTCTCTACGCTGTCAAATAACTGTACCTTGGAAATGAGGACAGAACATACAGACTGTGCAATTATTGGTTGCAGACTGATCGGGTCTGGCATTGCCACCCTCCTCGAGACTGTACCATTGCTGGAGAAGTCAGGGAATCAGCGTCAGCTTCCTCAGGTTTCCACTCAAATCCCTCTTCCCTCAGCTTTTCCATGTTTCTAGCGCCGATCCATCTCCTCCAGGGGCAGCAGAAAGTCAATTCCTTGTCATTTTTAGGAGTTCTTTTCACAGGAAAAAGCTCCAGCAGCCAGGCCCCAAACCCAGGGGATTGACCTCCACAACCCGTTAACGAGCGGCCAGGAAGTTTCCACAGGTGCATTCCTACTCCTGGAAAGACTGTGTGTCCAGGGAAGGGTTTTTTTTCCACACTTTCCTCCTTACAAAGCGACAAATCTCAACCATGAACCCCAAGGACACCATGTACATGGCCAGGCCCCCAGCCTTGAGGAGCCAGTTGGGCTCGGGGGACGTCACCATCCCATACACGATCCACGCTCCTGCCCCGATCCGCAGCACCAGGAAGAGGAGCACGAAGAGGAAATCCACCACTTTTCCCAGGGCGGTGTGGTAAGAGCCCATTTCCCGCAGGAACCAGCGGGTCTGGAGCAGGGGGTTGGTGATTTCACTGACAAACACCACAGCGTTCACTTCCGTGGCGGATTTGCCCAGCCCCAGCACCAGGATCATGCCACAGATGCTCAGGGTGTGGTGCAGCAGCATCAGGTCCCCCTCTGTCTGGAAGTACAGGCACCAGCCCAGGTCAAAGATGAAGTAGCCCAAGGTCAGGGACAGCACGTGGATCTGGAGAGGGGTGTTTGGCGAACCTGGAATGGAAGATGTGCATAAGTCTGGGGTCGTATTAAAGATATTTTTCTACTTTATAGACCAGTACAGGTCAAGTATGCTTCTCTCCTCCTGAATTTCCAGCCTTATCCTATAGGCCAAGTGCCAGGAATTAAGGATATTTGGTTCTGCTTCCCCTTCACACCCCAGCCTGCCCCACTGCTGCTTCTGGCCTTTTAGAAAAGCCAGGCCTCCATCAGCAGCACTATCTGAGATTTAACAATAGAAACCAGCCACCAAAACCCTGCAGCCAAATGTCAGGAGTTACTACACCCTTCACGATGTGAAAGCACTTTGTTCTCCGTGCCTTGCTACGCCTGATGCTGCAATAAACTCAAGCTGCCAACCTGAAAGCTTCCAATTTGTACACAGATAAACAACAAAAAAATAATAAAAGAACAAAGAACAAAAGGATGAACAGTGAGAAGTGATAGAAAAAGAAGCAGAAGAATTAAACAAATTTTTGCCCCCAACACACACCTGGAAGAGGAGAGGAAATCAGCCCCTCCCTCCACCTGTGACAGAGCCACAGGTGAGCACAGGTGAGACTCTGCACATACCTGCGTGGGTCAGAGGCCAGGGGCCATCCAGGAACACGACGTAGCCAGAGAGGCAGGTGACAATGAGCCCGTGCAGGAGGGTGACGAGGCGGCAGCTCCACTTGCAGGAACGCTGCCTGTTCCAGCGGCAGAAGCAGCCGTACAGACACAGCCAGGTGACAAAGCTGCAGGTCACCTCCAGGACGATGGGAACCATCCTGCTGGACACGGAGGGACAGCGTGAGGAGGGCAGCAGCCCCCTCAGCAAGCCATGTTCATCCACACCATCCTCCGTGTCCACCCCAGCACATCCACGGAAAACCCCGACAGCGGGGAAAAGCCCCACAAACAACCGAAACGAGCAAAACAAACCTCGTCCCCCCCGCCCGTGAGCACCGCGCCCTCCCGAGCCCCCTCAGCACCATTTCCAGATACCCAAATCCGAAGGGAAAACCACAATCCCAACCCTCCCGCTGCCAAAGCGTCTCTGCCCCCGGGAACCAGGACGCGTGGGGGGACCGGACCCCAGCTCGGCACGGGGCTGGGGGGTCCCCGATACCCTGAGCGCCCCCAAATCCTCACCCCGCTCCGGCACCGACCCCGCTCCGGCTCTGCGTGCCCGGCACCTGCGCCCGGCTGG
>NW_008238838.1:4540916-4542341 GCF_000691975.1 Corvus brachyrhynchos
GGGAGGGGGGGTTGGCGCCCCCGCCCGCCCTCGGCTCGCCCGGCTGGAGCCGCCCCGGAGAGCGCCCAGACTTTGTTTTGGTTGGGTGTTTTCCATTCTGGTGATGGAGAATAAAGCTGCATCAGGCAAGAGGGGAGGTGCTGTTGTCCTTTTTTTTTCCCTTTATTCTTTTTTCCATTTATTTTTTTTCCCCCCGAGTGTCCTGGAGTTCTCTTTCGATCTTTCAACCAGGTGGGGGCACAGGGACCACCTTGGTGCTGTCCTGTGCTGGTGGCAGGGAGGGCAGGCTGAGACAGGAGTCAGAGAGCTCGGGATAGGCTGGGTCCGGGGCTGGGAGTGGTGCTGGACACTCGGGGCTCAGGGAGATGTGACACAGAACGTGCAGAACAGGATGAGTGAGCCAGGAGCTGAGCTGGGGCCAAGTTCAGGGCTAGGAGTGAGTAACCAGGACAGGGCTGTGCTTCCTCCAACCCCTGCCAGCCACCTCGGTGTCAGCACTGTGTCACTCCTGACTCAATTTACTTCAAAATCTGAGATTGTGGCCCCCAAACAACGCAGATTTTCTCTACAGCCAGAGCTCTGCACTGGGAGTGAAACCACCGAGGGCATGAGAGCCCTTCTGTGGTGCCCGAGGTCTGCCTTGTGTGTGCTGCACTCCACAGGAGGCTACTCAGAGTTAGACATTCAAATGTCCTTTTAATTGGATCGTAGATTATAGGTTGCTCTTATATTTGAGCTAAAACTTGCTGGGTTTTGTCTCCTTTCCTGCTCTGAGAAAGGGCGTCCCACTGCAGTTTGAGCATTAATCCCTGCTGGCATCTGCAAATCTGAGCCTGAATTGAAGCTAGGATATTAAATTGGACTGTTAGGATCCATGTAATTCTACCAGAGCTGCAAATCCCAAGGCTGGGAGCATCAGGAGTGATGAAGGAAGTTGGTGGCATCATTTGGACACTGAGAAATGCTCAAAATCTCCCTTCAGGCCACAGGGAAACCTGGGAAGGAGAAGGAATATTCTCCCAGCTTGCACTCGCTCTCTTCACAGGGGGAAATCAGAGGAGGAAAGAAATGAATGAACAATAAAAGAAATTAAATAATAACAGCAAATTGTTAATTTTGAAGCTCTCCCCAGCCTTGCTTCAACTTGGGCACTGCTAAATGCCAATTTATGGGGTATCCCAGCTCCTGGTCTGCAGCTGGAATTGCCACAGCAGCTCTCCTTGGAGAAGAGCAGGGACAGAGAGCACGGAGTGGTCCAGGCACAGGAGCTGCTCTGGTGAGAGCTCAGCTTGTTCAGGAGGTCACTGAGCTCTCACACGGAGCAATTGCTCCCTGCATTGTTTCTCTGTGGCTGTGGGAGGTGACTCTTGGTCCTGGAAAGCTGGGATTTCCTGCTCTGTTTACTTTTAATCCCTTAGATGCTCT
>NW_008238838.1:4542392-4570609 GCF_000691975.1 Corvus brachyrhynchos
AACTGGAGATTTTTGTGGAGCAAACAAACTGCTGGTGTTTGTTTTCCCACTCAGGGCCGGTTTATCAATAAATCCCAGGGATTTGTTGTTGTGCTTATAAACTTTGTGGAGGAGATGAACCCTCAGGACATGTTTGCACAACACCTGGCACATGATCTCAGCAGAAATATCAACGTGCAGGTGCCGTTATTCAGCTTTTAAGACATTGGTGATTTCCCTCCCAGCTTTCAGAAACACTATTCCAAAGTTCCTGCAGGTGGGAGCAAATTACTTGGAGGAATTCCTGAGACCCCAGAAGTTCTTGTCAGTTAACAGCCAGATTTGGATTTAATGTATTTTCTCAAGGCTCTAAGAGTATATGGAGGTACAGTAAATTGTAAATGGATTATTGGAAATAACTGATTTAATGTTGTTTGTGGTGTCTTTTGAGCAAGAGGCTCACAAACCTCTGCAAGTCTGGACCAAGTCACCTGACTCTGAATGAAAAATCCAAATTACTGCTCAGCTCCCAAGAGCAAGAATTACTGGGTAAAATGTGCAGGCAAAGGTTATGAAGACAATCAGTGCTCACTCATCCTCATCCCACCAAATCAGCACAAATCTCATTTGTGCTCATGGAATCAGAATTTCCCCCAAGGTTTAGAGCAATAACAAGACCTTGACACAAGTTTTGCAAAAGACAGGTTTTTTTGGTTGGTTGGTTGGTATTTTTTTAAAGGAAAAAATAAGAAGGCTCTAAAATACTTAATTAAAAAAAAAAAAAGGAAGGGGAAAAAAAACAAAAAGCACCTTTAGAAAGGGAGCAGGAGGCGCAAAGCAAGTGGATCGGGAGCCTGGGGAAAACCAAGGCTCCCACCCAGCCACGGGGCTGCGGTGAAATGAACTCAAACCTCGGCTCAGTTTGGGGGCTGTGCGTGACAGGAAGAGCAGGAGGGACCCTGCTTCCTTTTGGGAAGCTCTGGAACGGGACGGGGACAGAGAGAGAGGAGAGTCCTGACACGGGAATCCCGCCCGGGAGGATGCGGAGCTGCAAGCAGAGGAGCCATGCGAGGACAGCAAAGCAGGGGCTCGCCCTGGAGCCGGGCACAGGGGGACAGTGGCACTGTGGGGGCTGAGGGGAAGGGGGACAATGTCACTGTGGGGCTGGGGGGGCCTCGGGGAAGGGCTGGGCTGCAGTTTGAGTCCCTGCACAGCCCCGCTGCTGGGGGGCCCTGGCGCGAGGCTGCGCTGGCAGCGGTGGAAGGCACTGGAAGGCCCCGAGCATCGTTGGTCCACGGCCCGGTGGCAGAGCTGCTCTCGCCCTGGCGGAGGAGGCGTCTCAGTGGAGGTAGGTGGGTTGGTTCCATCGGTACCAGGATCTGTTTGCAACACGGAAAAACAGCGGTTTCACCTCGGAGGAAAAGTCAGCCCCAATTCCTTCGCAGCCCTACTGGGGCTCAGCCCATGCTGCAGGTTGATCGCAGGCAGTGAGCGCTGGGCACTGTGAGTGGATAAATCACATCCTTCTGCTCCTTTCACAGCCCCTGTGCAGTGTGCTGGCTCCCAGGGACACTGATCACCCACATCTGGGCCTCTCATGGATATTCCCATTCATGTTCCAGCGTAGAAGCACCATTCCCATATCCAGGGCATGGGAAGAAATCAGAATTTGTATTGCATCATAGCAACCCCCCCTTGTTTCTAAACAAGATCTTCCTCATTTCAGCTGCTACCTGGCCTTTTTCTTTTTAAATCACAGGAGATTTTGTTAGAAAAAAAGTTCTGTTTCATTTAATGTTTCCACTAAAACCAGAGACGATAAAAGTGTTTCAGTTCGAGGTAAATGAGGAGTGGGGGAAGCCAGAAAGCAGAAATAGTTTCTCTCTTTTTTTTGTGTCAGAACGTTTTGAAAAAAACCTTATTTTAGTATTAAAACAAAAAAAGAAATATTTTTCAAGAAATGATCTTTTCCACTCCCTGCTTCTATAACAAAACCTCACTCCAAGCAACAAATTCTGTGTTGCAGGGACAGCATAGAGGGAGGGGGATTCATGGCACAGGGTGACCCAAGAGCTGTGGGTAAACCCCTCTGCTCTGGTGCCTCCCTAACTCAGCATCCTCGAGGTGATGCAGCAGAAATCACAAGTGCAGAGAGCCCCCAGGGAAACAGCCAGCAGGGCTCTGAGCCCTCGTGTCTGGTTTAATGCTTTTGCAGCCTCTAAAGGCAGGGTGGAGGGGAAAAAGTAATCCTTGTTGTGCCACTGTGGAAGAGTTGCTCACAGCAGAGCTCTCTGGGTGGCACTGCAGGAGAGAAAACTGGCTGTGGGTGGGTTATCCAAGCAGGAACAGCAGAATAAACCTGCCTCTGCTTCCTTCACACAGGAGTCCGGTGAGGACAGTGTTTCTAATCACTTTGGGGTTGGTTTTTTCAATTTTTTTTTTTAACCCAGCACAGTTTTTCAGGCAAAACTTGATTGACTATTCATTTTCAAGCAGAAAAACAGCCACATCTCAAGAATCATGGAATATCCTGAGCTGGAAGGGAGCCACCAGGATCATCAAATCCAACTGCTGTCCCTGCACAGGACACCCCAGCAATCCCACCCTGTCCCTGAGACGTTACACTTGAAGCTTCACACAAGAACATCCCACATTGCTGGGATCTCTAAAAGCTTTCCTGTTCTTCCTGAAGATCCCACTGCTTTCCCCACAACCCCCCGATGCCCTGGGTTGGTTTTGTGAGCTGTGGGGCCCCCCTGCCTTACCCTGAAGAGTTGAAGCCAGAGGAGTTCATGGCAGCTTTGGAGTTGCTCTGGGCTGTGCCGGGGCTGCTGGCATGGAGGGCACTGCCAGGGGACGAGGGCCTGCTGGAGTTCCCTGGGGAGCACGAGGATGTCACTGCGTGGCAGAGAGCAGAGTGAGCCTGGGGTCTCCTCTTCCTGCCCAAACATTCCCACCCCATCCCTGTGCCCATCCCGTGGCTCCTCTGATTCACTGCCCCTGCCGTGGGGAAGGTGGGGGACCCCAGGAATGTTCCCTGTTCCTATATCTGGGAATCTCACGTCTCCACAGAGATCCGACACTGACCCACCCTTTGTTTGGCTCCCAGTTATGCCTGGCTCCCAAACCTAAACACCCCAGCCCAGGGTTATCCTGGAAATGCTCTTTTGCCCAGTGTTTTCCATGTTTTTATGCCACCCAACAGAAAGACTCGGCTGTTCTTATCCCAGCTGTGTGGGGGCTCTTTCCCGGGCCAAAGCCAGGGGTCTGATGAAGATTATCCTGACCCAGAAATGGAGGAGTCAGGGATAACCAGGCAGAGGAAGGAGGGAAGGGAGGTTTCCCAAGGCTCACCAGTCCCAGGCATGGTGCTGTGCACTGGATTGACGGAGAGGGGCCCCAAGGACCCTGAGGTAGAGACCTAGGCAGGAACAGAGGCAGGCAGTGAGCACTGGGCACTGTGAGCAGATAAATCACATCCTTCTGCTCCTTTCACAGCCCCTGTGCAGTGTGCTGGCTCCCAGGGACACTGATCACCCACATCTGGGCCTCTCATGGATATTTCCATTCATGTTCCAGTGTAGAAGCGCCATTCCCATATCCAGGGCCATGGGAAGAAATCAGAATTTGTATTGCACGTGCCTGACACTCTCCACATCCATCTAAACTTATGGATCAGCAATGGAAAAGCCTGAAATGATCAAATTTTCTGGAAGCCCCAAGATCCACTCGGACATCTCAGAGCGGGTGTTCTCAGCCTGGAATTTCCCAGCTGCCTCTGGTTTAGGGCACAAACAATCCCAATCTCCTTTAGGGCAGTTTAATTCTCAGGTGACAATTGGCAGTTTGGGAGCTGCAATCCAAATTAGCCTGGGGCATTGATTCCTGAAGGGAGTGCTTTGTTCAGGGAGGCTGATGAGTGAGGGCACAGCAGTCACAGGGGGATTCCTCACCCAGTCTCTTGCTGTGGCAACCCAAGCGTTTGTTTTGGTGCCCAAACAGGTTGGGCAACCAGCAACCAAACTTCCCGTGATGTTTTGCTGCCTTCTGATGGGTAATTCCAAAAGCCAGGAGATTTCAAGATAAAATCCTGCTGGCGAACACAGACCCTGCCTCCCACTCCTGTGCTGCAGCACTGAGGAGGTTCCTGCCACTTTTAAATGGCAAAGGCACCGGGCAACTCGTAAATGAACCAGCAGAAATGCAGCTAAATTGATAAGAGTGTGTGTAATCCTCATCCTCCATTAACTTTGGAGAGATTTTCTTTATCAATCTCTGGGGGAAAAGCTTTGGGATAGCATCCTGATTTGAATAAATTATCCTACAATTAAGCTAATCAATTCCTCCTAGGAAATTTGTATTTTCTTTCTACTGTGTTCAATAGCTAGAATTATCACTTAATTAACTGTTATAATTGAGTTGATTGTTTTCAATCGATAGAATAATAATGAATGTTCTGGATGAGATTCCATTCAGGTGGCTGAATCCCAAGTGCCTCACCAGTCTGGAGTTGTAGATGGGTGATTTGATGGGGGATGGCATCGGGCAGCTGATCCGCTTTTCCTTCTGGCGCCGGTTGCAGAACCAGACCCGAACCACCTCCTTTTCCATGGAGAGCTGCTCTGCTATCAAGGAGATCTCCTCTGAGCTGGGCTTGGGGTTCTGCTGAGAGAGGCAGGAGGTTAAAAAAGCCCCAAAGAGCACAAGGAGATCTCTGAGCTGGGCGTGGGGTTCTGCTGAGAGAGGCAGGAGGTTAAAAAAGCCCCAAAGAGCTTCAGTGGCTGCTGGGAGGACAAGGGTGGGGTTGGCTGCGAGCTGGGGAGGGGACAAAAGCTCCATCTGAGGCCGAGGGTAAATATTTGGGTGAGAGATTATGTTCTGTGAACCAGAAAGTGCCTCTGGTTCCACATCAGCTCTCCCGGAGTCGGGGCGGGGCTGAGTCACAGCTTCTGACCCTGTCATTGCACAAATCACCGTCCTCTTTGAGCTGAACAGCCCCAAAATCAGTGCTGGGGTCACCCAAACCTGGTGGCCTTGGCACTGTCCAAGCCACTGCCTCTCTCTGCCCCCAGCCCTCATTTAGAAAGGGAAATAACAGAACCCACCCCGCCTCCCGAGTCTTTTATTTTCATTCCTTTTAGCTCTGTGGGGTTTGCTCGGAGCTGAAGCTCAAAAATATCAAAGATATCTGGCACAGAGGTGCCAAGATAATGTTCCCATTACAGAGAATGGCTTCTACCAGCTAAAAAGGAGCTGCCAAAATGAGCTGATGATGGCTGGGCAAGTTTTGATAGGAGGGAGAAACCAAGAGAAAACAAGCTCAGAAACAGCTTTGATTTGAGAAATTTCCAAAGCTCAGTTTAGCCCTGCTGATTAAAGCTCTGCTTGGGTTCTGTAGTGAATTTTCTTGAAATTCTTGGAGCTTAAAAAGTAGAAGGGCTCCACTTCTGAATGGGCTCAGCAAAAATACTTGGAGCAACAAGTTCTGGGGTCTCACAAGAGCTGCTTAATGGGTCATCAGAGCTCCTGTGACACATCTGCAACTCAAAAAGAGCTGGGTGCAGAGATCAGCTTTGGCCCAAATGTGGTGCTAAAATTGTAATTCCCTTAAAACAACATTCAACAAGGAAATAACTGGGAATCTCATTGGGTTTAACTCTTTACCTGTTGCCCCTTCAAGCATTTTCTAACCTGCTATCAAATTAAAACCCCAAAACAACCTCTTTTCTGGAGGGGATTCAGTGCTCCAGCCTTGCAAATGCCAAGCTCAGGGAGAGTTCCCAACAGATGGAAAGATTTTCCCCCTCACATCTTGAAATCTCTTCTCCAGCGTGGAGCGGATGTTGGTCTCGATGCTGGTCCTCTTCTTCCTTTTCCGTCCAAACATCTCGTTCACGGAGGGGTAGGAATTGGGGGTGCTCATGGAAGAATCCAAAGGAGCAGATTCTGGGGGAAGAGGGAGGGAAAAAGAGATTTGCAAGAAGATAATGAGTTATTTTCATTCCCAGTTACTTTTTGTGAAACAAAGGCACCTCCTAAAATAGATAAATTGTTCCCACATTGTGGCTCCTCCCTCTGATGATGATTAAAATTGCTCCAAATCCATCGACGAGCTTGTCCAAATCAGGGAAGGAATAGGAGTGCTGATACTTTAACCCACACACCATCTTTCCTTTGTGAGCCTGATGTCCAGCCTGCTCTGGTAGGGCCCAGGGGTGTTCCAAGGAGTTCATTGCACCCAGATGAAGATGTTGACCAAACCCTTTGGCTCGGGGTGGCCAAGATGTGATAAATGGCTCAGACATCCTGAAGGGCTGGGCGAAGCACGAGGCTGGTGTGAGGTCAGCACAGGACACCACCCCAAATCCTGCTGCCCCTGGGAATTCCCCTCTCAGTGATATCTTCCTTTTCCAGTTACCCCTCCTGGGCTGATGCCTGAGTGTAGATACAAAAATGCTGCTAGCAAGGATTTTCTTGCTATTTTCTAAGTGCATGAGAGACTTTTCTCTCTCACAGAAGAGGCAGCAGAGTTCTGTAAACAACCAAGCCACCTGCAACCTTGAAAAGTCTTGTTTATGGTACAGTAGAAAAATATTTTGACAATGGATGTTTTAGGATTTTAGCCAATCACCCCAAGGGGTGGCTGGTCCTTTGTCCAATCAGACTACGAAGAAAAAAGTCTACAAAAGAGTTTGTAAAATAATTAAATAAATCAATCTTGCTGCACAGTTCCTGCCTGCTGGATCTTCTCTCCTCCTCCTCCCTACGGCTGTGGGACACGGTGATGTACCCTAGGGCCCAGGCCTGTGGTAATACCTGAGCACCTCAGCAGCTCCTTCCCTCCTTTTGCAGCTCACACAGGGAGGGGCTGAATGGATTTGAGGCTCCTGGATGGATCCTCTCCTGCTGGTGGTGGCACTTCTGCCTTGATGTCACCTACCTGCGTCACTGAGCCACTTCTCCAGCAGTGGCTTGAGCTTGCACATGTTCTTGAAGCTCAGGTTGAGAGCCTCGAAGCGGGAGATCGTGGTCTGGCTGAAGTCGTTGCCGTAGAGCTTCCCCATGGCCAGGCCAACGTCACCCTGCCAGGGGACACCCAAATCCCAGCGTGAGCACAGGGAAAGCCCTCACAGCTGCCACAGCCCCGCCCACAAGCACTGAATGAACTGGGCTGGGCAAGCCTTTGAGGTCATCGAGTCCAACCTGCGACCTAACACCCCCTCATCAACTAAACCATGGCACCGAGTGCCACGTCCAGGCTTTTTTTAAACACATATAGGGCACGGGGACTCCACCACCTCCCTGGGCAGGTCATTCCTGCCCTAGTCACTCTTCCAGTGAAGAATTTTTTCCTGATGTCCAGCCTCAACTTCCCCCCAGGCTGCTTCCAGGATAGCTTCAGCCTTGTTCCCATGACCTGCCTGCCAGGGAGAGGGGATTTTTTCCCCACAGCAATCTGCCCCACACCCCTTAATATTGGAGAAGGTGCAGGTATTGAGGTGATGAGGTGTTAGGAATGGTTTTTCTCTTTGTGTATTTGGAAAGGGATGCCGCAAAATAACCCAAATTTACCTAATCCAGCCTTTCTGGAGGAAAGGCTCTGCCCCAAACTCCTCCCATCCCCTCCCTCTCACCTGTGTGAACCCCAGCTTGATCCTCCTTTGTTTGAAAGTCTTGGCGAACTTCTCCAGCTCCTCCAGGTCGCTGGGCTCCTCAGAAGCCCCTGCTGGGGTCAGGTGCTTTGCCACTTGCAAGTGCTGGGGGACGTCCAGGTGGGGTTCGACCGAGGAGCCGGGGAGGCCAGAGCGCCCCACAGCCTGCCCAGACACCCCAAAAGAGATGCTCAGAGTCACGAAAATAGAAAACCACCCCGTTTTCTGTGCCACTTGCCCTCCCTAAAGCAGCAGCGGGGAGTTCACCACGCTCTCAGGTGTGTTGTTACCTGGGAGGCCAGGCTGGGTCCGGGCTGGGAGAGGAGGAGGCTGCCCTGCTGCTGAGGGAACGAGAGGAGGTTTGGCTGCAAAGCTGAGGAGAAAAAAGAGAGACACGGCTGCTCAGTGAACATCCCCAGGAAAGCTCGGAGTGGGAAGCTCCCTAAGTTATTTCTTGCCCAAAATACAAGAATTTCAGCCATTAGGGAAGTGTCGGGCTCTGAGCTGGATTATGAGGAAGAAAAGGTTCTTCCCGTGGCTTTTTAGCCTGCAAGGGATTATTACAGTAATGATAGAAGTGAAATATCTCATTTGCTGATCCCTGAGTGTCACTCATCGTGCTCAGGCATTTTAGAGACCTCTAACCTTGATTTTAGGTGCCAAGCAGCAGAGAATTTCCTACATCCTCCATGGGGATCCCTCCCAGTGCTTAATCATTGTAGCTCTTAGAAAAATGGACATCTTATTTCCAATATAAGCTCTTCTGACTCCGACTTTCAGCCACTTGATCTTGTTAAAAAACTCCTGATCCTCCAGTTAATCTCGTGAGCCCTCCCACTCTGCTCTCTGTTCTACATTTCATTTTCAAGTGTCATTTGGAAGCCATCTGACCCTTCCCTTCCTACCCTACTGTATTTCAAACAAATTGAATTTCTTTCAGAACGTAGGAGCTGACACGAAATGATGAAAGGGAAAAAGAAGGGAAATCCATAAACCCAACAAAAACTGGGATTTATGGAGACTGTGTAATTGTTTAGTTGACAAACTGCCAAGTGCAAGCCTATATCTCTTAGAGGGAATGTCCTACAGGATCAGGTTGTGTAGTTCCCTAGAAATTTAGTTGGTATCAAGTCCATTGTGAGTGAAACCTAAAGAATTTAGTGAGGATTTATAACCTTGCCCAGAGCAGTCAATATATTTAATTGATTATAACTGCCAATTACAGGGAAGTCCATAGAAATTTATGGACTTCTGCTAATAAAAGGGAAAACAGATAATCTCCAGAACCAATCACTCACTCTCTCACTCTTTCTGCCTTTTCTTATTTAATTTAGATCTGATGTGCACTATCCCATTTATTTACTTAGGCTGGGGTTGGAATAAGCCTTCCCTAACGCTGGAACAACTCAGAATTTCAAATCCAGGCTGGTAATGAGGTGCACATTTTTACCAGTGCAGGTAATTAATCACTGCCGTGGCTTTGCCTTGGGACATGGCAGATGCTCTGTCATTTGGAGTCTTTAAAATCATGATTGAACACCTTTGTGAGAGCTCAGCTCTGGCTCTGAGGGAAATGAAGGGCTGCATTCAGGAATCACCGGTCTGGCAGCTGAGATGAAGATTTCAGCAGCGATATTTCGACTGACAGGATTCCCAAAATCTCTGTGGCTGCTCATTGCCACCTTTACAGAGCTCTCCCACCCCGACTCAGGTGTGCCAGGATTAGGGCTGCGCAGGGAACGAGGGAATCAGAGCTGGGAATTTATCTGAGAGCTTCAAAACACAACCCCAACTAAAATTCACATCCCTCCTGGAAAGGGGCAGCCCCCAGCCAAGCCCCTTTGGCCACAAAATCCATTTATGGAGCCACGGTCTGAAATCAGGAGACACCCAGGGCATTCCCTGATGGCCCCAGGGGCAATTCTGGAATATTTTCTGCCTTTCTGCAGGAGGAAGAAAACTCCACTTGTACAAAACAACAAATTCCACAGAGCCAACCTGAGCCTTCCCTTTCACTCCCCACTGGCTCTGTGTGCACGTGGCAAAGGATCACTAAAACCCGGCAATCACCCATGCAAATGGAACTGTTCCTGCACAAAAATCCAACTCCTGGCCAGAATATCCAGTCCTGGTCAAGCCTGGAACTGGAAGGGGTGACAACCAAAGATAGCTGCCAAAAAAAGTCAGTGAACAGAGAAATTCTCATCTATAAAAGGCAGCGAGTTCTGCTTTGCAGTAAAAGATGCTTATTATTCATGAATAAAAGCAGGCAGTGAGGAATAGATTGTCCTGACCGTATTTCAAACAAACTAATTCAAAATTATTTGTAAATATACATCAAGTACCTTTATCCATCACTCAGCAGCATCTGGCAGAGAGCAGAATTTATATATTGTCAGGAAGAAATAAAGTCCCCACTTGCTTTTGGAGTGTGCGAACCAGTGGGTTCAAGCTGCAGAGATTTAAGGTTATAATCCTGAATTCCAGTTCATGTGGAGGCAGCTCTGTGCTGGGATAAATCCAGAACACAAGCAAAGCATGCAAGTCCCCTTGGATCTGCCAGGCTATGGATTAAAGCAGCAGAAAACCTCCATCCTCACCCCTGGGGCGGGAGAAATGCTGTAAAAATACTGGAGGTAAAACCAGAAATACAGGGACTTTCTCAGGCACTGAGCGAGCCCTCAGTGCTTTCCTGGAGCTGATTTCTCCGTGTTTCAGGAGCAGTGAGACCTTTCCTGCCCTATGGAACATCCAAACCTCTCGCTCTCCTCCCACAGCTGCTCCTGGCTAAGTTGGACCTGTTCTGCTGCCAGCGCTGTCCCCCAGCTCCTTGCCTGGATTTACCCTCCCTCCAAGCGAGCAGCCCGGCCTCTGATCAGCTTTCTGGAATTAATGAGGAGTGGGAGGGAGCCCGGGCGGGCTGGCCCTGCTCCCCAAGGAGCAGCTCCTTCACTGTTTTGCTGGAAAACCGGGCGCTGTCCCGAATTCCAGGCTGGGATCCGTGCCTGGCTGCCCGGGCTGGCCCCAAGGTGGCACTCGTGGAGCGCACAAGGCGCAGGTGCCAGCAGCATCTCCAGCCCGGGATGCTTCTGGGATCATCCCCGGTGTGGGAACAGGCAGCATCACGCTAGGAAAACCTGACATCCACGAGAAATGAGGTTTTCCCTGAATATTTATCCATTTCTTACCTTGTTGTCCTGCCTGAGACTGGGACAGAAGGAACTGGGGGACTGACTGCATGTGCCCAGGGAGCAACACCAGCTGCTGCAGGGTGTGGAGGGAGCTCATGTCCTACAGAAAACAGCAAAGGGAACAATAAAACTCAAGGATTTCTGCTCCTCACAAATCCACGCTGCATGTGGGTAGTCTGGGGGGCTGGAGAGCTGCAGGTCCAAAAGTTTCAGGGGTAGGAGAAGAATTCTGTGCATACAGAGACATCCCCGTGGAGAACTGTCTGCTTTGCCCTGGAAAAGGTAACTCTTGATGAAGACATTTTTGAGGCAATCAAACTCTGGTTGTTGGAACAGTGAAACGTCTTGCATTTCAATTTCTTCCAGACAAAGTATTTCCAGAGTGAACTGCCTAAAATCACCCAGCAAATTGCAGCAGGCTCTCCCAGCTCACCACTGCTGCTTCCCACAGGACTGTTCTGAAGACTGGGGGAAATTGAAGAATCCCTAAATTGTATAGTGGATCTGAATACCCCAGGAAAAAACGAGGGAAGGGCTTACTGAGCATCTGTGTGACCCCCTGGCATCCAACTCCCACTAGAATTTAACAAGAGTTAAGTGCTAAACTCCATTTTTTTTACCTTAGGGAAAAACCAATTCCCTCAAGGAATGAATTTCTTCCCTGGTGTAAATCAATTTGAGGCAACAACAGGCTCAGATTAGGAGTTAATCTGGTCTAGAATCCTATCTCCAACAATGGCATTAACCACACATTCCTGAAGGAGGAAAAGCAGGGCAAACATTCTCAAACACTTCCCCACGGTGTTGTCTCAGCCTCCAGTTACTTCCAGTCCGAGGGATTTCCTGACCAGGAGTGGTTTCCCTGCTTAGCAAACCCTCAGAGGAAATCCAGCACGTGTCCAGTCTACCCCTGAATCCACGAGGAAAAGCCGAGGAGGAAGATGAGGATTCACTTTTCCAATCCAGTGTTCCTCACCCCCTCAGGCTCCTTTTGCCCCTGGCCAAAGGAATTCGGGGAGGGGGTGAGGAGCAGCCTCTTTTCCTGATGAGCAGATCCCGGCTCCCTGGGCAGCCAGGTCACTCACCCCTGCGATTTGGCTCCCTGGCATCATGGATGATCCCTGCACGAGGTGACCCGACCGAGGGGGGATGGCAGATTGCAGGGAGTCGCTGAGGTCCTCGGTTTTAATCTGCAAAAGAGCAAAGGAATTGTAGGATTAGAGAGCAGAGAGGAGGGATGAGCAGGAGGAGTGGAGCTGGGATCCAAGGGGCTGCAAGATGCTCCTCTCAGGGAATTTTCACGGTTTCCATCGCTGAAAATCATGGTCATCCACACTCCTGCTCTCCACTGGATCCCAGGGACAGCTCTCCTGCTCTGCCAAGCCCAGGGCAGGCTGGCACTTTGCTCAATTGAAACACTTCAGGAAAAAACCAATTGCAAGCAGCTTTTCAAGGTTTAAAGCCTTTTGTGGAGTTTTAATGAAGACACAGAGCAGTTCCCCTTTCCAGATCACCACTCAGGCCCCGATGGCAGGGCTGGCCATGGAAAACCTCTCATTTTTCCCTGCAGGAAAGAGAGAATGGTCCAAGGGGATGGGAAAGGAAAGGTCCTGGAGTAAAAGACCTCAAAAAGGCAGAGCAATCTCCCAGACTTGAAAATGCAGCACTCCAGGCACCAAATGCTTTTGTGCCATTACTACCAAAAAGCAACAAGAAATTGTGAGCAAAATCTCCCTCCTCAGTTACAAGCTGTGGAAAAAGAACTGGAAAACTTCCCAGGTGTCCAGTGGTCTTTTGGAGCTACTTTAATGTTCAAGCAAAGTTCTTGTCCACCAGAAAATAATGATTTTTAAATCCACATTCGTAGAGAAAAACACACCCCGGGAGCAGAACCAAATCCTTGTTTCTGGTTTATTCCACAGTCTCCATGTCCATTTCTAACACTGCTGCTACATTGTTAAAAATTAATTTATTTTAAAAAAATGAATAATAATCTGTTCCAATTATTGTGGTAGCTGAAATCTTTTGGTAGTGCTGACTAGGACAGGAGGAAGGGGAGGATTTTGGAAGTTTTTAGGTTAATTCCTGAAAGCTGGGTGAGGAGTGCCCATGCACGGGGACAGGTAAATCATACAGACCTCTCCTCCAAGAAAAGACTGAACCAAATATTTCCTCAGCATGAGAACACCCTGAACAAGGATTATTCCTCATTGCAGCAAGAAGAGCCTCTAATTCCCAAAACCTGGAAAAACCAGGAGGACTTTACAAAGGACAGAGCTTGAAACCCCTGAAGATTCACCCTGACTCCTGGACTGACCATCCCCAGGTCCCATCAGACCCCACAAAACCCCCCACCCCCTTCCAAACCCCACATCCCCCAAAGAAGAGGAGGGTCTTTGTCCCAGTGATGGGGCCTTGAGTCCTGCAACCTCCTGCCAGCAGAGGGGGACAAGAAATCCGCTCTAAAAACAACATCTCAAGTGGATATTTTGAGGCTGAAGGAGCTTTTCTGCCCACTTGAGCAACGCGAAGAAATACGCGGAACAATTCCAGTTGGAAGAGACCTCTACAATCATCGAGTCTGAGCTCTGAAGGATCTCCACGAGAGGAGAAAAGGGGGAAATGGGATCACAAGAGGCTCAACAGCTCCAGAGCAGGGAGCTGCAACATTCCCCTGTGCATTTTGGAAGGTGCTGCACGGAGGGAAGGTGATTACAACACCCCCTCTCATTACAGCTCGAGCTCTGGACACCGCCGAAACTCGTTTTGCAATAATCCCAGCTCCTTGCAACAAGAGGTAGACATGCTATAAATTCCAGCTCTTTCCTACCTTTCAGGTTGGCATGATCATCCCTCTTAGCCCGGCAGGGCAAAAAAAAAAAAAAAAAAATCAGGTGGAAAGATCTTCTTGATTGCTATCGACAGCAATAAGTCACTAGATGCCAGGCAAAAAGGGTCAGGAGGACACCCCGTTACCCCTGAGCCATCCAGTCCTTGCAGGCACGTGGATTTAGGGACGTTCTTTGCATTAAAAAGAATCCGTCGGCGCCAAAAAAGAAAAAGACTCAATTATTAAAAAAGAAAAGAAAAAAAAGAAATGAACGTTTGTCTGCTTCATCCAAGGCGGAGCAGTCCCAAAAAACATCGAGTTTTCCACGTCTCAGAGAGCCGGGCTCTGGGTGCTGCCTGAGCCGTGATCCCGATGGGAGTGGGGTGTTGAAGAGGCACGAGCCATTTCCAAACTGAAATCAATTTTTGCAGCTGCCAAGCGGGACGAGCTGGCGGCGCTCCAGGGAGAAAGGGGTGTGTAGCCGCATCCCGGCATGGCTCGATGTGAGAACGGGAGGTGGGTTTGGCAGAGGACCGGTTCCCGATTTAAAAACAACAACATCTCCCACTGCTCCTTCCCCCGGCCCTGGAATTCTCTGGCTCCCTCCTGCGCAGTGGGCGGGAACCTGGGGTTGCTCTTGACAAATCCTTCTCCCTCCACACCTATTTCCATTGGGTTTAGGCTCAAATTTACCTCGCCCTCCTCTTCCTCTCCCCGACAGGCCTGCAGCTGGCTAATTGTTCATTAGCAGGAGTTCGGGCTCTATCCAAAACTTTGGGGATGGTTTATGCAAATCCTGCTCCTTCATTTTTTTTCCCTGGCTAAACCGGCAATATTGCCAAGTGTACATTAAAAAACCAAACCCGAAAAACCCCAAAAAACCACACACATTGTGGGCGAGGCCACTCAATATCATGAGACTCCCTTAAAATAATGTAAATTTCGGATTAATAAAACGAGGGGAGGAGTTGCCTCCTCCTTTCCCAGTGCATCTGCCTCAGATTTGCAGAAAATCCCTGCAAATATGGGAAGACTTTTCCTTGAGGAACCAAACCAGAAAAAAAAAGATTGAAATGATGAAATCCTCACAGAATCAGCTCATGTGAGGATTTGATGGGAGCTCTGCTGAAACATTGCAAGTGAGCAACAGTGATTTGGGTAAAAATTACAGGAGCAGGTCCCACTGGGATTGCTCAGGATCTTGGTTTGATAGGATCATCATGGATGGGGAAAAGGGAACGAGAAGTCACGGAGAGACTTTGTCCCCATTGAATTTTGCTTGGAAAAATAGCATTATTTAAAGAAAGCAACCTGGTCTGGTGGAAGCTTCATTGCCCATGGCAAGGGGTTGGAACGGGATGATCCTTCAGCAACCTTCCAATCCAAACCATTCCACGGAAAAACGAGCAGGGAAGAGAGCAGAAGCTGCAAATCCCCACGGCTGAGGTGAGGTGTGGGGGCTCTTGGCTGTGAATCTCCAGCACCTTCCTCCCCTGGGGCCCGAGGGGGGGCCCGGGGCAGGGCTGGGAGCAGGTAACGGCAGCTGGAGGCCCGGGAGCTCCTCTGGGCCAGGGCAGCAATCACACTTGCAAATCTCAAGTGGATGTTTGGATGTTTTCACAGCCTTGAAACAGGGTCATCCCCCGAGCAAGCCGAGTGAAAAACACAGGAAGGGGTGACTGGGTGGAAAAGAGAGAGTCCCTTCCGCAGTTGGCTTGAACATCTGCAAGGATGGATGGGTTCTTACCTATCTCTGGCCTAAACACGACAACAAAAAGCAAAACAAACGAAGAAACACACTGAGGGTGATGGAAAATGATCAAAGCTCCGGAGCCTGCTTGCGTAACTGATTTGTGGAAGGTGTTTCATAAACATTTCATAAGAAGGAGAATTATGAAGAAAACATCTCCCAACCTGCCTGCAATTACTGCACAAACTCTTCCTTACCAGTAGGAAGAAGGGGAGAGGAAAAAAAAAAAAAAAAAAAAAAAAAGCTGGTGCTATATTTGGAGCGTTCCTAATTGCCGCTCGGCTCGTGAAAACATCCTGCAGACATCTTGCAGAGCCGTGGAAAGGCGGGAAGCTGGGAAGGTTCACCTGAGCAGCTCTGCTTGCTGCTGTTCCCTTCAGATGGACCAGCGTTAGGCTCCATGCACTGATGGTTGGATCCCACTGGCTGGGCTGGAGCCCTCCGTGGGTCATCCCAGTTTAGGGATAATCTCAATGTTTTCCCCATCTAGCAGACCCCAAAGCAGCCCCAAAATCCTCCTTGGCGTGAGCTTCTGGTGCGACACACGCAGGGCTCCATCATCCTCCTCGTTCAGCCACCAATTCAGAGCCTCCAATCCTCTCCCCAAATCCAGGTCTGGATCTCTCCTGTCCAAGCCCTGCCAATCCTTGCAGCCCTGCCAGCCCTCTCCAGCACCAGTTATCAGGCAGGAACCGTGTTAGTGGGAGATGGAAGACAGCCCTATTTGTTGGGAAGCTCCTCTTTAGACAGTGACCTCTCTGAAACACGTTTATCTGCCTCCACATCTGGCTTATCTCACGGTCAGAGCCGAGTTTAAGAGTTTGACTCACTCCCAGCCCTCCAGAGCAGAGGGAAGAGGAGGATCAGGTGCACACAGAGGGTCTGGAGCACCTGGCCCTCACTGAAAAGGAATGGCACAACTCTGAGTCACCCCAAAATGCTCTCCAGCACAGCAGGGCTGCCTCAAGCTGCCCCAAATACCTTTGCCTCAAGCCCAGGGAGGAAGCTTTAAGATGGAAATGGGTATTAAGCCGGATCCAAGGCTCTTGCAGCTCCCTGAGCCTTCCCACCTTCCGATGGCGTAAGCGCTCCGCCGTGAATTACCCGCGCACGTGGGCCCCATAAAATAAAAAAACACTAATAATAAATTATGGCAATAATAATAATAATAATAATGGGGTTGCAATTACTATTTCCACATGTACCGTCCTGCACGTACAGCAGGGCTTAGCAGACACCTGGAAAGAAGGCAGAAAACCTTAATGCCAATGCCACGATATTCACCCCGTAACATTTACATCCCACCGAAGGCTGGGAATTTTTGGAAGCTGTCAGCGTGACAGGAAGGAATTCAGCGTGAGATTAAGTCCCTAACAGGCTGTGTCCTAAAACTCAGCAGTGAAAAATTCAAATGCAATCCCTAACCTCAGCACACCTGCATCACCCCACACGAGGCCTTTGAGGTTATTAATTGAGGTCTGATCCGATAGGGTTTATCCTCAGCTTCGGCTTGGGGTGTTAATGGTTGTGCTGGAGTCAAAGTAGAGGTGGGAAGTCAAAACTTTAGGAGCAACCAAGCTGCATGCCTGACAGGAGAAAACAAACAGAACCACACGCAGCTTTTGTGGGCTCTCTGATACAGCTTTTCCCCGGAATTTTTTGCTTCCAAACAAACAGGGAAGAGAGAGAAGTCCCCCCTCGCTGTGCTGAACCTCAAATGATCCCCTGTGGCACAGCAGGCTTCCAAAGCAGGGGCTGGGGAAGGGAGAGGAGAACCAAACCAGAGGTGGGGAGAGCACCTGCCCTGCCTGGCCACGCTCACAGCGACACCTGCTCAGGTGGGAGCGTCCTGGCCAGGGCTGCTCCCACAGCCTGGGGGGCAGAGAGGCTGGTGAGTGCTCTCAGGGGGCACAGAGCTGCTGAAAAGATACTGGAAAGGCAACTTACAGCACCTTCCCGCAGGCTGGTGGCACTGAGGCACGCGGTGCCTTCCCTGCCAAGGCCTGTGGGCATCCCAAACTGGGAGCATTTCAACAACAGCCAGGGGAAGATGCCATTTTCTTGGTCAGAGTGGCCAGAACCTCCAATCAAAGCATGGAAAATGCTTTTACCCCCATCAAGGCTGGGATTTCTCCTCTGTCTCCCTCTCAGGGCTCTCCCTGTCCCTTCCTCAGCCCCTGCCCCAACCTTCCCATGGGTTGCAGCTCTGCTTCCTGCACCTCTTAACTTTCCCTCTCTCTCTCTCCATTTCACTTGCCCAACTCCCAAACTTCTCCAGAACTCCACCTCTGCCTACACCTCCGTGCTTATCTGCTCTGCTCTCACCCTGGGCTGCATCCCTGCCCCTTTCCTTATCACCCTGATTTCACACACACCACTCCATGGCTTCTCCCCTGCCCTCCTGCAAGCTCACACAGGTCCCCTGGAGCCCAAGCATGTTCCTGTTCCACTCCAAAGTTGCCTTATTGGGATTTTCTGGGCCTGCATGAAAAATGTCCCTTTTTTTTTTGTTTGTTTTCCATGGATCCCTTGCCCATGGGGAGGAATCTCTGTTTGTTCAGGACTCTCTGTGCCTTCTGGCAGTGACAAATCCAAACACCTGGCACTGCATGGATATCCCTGGATTAGTCATCCGTGGGGAAAGTGTCCACACAGCCCAGGTAGCCCTTGAGAGGCAACTTCCCACCACATCCCATGTTTAGGAGGAATTAACTCGGAATCAGACGGCTCCCGTGGCTGGGGCTGGCTCCATCCCAGCTCCATGGGCCTCTCCCGTTGGTCCCTGGCACTTTTGGCAGCGGCTGCCACGCCCCAGGGAACTGGGACAGGACAAGAGCAGCTGGAGGGATTGCATTAAACACAGCGAGCAGCGCGATTAAAGAGAAAGGGAGAGTGCAGCAGATGGGAGAGCATCACACGGGGTTCATCCTGGGTGAGGGGATGAAGCCCACGGGTGGGGGGAGCTCCAAGCCAGCTCTCTGCTCCCAACCTGTGTGAATTCCATGGGCTGGGGAAGCAGTCAGGAGGGTTCCCTGCTGGATAAACCCACTGATCCCACACTGAGCAGATCAGCACCTCTGGGGAGGGAGAAAGTGCCCTCTGATGTCCAAAATTAGAGGCCTTGCTTGGAACCCATCGCCTTCCCCTCCGTGTGCTGGGACTTGCCCTCGTGCAGGACGGGTGCAGGGCCCCACCCTGGCTGGGTGGTGCAGGGTTTGGGGTGAATCCTTGGAGCTCAGCACATGAAAGGCCTTCAAGGACTCGGAGTTCTCTCCTCATTAGTGGTGACTCCGGGAGAGTCACATCCAGGCACAGCACTCCGTGCCACTCAGCCCTCAAAGAGGTGCTGGGCCACCTGGATTGTGGCTGGCCAGTGACAGCCGTGCCTTGGGCTGAGTTTCTGTTGTGGAAAACGAGTTCTGTGACCCTTCAGACAGATCCGTGAAACTGGGGCTTGTCCCTTGTGAGCACAGAAAGCGTTTCCCAAAGGATGAGCAGGGAATTTGCACAAAGATCTCTGTCTCTCGCTCTCAGACAGGTTTGAAGCAGCTGTACAAGGTATTTTGCCAAGGAAACAGGTGTAGGAATCACCTTATAAATGAAGTTTGCTCCTTAAAAGCTGGAGAGCAGGAGTTTGGGAATGGACTGCAGCTGGATGTTAAGGAACAGATAAAATCCAGCCAACTCTGGGTTGTTGTCAACAAATTAATTCAGTGGTTTCAGGTCCACCTCTCGAGAAAACCAATTAAAAAAGGCCAAATCCTTGCTCCTAATTGCATCCCCCTTTCCCTCACAAGTTCCCCTGGCCTGTTTTGGAGCTCATTCCCAGCAAGCTCATCCGAGGTGCCAGAACAAACCCAGCCTGAAGAAGGGGTTCCTCTGCATATCTGTCCTAAGCAAAGCAGGGCCACATTTAGGCACAGAGGACTTTCCCTGGAGCCAGGGCTTTCTCTGATGCTTTCCCAAAGGGCTGCATTTCAATGAGGAACCTGCACACAAACAAATTTATGCAATCAGCCTGTCCCTAGGACAGAGCAGGGAGACTTCAAAAGGGAAAGGCCAAGGCAGAGCTGAGCTTAGATCCAGTGTCAGGCGAGGCAGATACAAGGCCAGCCCTGATTTCCAGCCAGGGGAGGCTCAAGAGATGAAAAGCAGATGCAAGACTTAGGCTGATCCCCTGAGGCAATGGGGAGAAGAGAGAGTGAAATCTGAATTGATCCCCAGAGGGGAGAAGGAAGCAGGATGTGAACCTCCCCTTGAGAGGAGGGCAAAAGAGGACTGGGATGGAAATCTGGAGGGCAGACTGAAACCTGAGCTACCCACGGGGAAAAGCCAAGCAGGAACAGAAATGACATCCAGGGAGCACATGAGATTAGGGGAGGTGGGAACACGGAGTGCAATGAAAAGCGATGAGAGAGATCCCCGGGGGGAGGGAAGCCCTGGTGGAGCGAAATTAAAAGTGCAGGGAGTTTTGCATCCCAGATATTAATAACAAACTACCCAGCGAGTTAGGCCCTTCTCTCCACCTTCAAAAGGATGGAGGGGAGGAAGAACTGGTCTGTGGTTGAGCACAAGACTATGAATCAGAGGATGGGAGTCCATAACCCAGCTCTGCCAGGGAGCAGGCCCCTGGATTCCAATCCACCCCAATGTCCAGGGGCAACCGTCCCATGAAGCATCCCCTGATCCCAGCTGCAATCACAGAGCTCAGCATCTTTGGGAAAAGCCAGGGAGGCAGGCTGGGTCTGCAAGACAGGGCTGAACACCTCCCCACCTTCCAGAGGCACCAAGGGATGCTAAATCCATTAGCAGAGCGCCTTCAGACGCGTGGGTGGAACCAAACAAGGTCAGGGTGTTTGTTAGTGGCACCCAAAAGGAGCCACCAGGGATTTCACATCTCAGGGGCAGTTTGCCCGCTTTGAATTTCTCACATCATGTGCCTACAGGACATCAGCTGTGGAGCCCTGAGATAACTCACCCTGCTACCTCAAAGCAACTGCTGGAAATCCCACATCAACCTCAGAAATTAAAGTTTCTTTGGGCAAGGATGGTCAGATATGAACAGAGCAGGGAGAGGACTTGGACAAGGAGGTCCTGAGGGAAGGGAACCCCTCCAGCACCTCTTGCAGGATCCTTCACTTGGGTTTAGAAAGGAGGAATTTTCCAAGAGATCCAGCTGAAAAGGCTTTCTAGGAAGTCTGTTGGAAATCTATGTCCTTGCTACATCCCCTGGCTGGTGTAAACCAAAGAAAGCAAAGAATAGGAATAAAGAACCAGCAGTAAAACTGAAGCTGGGCCCAGCTCAGGCACCTCTGTGCCTGCTTGTCTTAAACACTGTCAAATCTCCCAGCCAGATCCCCTTCAGATTGATGTGATTAATGATAATGACAGGTTTGATAAACAAATGACAGCCTGTCTTGCAAGGGTCAGCCTTTTGCTGGAATGAAGAGTGCCTGGCACATTTGGATAGGGAGCAGAGGCAGATCCTGCCCAGCCTTTCCACAAAAACCTGTCAGCTTCTTTTCAAGAGGGGCATTTTTTCCCCTCCCAGCTCTGGAGTGCAGGGAGGGCTTGGAGAGGAGCTCTCATTCCCCTCTCTGGAGGAAGAGCTGATCCTGCATTCCTCCCTGGCACTCAGGAGCAGCAGATGACAGGGTCCTGCCATCACTTCCCTGCTGGAAAAGCACTCCTGGCTTCAGCAGCTGTGCGTTCTCCTCCTCCAGCTGTGGACGGACGCACATCACCGTGAGCTGGGCCACAACCCTCACACCACTCACACAAGCCCTGGCACCTCCCAGAACCATCAGCCCTCCATCCAAGTGTGTCTTCCAGCAGGCAGCACTATCCCAGGGCTTAGCTCCAGACACCTGGCTCTCCACAAACAAACAATCTGGTATTTCCTAAAGGCTGAGCGGGGAATTAAACCACCCCAGACCCGGCGAGACCGCAGCACCTGGGCAGCATCACCACATGGCAGCCAGGAAAAGCTGTTCCAGCACTCTCAGCCCTTGGCCTGGTCCCATTTGAGGCAAACTGGCCTTGAATTTTCCCAGGCAAGGAAAGAGTCACTCAGATCTGTCCCTGCCATGCTCTGGCCACAATCCCAACCCATCAGAGGCAGATGTCCCTGTGCAGGCTGCCAGCACCGAAGGTGAAAGTTTATTACTGTGCCTTTGCATTTCCCTCGCCATAAACAGGAAACAACCAGCATCAGACTCACTAAATAAAAAAGCCAAACCAGATAGGCAAGGCTGAAGATGCTGCTTTTTCCATCCACACCCTTTTCCCTCTCATTCACATACAAATTACTGTTGCATCCAGGTGGGAGGAGAGTTTGAAGAGGGGAGGGAAAGGTGGGGGGGGAGAAGAAATGTTTGCCAAATAGGCTGAGGGATCAGAAGGAGCTTTCTCATAAAGCACAGGGCTGACCCACAAACTGCTAGAAAACCTCAAACTCCGCAAGAGTTTCCCTCCTCCCCGTTTGCAGGGTGCGAGCAGCCCCGGCAGGGAATTGGGAGGCAGGGAAGGGGTCTAACCAGGTCACTCCACCCTTCCCATCCCGCCTGGAGCGCAGCAGGGGAGGGAGGGAAGCAGACCTGAAATGTAGGCCATCTACAAAGGCTGGGGGAGAGGCTTCAACGATGTGAGATTTATGATCTTGAAAGTGATTAGAGCCCAGCACTCCAAATAAAGGCAAAGAGAGCTCCTGCAGTCAGTTTGGAGTTGGGTTTCAAACCATCCTGCCCTGGCTTCGGTTTGAAAACTTGAATTGCAGGCTAACGAAAAAGAAGAAGAAGGAAAAAAAAAAGCCACCCAAAACCAACCTCAAACCCCAAACCAAATTAAAAAACCCACCAACCTCCACCCCTAATGAAAGAGCTCAGCACCTGATTTTACATGAAAACACTTTGATATTTCCAGCTCTCCTCTTTTCCTTTTTTCTCGTCATTTGAAATCTATTTGCAGAATTGAGGATGAATTCACCAACAGCTGAGGTCAACCCTAAACGTGAGTGTGGAGCCCGTGTGTGCTCGGGCTCCTGCTCATTTAAGAGAATAATTTAAAGTAATAATTGTTCTTTTAAATAACAATACTTTCAAATAGTAATTATTATTTTAAATAATAATGATTTAAAATCACTCTACCCATGGCCTTGGGAGGGCCAAGAGAGGGAGACAAAGAGCCACTTGCACAGGGCTGTGTCCACTCAGGGACTGTTCCATCCCATCCCTGACATCCCGGCAAACGCCTTTGGCGGACTCTGGGGAATCAGAGCAGAGTAGAAATAAAATAAAACAATAAAATGAGCTCGTTCACAGTCTTTGGCTTTTTAAACCCTGCTAAATGCCCAGCTAAGTTGGCTATTCAGTTACACAGACGAGCTGGAATAAATGAGTTGGATTTTGTGGTGGAAGGAGGAAAATAAAAGTGGAAATGCTGCAAAAAAAAAAAAAAAACCATAAACCACAATTTCTTTTTAGGAGGAGGAAATTTCTGCTGCCTGCAAGCCTGGCTGCCCCCACAACTTGCCCAGCATCACTCAGAGGGATACAGAGGACGGAGGGTCAGATCAGCAGTGGGTGTAGATCAGCATTGCTCCATCACCTCTCCTCGATTAACCCCAGCCCCAACACCTTTGTGGTGTTGCCATAGGAGAAGTCTGCAGCATGGAACGACCTCGTGCTCATTTCTATCTGCAGGGAATTTCCTTTTATCACCCCTGGTGAGAAGATTGGATTCTTCTCCGGGCGTGCGGAGAGCGAGCCCATGCTCTGGGCTCTGCAGTGCTCAGAGCTGGAGACACAGGGCTTTTTGTTTGCAGCTGGGATTCCAAAACCCTGGAAGATGGCTGAGCGTGTTAAGACACCTTGGATAGGAAGGGGAGACCCACCCAGAGCCGGAGCAGCCAAAGCAAACAAACAAACAGCAGCCTGGCTGACATTTGTCAAGGCGAGAGCCACCAAGGGGAGCTTGAAGGACAAAAACAGCCATGTGGAGAAGGTGCAGCTGCCCTGTGCTGCTGGGAGGGAGCCTTTGGAAGGGGTTGGAGCCCTTGAGTTTGGGGAATGCACTCTGGAAGTGTTGGCTGCTGTGCCAACATCTGCCTCAAGCCTGTCCAGGATGGAGTCCCAGCCCCTTCTGCATTCCTGGCTGCAGCTCCCGTCCCTGGAATCCTGCAGCAGGGCAGTGTTTGGCTCTCCAGGCTCCTCTTCTCCTTTCCGGGGCTCAGCCCAGCTCTGCTGGCCACAGGAGGCCTCAGCTCTGGGCTCAGAGAGCATTTTCCTACAATCCCAGAATGGTTTGGGCTGGAAGGAACCTTAAAGCCCATCCCATTCCAGCCCTGCCATGAGCAGGGACACCTTCCACCATCCCAGGGTGCTCCAAGTCCTGTCCAACCTGGCCCTGGACAATTCCAGGGATCCAGGGGCAGCCACAGCTGCTCTGGGCAACCTGTGCCTCATCACCCTGCCAGCAGAACTCCTGTGTCTGCAGAGATCCAGGACCTCCAGAGGGCTGTCACCTCCTGATATGGCACTCAGGGATTTTTGGAGCCACACAGGAAGATCTGCAGGCACTGAGAGAGCCAGGGAATGCTTTTATCTGGACAAAGCTGGGGGAGAAGAGCACACCCAGCAGGGAAAATGGCCCCTCAGCTGCTCTTTTGCGACTGGGGTTTGCTTCCACATATTTTTATCTGCTGTCCCTTTCCCTGCTTCCTTGCAAAGAGGAACCTGACCTGGGCACCCCAAGACCTCAAACCACCTCCCCTTTAGTGCTGGCTGAACACTCCTGTGAGTCAGCCCCGTGCCTTTGTCCCTGCACACCCCGGTGCTGTCAGTGCCAGTGTCACAGCACTGGGGCTTTGGGGCAGATTTGCACCCCTGCCACCATAACTGAGGTGCTTTTTGTTCCTAAATGATGATAGAAAAAAAATTCAAAAGCCAGAAAACCCCTCAAGCAAATGGTCATTCAAAGAAACTCTGTAATTAGCTGAACTTCTATGAATTAGGAAGAGGGAAAGCAGAGGTGTAATCTGTCATTTATCCCACAAAGGGAACTGGGAAGGAGTTCTGTGGTCAGTTTAATGGCAGCTTCTGACCTAACAGTTTTTATCTCTTAGCAGGAGTTGCCTGGGCCTCAGAACGATGAGCAATTAAAAAACAGTCATTCCAGAAAGGAGGAGAATACCTGGGAAGCCAGGGAGCCTCTTACCTGCCTGTTAAAGTCCAGCCCATTCTGTTCATTCCCTACAACGAAACAAAGAGAAAAACATCTCAGTATTAACGACAGTCAGCACTGGTGGGAGCTTCCCAGAACTTGGAACACACATAACCAAAAGCCTGGCCCTGGGAGAGCAAGGAGAGGAGGAGGAAGGCGCAGCAGTGGAAGGATGAAGGCAGCTTCTGCAGCGTTTGGGTGGTGCCAGCCTTTGCTGAGCCATAAAAAGTGTTCCTGCCTGGGAGATACCTGGCCAAGGGTGGGGGAAATCTTGCTGAGTGCAAGGGAGATTCCAGCAGAGGTGAGCTGGAGGACATCACAGATCTCCAGGGAAATCCAGGGCTCACTGTGGGAAAGGCCAGCAAACAGGTGGCCAGGGCTGCTCACCCGGGATCTTCAGGAACCCGCGTGGCACTGGGTAATTACGGGATATCTGAGGGAACACAGGGTGCCGTGGGGTTGTGCTCAAGAGGCGTCTCCTTGATTCCAAAAGAGATTGGCAGGCACAGGGGGAAAAATCAGACAGGTTTCAGCCTGAAGGTACCGCACAGGCCCTCACTCATTCCCCTTTGATGATAAACATCCCCCCCCTCTATCACACCTGCCAAATTCATCAAGAACATCACAGAGCAAAGGTTGTGCTCTCCACACATCTGAATGCTTTAAGGGATTCCACGAAGCTCTCGAGCTGCAGAGGCAACCCCAAGACACCCCTTCCCCCTTTGCAACACATTCCCCAAGCCATTCCCTGCCAGTCCAGCCGAGTTGGTGATGAACAGCCTGGAATTGTTCACATCCCACCGGCACAAGCCCCCAGGCCTCCTCCTCCTGCTGGTTTTTCCAGGATACCTTTCCCCACGAAGCAGAGCCCGTGGCCTGTGATCTGATCAAGCTCCAACACATCGTGTTTTCCAGCAGTTCAGAGCTCCTGCAAGGAGCTGGGAAGAGCTTCGGAGAGGCTGTGCAGGCAGGAGGGCAAATCCAGCCCTCCCGTGGACCTTCCTCAACTGAACAAGCCTTTACCCTATCCCAGCACACATTTTTCCATGCACAGAGTATTCCCAGGTGAATCAGCCTGGATCCTGAGGGGGAGTGTGCTTGGTACAATTATCCACGGATGGCAAAACATTGGAGAGTCAGGGATAACAGAGCTTTGTGGCTGCTCTCTGCTGTCTAGAAACAGCCCTGGAGATTTAATCTGTGACATTTGAAAAGCACTGACTGTGGAGACGGAGCTGTGGGACCGTGCTATGGAGCAGTGCCACGGCAGAACGAGCTGCTGCCCCCTCAATTTGAGATCTCCTCACCATCTGCACCCCAGCCAGCTCTGAGCTGTCCCGCAGTTCTGAAATCTCCTCTGTGTTCTCACTATCTGCAACCCCAGCCAGCTCTGAGCTGTCCCCCAGTTCTGAAATCTCCTCTGTGTTCTCACTATCTGCACCCCCAGCCAGCTCTGAGCCCTCTCCCCCAGCCTGGCTGCAATCCTGCCCTGCTCCTGCCTTCCTCCCGACCTGCTTCTCCCAGCTCTCAGCCCTTTATCTCCTTTCCCCGTGTAATTCCCTACTCTGCTCCAACCCCCTCTGCTCCCTGTCCAGCTCTCTCCAGCTGCTCCCACCCCGGGATTTGGGCTCATTCATTGCGTTCCAGCCCCGTTCCAGCCCCAAAAGCCAAGGAGAGCAGATCCAGCGATGGGAATGCTGATAGCGTTAATGGATGATCACAATCAGCATCCACACACCTGAGCAGGACCGCGTGCGCATCTCCAAGGCCTGCAGTTTCTACCTTTGAAACCCCCACGGGGTGTGGGGGGGTGTTTGATGCGATCTGGAGGCAGCAGCTGAAGGGAAGCACAGCCAGGAGGGAAGGAGGAAATAAAAGTTCCCAGCTGCTAAAATAGAACAGGAAGGAAAAGGTAATCTCCTGGTTTCTTGGAAACAGGAGTTTCACTCACGTTCAGGCGCAGCGTGGTGATGAGGCAAGATTCAAAGAGCTGGAGGGGAATCCCTGGGTCCCAGAGATGATGGCTGAGTCACCACCATTCACCCCAAAACTTGGAACCCAAGAGGCGCAGCTGGAACGGAGCTTCCCTGCACAGGCCCGCATCCTCCAGCACAGCCTTCTCCCTCTTCTTCCCAGCTCTTGCTTTTCCCTCCCTCCACAAGCACGTGCAGCTGACACTCTTTGACCTTTTCTTGTCCCTTCCTCTCCTACAAAGTCAGACACAGCATCCCACAAATCCCTGCAGAGCAGCAGGGGGGACTTGGGAGCACGCCGGGCAGGAATCCTGTGCCAGCTGAGCACACTGCAGATGTTCCTGGAGCCTGGCACTGGCTGGGGTGCCCAAGTCTGAGGGAACTGCCCCGGGCTGTCTGGGCAGACAGAAGGAGCAATAGGCACCTCCAGAGGCCATTCCTGCACCTATCTGAGCCGCCCATCTCCGCTGGGATGAATGGCCCTCTGGAGATGACTATTCCTCCTGACTGACTCCAAAGGGACCCAGGGGGAACCAGTTCAGCCTTAGATGTCCAAGAGGGAGAGATTTAAAACTGGGAGGGGTGATTTCTGCTCCCAGTGGTTATGTAAATGGGAGCTGGATACACAAATCTCTGCAGGACCGACGAGTGTTTGGGCACAGATTTATTTGCAAAAAAATCTGGCCCTTTTTTTTTTTGTCTGTTTCAGTGAATGTAAAATTCAAGTGATTGCAGCTGTGGGCCAAGGATTGGGTGTGATAGGGATAACTCTCCTCTTCCAGTTGAATCTGTAACTTTCCTACAAATGCTTTATAAAAAGAGCCTCAGTTTCCTCCCAGTTTCTGTCAACATCAGGGTTCGCACTGCAGCAGTCATTTCTCTCCTTAAAGGAATGAGCTGTTCAAACAATCTGCACTTAAGATTTAATCTTTTCTAGCTCCAGGAGATAAAAAGAAAGAAAAGTGTAAGTGGCAGCAGATTCTCTCTCCTGCTGCAAACTGCCAGAACTCTACTCATTTTAATGGAGCTTCAGCCCAGCCAACAACTTGATTTCTGCTGCACGAGCCAGACACAATGGGATCCAGAACCTCCAGAATCTGCTAGATCAGTCCTCCCCTTCCTTAAATTCCACGAGGCTGGGGAAGCCCTGAGATTTCAATGGGGAAAGGCTGCTTGGAGCCCCTACAATTCCCAGCAGCTTGCCCACAACCAAGGCTTCACCCTGCTGTTCCTGGGTGTTGGGGCTGGGGGAAGAGGCAGTGATAAGCCCAGCTGGCTCCCCGAGCCCGGCAGCCCAGGGTTGTGCTGCTCTCCTTGGTTCACCTGGCAGCTGTTTTGCATAGCCCTGGCATCAGATCTGGTGCGAGTTTGCCTGGGGAGGTTTCTCTGGGGATGGGAGCAGCACGGCAGTTCCGGGCAGCTTCCCCCCACCCGCGGCCATTCCCCCCCTGGAAAACCCAAGGCGAGGGATCCATCAGGACCAGAGCTGCAGAGCCAGTCCGGCCCCGGAGGATAAAAGCACCCTAATGGGAGAAAAGGAAAATCAGGGTGGCCTTCATCTTCACACAGGCAGCCAGGGGCAGGTGTCACCTCCAGGGATGGACACTTCTCACCCGGCCACAC
>NW_008238838.1:4570778-4590609 GCF_000691975.1 Corvus brachyrhynchos
CAACAGGGCCGTGCCAGCCTCGTCCCCATTCCCAGCCAGCTCCACGCTCGACCCACCCCACGCTCTGAGGGGACAGGGGGATGAGGAGGTGATTCCAGCCTTCAGCAGGTGTTGGGGAATTCCCACAGGGAATCAGTTTGCTGCTGCACATTTGGGAGGGAAATGGGGAACAGCTGAAGGGCGCTGGGGGAACGATGCCAGGCAGACACCAGGCAGGGGTTTCGGCTGCCGGGGCTGAGATGTCTGAAACTTTGAGGTGCCTAACCGGGAGCCAATTGCTCCAGGCTCCCTTTGCAGCCATGCAGAGGAAGCAGGCGCTTCCAGAGGGCAATTCCTCTCGCCCCCAAGATAGACTGCACAGGGATGAATCACCCTCTGGAGATCCCTGTTTCCATCCATCAGGGTCTGCCTGGGGTGAGCAGGTCAGGCTCCAGCCTCAGAGGATCAAATATCTAAAATTCAGATTAATCTCACCTATCCTGGAGATTTTAGCACTCCAGCTGACGGAGCACAATGCCACGGGAGGCTGGCAGAGCAGGCCGGGTGCAGGGTGCCTTTCAAGGGGCATTTCTGATAAATTCCCTCGTTCGAATCCCTCACCTCAAAGAAGGCGTGAAATGAAGAGACTGCCCAAGTGCTGGTAGAGAAAAGAGTGGCAATTACTGTAACTGTAACCAGTACTTGTCCCTCGAGCTGGAAATGAAGCCAAATGCTCACCTCCACTGAAGGAATAAGCAAACCAAGATATCCAGCACCAAACACTCCTCAGGATTTCCACTGACTTTGGAAATTCAGGCAGAAACCAAGGCACAGCCCTCGTGCTGCTGTTCCCAGCAGCCACACCAGCAACTTCTCCAGAGCCAACAGGAAACCCTAGCTGCTGGGAGCTCACTCAAATCACCTTTTCCTCACGGAGTGGCCACCCCTGATTCCCTCCAGCTGCTCCCACCAGCACTGGGGAGCAGGAGCTGCAGCTGAGCAGGCACCAGTCAATTCCCTGGATTCCCATATGCCCTACTGGGATGCTTGATGCTCCCAAGGCACCTAAAAAGTGCTTTTTTAAAGCGTGAGCAGGAGGGGGATTTGAGGCCGCCAGGTAGGGCTGCAGTTTTAATCTCAACTCTTTGCTCTGAAGACACAAAAGCCCCAAACCACCGGAGCATCTCCATGGGAAAGCCAAGGCTGGTGAGCAAAAGTGAATCTTGTGCTGACTCAGACAAGCTCCAGACTCCAGGGGAAGCTTTCACTGAACACTCAAGTGCTTCACTGGGCTGGAAACCCCTGGGTTATAAAAATGCCTTCCCTGTGTCAGCAGTGCCTCAGAGAAATCCCATCCCCGGGTCCCTCTGCAGCCCCTTCGTGTGGGGCAGGGAGAGGGGGAGAGCAGGACAGCGAGTGTGGGAGACTCAGGCACCTTCCAGAAGGAAACCCGAGGGCAGCAGTTGTTCCCACGGAAAACATTTCACCTGCAGGTGCTGGGAGAGGGCAAGTCTCTTCTCCGAGACCAGAGGCAAGAGGCAGATCAGACCAGCTCTTCCTTTGCCCCTCTAATTCAAGTCAAACCAGCCTTTTGTTCCCCTTTCCCCTCCCCATCCTTTTTTATCCTCTTCCATAATGGGATGTTTAAGAAAAAAAAATAAAATAACGCAACCTCAAACCCTAATCACCTTCATTTGAATTTCAAATATCCCCCTCCTGGCCTCCCCCACGCCCCAACTGACTCGGAGCTGGGAATATGGAAATTTCTCCTGCTTGCCTTAAATGTGGCTGTGCTATGAAAATCATCAGCCTTATGCAAATCCCGAGCAGCCCCAATTGCCATGGCAACCAGCTGTTTCCAGCCCAACTGCTGCAGCTTTCATTTACCCGGGACTTGTCCTGGGGCTGTGCATGGCTGCAGGGGGAAGAGACGAGAGAAATCCTGGAGGCTTTGAGGAAAGTTTCACGAGGGAGAGCCAGCCTTGGGGAGCAAAGGCGTAGCCCAGCGCTGAGCTCAGCGTGGGGCCGGGAGAGGCCAAGTTTCCTCAAAAGACTTTGGCCTGGCAAGCTGCTTCCAGCCCGAGCTGAGGAGGGAACAACAAAAGGCAGAAGGGAAAAAAAGCTCCCAGAAAAAAACAAGCTGGGAGGCAGCACGGGCTGAGCACCCCCCAGGCCACTCTGCCATCCCTTACCTGTGCTGGGTCCTTCCACCTGAGTTAGGAGCTGACACAGAGGCTGGAACCCCCAAACCTTATCCCAACGGGATCCATCACCTTCCAAAGAGACCCTACCCCACGGGAATACCACAAACAGCCGCCTTCCCAGAGCCCAGCAGAGGTCAGGGCTCCGTCCTGCCCATCCCTGGGCAGAGCAGCAGCTGCAGACAGCTCACACCCTGCAAAAAGGTGCCAGAAGAGAGCAGGACTCTCACCTGGGAGCTGGGGAATGAAGAGAGGCTTAATTCAGTTTGTGGCGGAGGCAGACTGGGGCAAAGTCTCTGATTTTCCATCTGCCCTGACCCGGATTTCATGCAAAATGCGCTGACACTGGGAGGGGATTCGGCTGCGGTGGAAGTTTTGGTGTCCAGTTTCAGAGCTGCCCTCGCTCTCTGCTGCACTGCCAGGGGACCTGAGGGGTGCAGGATCCATCCACAGGGATGGATGTCACAGCAGGGTCTCCTCAGAAGGGACACTCAGGAGCAGATGCATCACAGCCCCTCGGTGCTTGATTTTCTGCAGGTTTAAGGGAAAGGGTCTTTCTTACTGCCAGAGAGAAGATTCCTGCTTCAGTGCTCTCTCCAGGGGAGCCTGAGGGCAGAGCTCATCACTGCCTGCAGCTCCAACCTCTGCTCCGTGACCCAGGGAACGGCTGGAGCTGGGTCAGGGGAGGTTTGGGATGGAGATCAGGGAAAAGTTCTTCCCCCAGAGGCTGCTGGGCACTGCCCAGGCTCCCCAGGGAATGGGCACGGCCCCGAGGCTGCCAGAGCTGCAGGAGCGTTTGGACAGCGCTGCCAGGGATGCCCAGGGTGGGGTTGTTGGGGTGTCTGTGCAGGGCCTGGGGCTGGGCTGGATGATCCTGTGGGTCCCTCCCAGCTCGGGATATTCTGCGATCCTAAAGCACTCCGACAAGTCACCCAAGCTGCGAGGGCGAGGTAACCCTGCTCCCATGGCCACCAAGAGCCCCGAGCTCCACCAGCCCACCCAGCCACGCTCCTGTTCCCATCGCTGCCCCCCCCAGCTCCCAGGCTCATCCCATTCCCCATCCCAGCAGCCACCCCAGCCCTGCCCATAGGGCCGCGGGGCCGTCCCATATGGCACCCCACATCCCCCCCAGAGCCGGGGTGCCCGGCACACCCCACCCCGGGCCGCTGGCAGGCCGGGCAGCTCCCTGGGTTCCAGGGTGGGGAGGGAAGATGCTCGGGGCGCCTGCAGCTATCCAGTTCCCCGTGGTTGCGTTTGAAGCGCTTCCCTATCGCCCTTTGTGTAAAAGCTTTGGCTTCCCCCCCATAGCCTCAACAGATGGAATCAAAGGGAAGTAGCTCTGCTTGGTGTAACCTGTTTTGATGGGGGAGATAAGCGGGGAACAAGTGTCTGACACAAACAAACAGACAGACAGGGGCAAGTCCCACCTCAGCGTTCTGTTGCATCAGATACCGAGGGCTTAGATAAACCACAAGAAGGGGGAGATCTCTGCCCCGCGGCTGCAGGACCAGGGGCGACACTCGGCAGTGCCAAGCCCCCACAGTTCCCATCAAAAAAATCAACGCCGAGCTTGCTGGCATGGCTTTCATCAGTTTAAAAAAGATGAAAAGAGCTCCGAGCCAAGCAGAAAACTCGCTGCTCGTCATTACCCCCCATGGAGGCTCGCCTGGGAGCCCAGCCCCGATGCCAAGGCTTGGGATCACGCAGGAAAAGGGGAAAAGGACCCGAAAACCAGAGGGATAACCTCTGATCGGGCTGCCCCACATCCCCGCGGTGATGGGGAAGGCAAAGCAACCCTGGTGGGAGCGACTGGTGCCTGCTCCCCCTCACGCACCTGATAAAATAATGCAGGGTTGAAGGAAGGATTAAGATTCGCAGGGCTGGGCAGTGATATCCCTTAGAAATTATATATATTTTTTAAATAACAGTTTGTAAAATGATATAATTTCACTGTAACCGGTAGATTTGGGATCAAGAACCCACGGGTTTCTGGAGAATATGTATTTTTAAAAGCCCTGAAATATTTTCTATGAAATTGATGTGGATGAAAGGAAACGAAAAAAAAAACAACACTGAACTTTCCCAACCTCCTACGAAAGGCAAACGATTTTAACAATTTTCTCGAAGAAGAAAACCCCCCACAATTATTTCAAACGCTTTCAAAGTAAAACAATGTCCCAAATTACCTCTTTTTTCCCCCCCCTTCTAAGCCTGGAATTGGCGGGGATATGAAAGGATGAGATTATGCTTCTGCTCCTGACACTTCCCATCAGATCTTTAAGCATCAGTTTTAGATCAAGGGCTTGGTTTACAAAAGCATTTTGGCACTTAATTCCTTTTTTTTTTTTTTTAATTTTTTTTTTTTTAAATTCTTCTTGGAACCAGCCCGCATCTTTTGGTGATGAAAACCCTTTGGATACCTGGACCTAGAAGGATTTCTAGGTCTAATATCGTTAATTTGGGGGGGGGACGAAGTTCCTGGGGAGCCGTGCGGGTTGGCCTAATCCCGTAGGAAATGGGAAATTCAATTAATGACTCATCACAAAAGTGCCTTTTCCCACATGAAGCGGGTAACCAAAACACGCCGCTATTAGGAGCTGCAGTAAATATTCCTCTAACAATGCGTGCAAAGCAGCACAAAAACTTCCCGGGAAGCTCGGCACAAAGAGAGCTTTGTTGTTTATAAACAGAATGGGCTGAAAGAGGGGAGAAAAACAACGCGGGGAAGGCGCGGAGAGGGTTTGGGTGAAGTACCCGGAGCTGCACCTTGGACAGGTGATGAGTGAGGGGCTGATCCCACCCTCCGAGGGTCCCACAAGGTGTCCCCAAAGGGTGACACCCCTCGGGAGGGGCTGTGGCTGCTGCTGGAGACCCCCCCCGAGAAGCTCCCGACCCTCTGCAGTTCTGCCCTGCCTGAAGAACCCGAACAGACCCAAAAAATCACCGGGACAGCCTCAGGAAAAAAGCGATTTAAACGGGTTCTTTGTGGCACTCTTTGCAGGTGAAGGCGATTTACTCGTCCTGATTTCCCTGCTTGATTTGAAGGCTCCGAGGGCGCAGCCACCGCTGCCGAGAACAATTTTGTTATTTTCAAACAAATTGACTTCGCTGCTCTGCTTTCTTTTCTCAATTACCACTAAAAAGAGTGCTGCAGCTCGCGCTAATGGCTGTCTGGGATGCTTAAGTTGAGGGAAAAAACCCGTATTTTATCCAACCAAATGTGCTGCCAGCTTCTGGTTTAGCACTTCTGACTCCAACAGCAGAGCCTCCCACTACCTTTAATAGCAGCCAATACCAGAATGAAATCCCAGTTTCCCTAATCTTGATTAATCCTGCCACCCATCAATGAGTGCCAAATATTCCAGGGGGCTCCAGTTCCCATTTTAATGCCCTGTAACAGCTACCAGGGTTTTTGTGAAGAGCTTGGGGAGTTGGGGATGTGTTTGTTGCTCGTTTATCCCAAACCCCAGCTTGGGGTGATTTGAGAGCCCCGAGCAGGAGCTGAGCTGGCCAAAGTCAATCAGAGTTCATGGATGTGAATAGAACCAGATTTTATCTCTATTTTAGATGATGTCAAATAACCCATCTTAACAGCCAAAAGCACAGAGGATTTCTAAATCAAGGGGTGGGGTTAGTCCCTTTAAAACCTGGAGTTCTCTTGCTTACCCAAAATCTCATTTTTTTTCTAAGTTATCTCAAGTATTATGAGAGAAAGAGGAAAATCATTCCATGCAGTTTTCACCTGCTCTTACACACCCCCCTGGCCCAGGCTTAGGGCTCTTCATTACTCAGAGAATATTCAATTCTTCTACATTTTCTCCACCAGTTTTTGTTTGGAAAGGTGTTGATTTCTAAGCCTGTAGCACAGCTTTTAATAATCTTAATTTGCTGTACCTAGTGGGTGCTAAAATGATTCCTCATTGTTGCTCATTTGCCTAAAAAGGGATGTGACCATGGCCCTTTGGGAAATTACAGGCTCAGGCCTTGTATTCAAATCTCACTTCAGGCAGCCCGAAAACACAAACCTGATTTCTCTGGTGCCTGTCACACCTCGAGGTGGGTAAAGCTGGCAGAAATCCCTGCTCACACCAGCACTGTCGCCTTCAAAGGATCACCCTGTGCCTCAGCTTTCCCAATCCAAGGAACATTGGGGCTCCCCGAAGGAGCCGGAGCCTGCACAGCATCAGGTGTGAGGGGAGAAACCCAATCACGCCTCGCAATCCGAACTGGATTTGATTATTCCCAAAGTCCCTCCCATTTCTCTCTCTCTCATACACACAGAGCCCAAAAAAAGGCTCTTTTCCCTAAGGAGCAGCTCCTGGCAGAGCCCCGTGTGACACAGAGCTGCCTGTGCTCAGCTCAGCGCTCCAGCGCTGCTCCAAAGCCATCACTGCCCTGGCAAAGGCGCCAGCGAATGAATTTCCACGCCAAACCCACTGAGGACATCAGGGAGGCACTCAGGGATTCGCTGCTCTCACAGAGAAGGGATCTTGCATTGCTGATCAAGATACCAACGCAATCCTAGCCCAGAGCACATTCCTGATCAACTCCCAGGCTGGAAGAGCAGCAACAGGAGCCGAGCGAAGCGCGGGGAGAAACTTCCAGCACCCACATTCCCCTTTTCTTCTTTCTTTTTCTTGTCTTTGCCCTCCCTCTCGTGCCCCTGCCACCCCAGGCCCTCCTTACCTGGCTCCACCTGGTCAGGTTCGTGCCGGGTGTCTGTGGAATCTGCCGCATCCCCGCTCATCTTGATCTCTGCAAAAGGAGGCACAACTGATTTTAATAACAGGTCACAGTCCCAGGCAACAGGCACATGTGGCTTCCACTAAACAGCACAAATGAATGTGTGTAATTATAATAAACCATCAGACTTTCAAATTTCTGATTCCTCAACATACAGGCACTAGAATATTCATCAGCTCTGAGGATGCACTTTCCCTCCTGTTGCTCTTTGCAGCCCCCCCTCACTCCTGTCCCCCCTCCCCAGTTTGCTGCGGGGTTTTCACCCTTCACAGCCCTCCTCACCCACAGGAGGAGGGGTGGATTCAGCACTGGGAGCCCCCCAGCCCTGGTCAGGCTTCCCAAAGCTGCTGTGGTGGTCTGGCCGTGGTGACACCATCCTCCCACACCTGGATTGATGGGGATCCCTCCAGCTTTCTCCCAGATCCTTTCCTTGTCCTTCAAGATGGCTCAAACTTGAGTCTGAGTTTCTCACACTGCCCCAATTTGCCCATTATTTATCCTCTTTTCTGTCACGTACAGGTGCTCACACCCCTCACAAGCCACCCAGAAGCTGCCTTGGCCCGAAGTGCTGTCCCCAGCCCATCCAGCTCCTGCATATTCCCTCCCATCCTCACCCACGCCAACAAATTTGTCATTTACCCTTGAAGTGATGACTGCCACCACACCCGGGGCCACTTTCTCCTTCGGGGACAGCTGCAAGAAGAGGTGGGAATGGTCAACTTCACACCGGGCTGCTCATCCCCTCCTCAACAGAGGCCAAGGACACAGCAGTGGGAGAAGAGGGGGGACATCTATTCAAATTCAGATGGACACCCCCTCAGCTTTTCCACCCTTTCCATGGGAATTTTAACTGTTTCCAGACTAGTTGAGGCAGGGGGGGATAAAAAGAAAACTAAAAAGATATTTCTTTTTTCTAAAGACCCGAGTGATTTGCATGTGCTTCCTGCAGCCAATCCCGGCCACAGACTCTTCCCATTTGCATCGGGGAATAACAACAGCGGCGAAGCTGGGCCAGTGTTTGCTGTGGTTTTGCCGGGGTAGGGAAGGCAGGTGGAAGCCACCTAAAAGCATCATGCAAACCCTTTTCCTCTTCCCCATATCCACCTTTTGTTATTCCCAAACGGATGAGAGCAGCCCCGCTGGATTTTTAGCCCCGTTTCCCTCTGCTGCTCACACCAGAACAGGCAGGGCTTTGTGTGTGTGTGTGTGTGTGTGTGCAGGTTTCCTTCTCCCACATCCAAAGTTCCCGTGTGCAAACGGCAGATAATCTGCTTTTTTGGCCAAGGTTTCATAGCTTTGATCAAGTTAAAAGTCTGAAACTTTCTCCAGCAAATGAATAAAGGTGGAAAAAAAAAAATCAGGATTTTATACCAGAGCACAGAAACTTTCACATACTTCAGAAACTTCCTTCCCTTAAAGTATATTAAGGAGTGGGGGTGGGGGGGGAAGGAGGGAGAAAAGAGTTGTGGGATTTTTTTTTTTTTCCCCTTCAAATAAACCCTCTGCAATTAAGACATGAACGTTTAGTGGGGCTTCTAAGCATTTCTACTGCAGGAAGAGTAATTACCATCAGCTATAAACATCTTCTTGTCTTGTACCACTGCCAAGGGACCCTAACTTAGGCAATCTACAAAGCACAAAGTTTTGCTGGCTGCCAAAACATATTAAAAAAAAAAAAAAGGCAAGTTCTCATAAAATAGAGGGAGAAAAAAAAAATCTAAAAGCCTGCAGAAGTTTGGTGCTTGCCTTGGTGAGAAAGCCTGAAAGCTTGTAAAAAATATAAAATTAGAAAAAAAAAGAAAAGATCTAATTCCCAAGAGAGCAAGAGCTGGAACAGTTCAGACAGAGCTGAGGAAGGGAAGACACAGCAGCAGAGCATGAAAAGCTCTGTCCCTCCTGCAGGAGTGACCCCCACACCCCTCTGCCATTAAAAACTGGGGTGGGTGGGGAGGGAAGGAGGAATTGCTGCTGCAACTCGATTGCATATCACATGTCATCCATCAGGTAAACCCCCTCCTCCTGGAGCCAGGAGATAAGGATTCCTGGGATTCCCATGCCCAGGAATTTTATTTGCAGCGAGATTCAAATCCCCCCCTATAAACGTGCCCAGATTATCACAGTTTGAATATCTTGTGGGGGAAAATAAAAGAAAAAGTAAACAGGAAGAAAAGGAAAACTCTGCCTGCTCATCTGGGAGGTTTGAGGCAGCTTTTGTATCCCTGTGGACAAGAGCACAGCACCAGCACCCTCCAAGGGATCCTTGGGAACAAGGAGCAGACACACAGAGCAATTCCTTTCTAATCTAAGTGAAGCCAACATCTCTTTATGGACACTCAATACCCTTCCACTAAAACCAGAGCGATGCAAATCCAGATGTGACCCCTGCTCCATCCTCAAAAACACCTTCAGACAGGGCAGGCTGTGAGTCCAGCTCCTTCCCCAGCTTTGCCAGCTTAGCAATACACACAGGATAATCAGGCTTGGAAAAATAAAACCTCTCTGGGAAAAATAACCTGGCTTAGGACTGCCTAACTCCTAACCACAGCCCTATTAGGAGCCGCCACTGCGGCCTGGGCCATATTAAAAATGTGCTGCTCTGCCCCAGCTCCCAAACAGAGCTGGGGTAGGGGCAGGCTGGGTGGTTCAGCCAGACCAAAGGAGCTCTGCCAGTGCAGACACTTCTCTGGGGATATATCTGCATCTCTATTTTAGCCGAAACAAACGGTGTCAGCAAATAAAGCGTTTCCCAAGCCCTCGTTCCCGGTAGCTGTTCGGGCACGGGCGAAGGGTGAACCAGCCTGGTGGCTTTAAAAGTGGAATCCGAACGTGGAGGAGGGGGAGCTTGGCTTGGCTGGGAGCATCACCTGGAGTTTTCTGGACTTGAGGTGCCTGAGTCCCTCTGGAGGCTGCAGGGAGGTGAAATATCCAAAATGCCTGGGGAGGGGGTGGTGGCACCCACCGGGGAAGTGTCTCGGCAGGGAGGAGGTGTGTGGAGCCTGAGCAGCCCCCCGAGGGCTGTGTCTTCTCCTAAAATCATTAAAGTTGGAAAAGACCTCCAAGATAAAAACTGGGGTTAAAACTGAGCACAGCTCTGCAAGCAGCTTGTTACAGAGGGGCCTCAAAGCTGTGAAGAGACCCCAAAATGGAACTGCTTTTGTACAGGGGGGAAAAACCCCTCCCACCTGTGCTGGGCTCCTTTCCCTGCAAAAAGACTCCTTAAAACTCCGGCCTTTCTGACAGCACGGGGGATGCTTTGGGGGAGTGGGAGCTCCACACGCACCCACAGCTCCAAATCCAGCCTGGGAGCGATGCCACCAGCTCTGACAGAGGGCACAGTATCGATCTGGGGAATCTTCTCATGAAGAAAGAGTCGCCCACAAGCCCGGCAGATGGGTGGATGGGTGGATTGGAGCCTGCGGGGGACGCGTCCCCGAGAGACACCAACACAAGCACACCCAGCGCAGGTGCTCCGACCAGTCGGGCTCACACCCCGAGCCAAGACCACGAGCCTCCCTCCTTGGCAGCCTCTCCTCCTGGCCAGGGCTCCCCAGCCCACTCAGGCTGGCCACAGAGGCATCCCAGAGCCGTGGAGAGGTTGGGACACGGCCGTGGAGCAAAGGCTTTGGCCACCTCTGCCATGGCACTGACACGGGGTTAGGTGGTGGCATTGTTGCACCTTGCCCTGCAGGCCTGTCTGCGAGCCCAGGGGCAGGCAGGGCTTGTGGTGGGGCTACCAGCCCTGGGCACAGACCCCCAGGTGTCCCCTGAACAACAGGGATATCCCAGGGAATGAGCCCGGCGTAGACTGAAGGATGCATCCTCCCCTCCCCTCCAGCCCGGGGCCAGCAGAGCGTTCTGTGCCGCACAAAGCCCAGGACAAAAGTCACTAACGGGGCACGTGGCTCCTGTATCCCAAAATCCCGCTGCCTGCCCCTGCCAGGATGGGGCTGTCGGGGTCTGGCTGCCACCACGCTGCTCCCACTCCAGCGTCACCCTCAGCTCCGTGTGCCCAGGGATGTGTCCTGCCCCTGGGACTGAGCTGGGGCAGCTCTGTCAGGGTGAGCCGGGGCTCAGCACAGCTCCAGGGGGTTGGCAGGGATTGCTCTGGTTCCCAGCTCACTGCAGGGCGGGGGGCTGCTCAGAGGGGATGTGAGCGCTGAGCTGCACCCTGGGTCAGACCCCCTGGAAGGAGTTCCCGAGTATCCCTGTTCATTCATTCCCGGCTCAACCCAGCCTCCCTCAGCTCCCTCCTCATTCATTTCTCTCTCCTTTTCCCTCTTTGCCATGAACTTTTCTCCTTTCAGCCCGTGTTCCATCTCTCTCTCTCTCACACCCCTCCCTCCACCCTTCCCGCATCCCTCCGTGGATTTCTCCCTTCTCCCTCCTCCCAGCTTTACCCCAATGACAGGACGCACAGGGCAGGCACTAAATTCTCATTTTCCAGGCACCCAAGAGCCCTCTGTGCTGCTCCCTGACCCCGCCGGGCTGGCAGCGGGAGCGCTGCTCCCACTCTGTGGGCATGGCTTGGCAGCCCCCTAAACAGATCAGGGCAGCATCCATCCCCTGCAGGAATGTGGGCACTTCACCAGGCGCCCCAGCGGGAGAAAAGAGGAGGGAAAGCAGCGAGGAAAGGTCACGGGAATCACAGCAACCCCATTTCCTGCCCGAGCCCACGGTCCCGGCTCCGCTGTGCGCTCCGGTGCCCTTTACCTGCGTGCACGGACTCCAGGTTCACCATCCTGCCGGCGGGGGGAAATCCGCGGTGTGCCCAGCCTCCTGCCGTCAGCCCCAGGTTGCCAGGGGCTGCCAGTTTGCCCTCCCTCCTCTGCCACCCGCTGCGTCTCGAAGCGGCCGTGGGTCCGCTGCCGAAGGGACCTAGAGCTCCATTGCCTGTTGCCATGCAGGGCCAGGTGAGCATGCGGAGCGGTGCCACGCCTCGCCCCACCTCCGGCTCCCTCGGGTGCCCTGACACCCAGCAGCTTGGCGTCAGGCCCATGCAAACGCTGCCATTTGCATATTAGTAACTCGGGAATGGATGAGTCCCTGCAGCGCTGCCAGGCTGCGGGGTGGGGTGGGAAGGAGGGCAGGAAGGAAGGCGCTCGCTGCGCTCCGCCCGCCCCCTCGGCCGCGCACGGGCACCAGCAGCACCTGCCCCAAAGCCCTCGTGTCCCCCCTTTCGGCCCTGAAGCACCTCAGAGAGGCCGAGGCACCCAGCCGGGCCGGGCAGCACCCTGAGGGAAGGTGTTGGAGTGAAGGGACAGCCCTTTTGGGCCACTCTGATAACGCTGGTGAGCCACGGGAGCAGCCTGTGGCGTTGGGACTGTGTCCTCTCAGTCTGGGCTGAACCTTGATGCTGCGTGAAACAGCACGAGAAGGGAAGTTAAAAGCAGAAAAGAAACCAGTTTTGGCTGGAGATAAAGAGCAGGGTTAGGACTGGCACATGGAGACCCCGCTCTCCCGACATGTGCGCTGTAGGGTCCATCTGCGTCCCCTAAGGAGAGGAGAGAAGTGGCAGGCAGCCTCTTCCTCCTCCTCATCCCTGCTGTTTCAAGGATTTACCAACTTCCAGGGAACCCAGGCAAGAAAAAAAATCCCCTAACGTTGGCTTCTTCTGCAGAAAGCAGCCAGAGGCCAGAGCCTCAGCCCATGCTCCGTGCTGTGACAGGGACCGAGCCACCCTGATAGCTGCTCCCTGTCCCTGCCGTGTGCCACCCTGGTGACCCCGGCACCCCTCGGGACACCCGTGTGACAGGGCCGAGCTCCAGCGCCGCTCCAGCCCTGCTGAAAGCGTTAACGCTCAATTAGTAGCTGCCAGGTACGAGCTATCACACATTCATCTCTCCCTGGGTAATTCACGTTCCAGGGCTCTCGGCTTTCCCACATGCCGCTCTCCCTCCCTGGAAAGACAGGTTTCTCCGAAGGGATGGGTGGGCGGGCAGGATCTCCAGCCTCACCTCCAACCCAGTCCGGAGCGCTGGGGCTGGAGCTGCCCGCGGCATGGTCAGGGAGGACATCCCGAGAGACGGGAGGAGAGGGTGGATGAGCTCAACGAAACGCTAACAAGGAAAAAGTGGAGGGAAGCTGGGGGTTCCCGGGTCAGACTGACATTTATTTCCAGGGCAGGGGAGATTTCTGCCTCCAGGAAGCAGCGAGGTGGCACGGGGTGCTTTTGGCACGGCAGCTCCCGTGGAGCTCCTGGAGGGGCTGGACTGGTGCCACCGAGCCCCAGCCCGCCCAGCCACTCAGGCCCTGAGCCCCGGGGCGTTCCTGGGCAGCTGCCGCCCTCTTTTACCGTGTTTTTCTCTGGGTTTTCCCCATCCTGAAGGCTGACGTGATCGTGTGTCTTCCATGCGTCAAACAGGAATTTATGTGCTGGTGGCTCCCAGCCAGCTTGAAAGGCTGGGGACCACGGGAGCTCTCCTTCCCCCACGTCGGAGAACCTTTTGTTCACCAACCAGGAGTTTCTCTTCTCTCTCTGCTCTTCCTGGCGCTTTTCCCGTGCTCCAGAGCCGAGCAGGAAAGCGGCTCTGCCGGGTGGCATCTCCAGCCGGACAGGAATCCCGGGCATCCTCTGGGCAGGGATGCTGTCCCGGCCACGGGCAGGGCACCAGTGCCCTCTCCTGGCCCCAAACACAGCTGGGAGTGACTTTTTCTCGCTATTATTTAGTGCTTAATGAAACAGCGGGGGAAATTGAATATTTAGGTGGTTTTCTCCCCCAACAGCTGTGGCAGCCAAGCCCATCCCCTGGGTGCCCTGAGCTTCGGTGATGGGCAGGAGAGAACACACCCTCCTAATGAAAAATGGGGGATGGATCGCAGCATCACCACTTCTTTCTGCTGTGGAAATGGGATTATCAGGCAGGGCAGGACTGGGTTTACTCTGTTCACTGCTGCAGTCACTCCCAGACACCATCAAAGGCGCTGCTCTTTCTTGTCCCTGTGGTCATCCATGACCTGTCCGCTCTCCTCCTCGCTGCAGGCACCGTGTTCCTCCTCTCCTGCTGCCAGCGTTCGTTCCCCTCTCGGACGGAGATAAGCTCTGCAGACAGCACCTGGTTTATGGGATACGGCCTGGGGACGCACAAACTGCAAGGAAACGTTACAAACCCTCCCCCCGCACACGTTCTCTTCCAGCAGGGCTGGGGACACCCTGCGATCCTGCAGGGACCGGCTGGACCACGAGCATCCCTGTCCCGATATCCCGACGTCCCGACACCCGGCCGGGCGCAGCCGCGCTCCGCCAGCACCCACTGCTGGAGGCCGGGGAACTGCACCGGCTCCCGGGCATCCCAGAGCCCCGAATTATAAAATCAAGCCCATGGAGGCTCGTTGGGATGGGTCCCGACGCTCCCAGAGCGAGCCCGTGTCCATCCCAAAATCCCTGCGCCCGCGGCAGCCGAGAGAGCGGAGAACAAACCCCCGTTCCCCGTGCCCAGGAAAGGGAGAGCTGCTGGTGGGCGAGGCGGAGAAAGGCTCGAGTCCTCGCCCCATCCCTGCATTCCCCACACTAGAGGGAATCAGAGCTCCACATTTCTCCCTCCAGCAGCCACCGGGAGCTCTGGGCTGGCCCAAAGTGCCGCCCTCATCAGCTGGAGCTGCAGAGGAATTCACGGGAATGTTTACGGGACCCAGAGAAGCCTCGTGGGGCCACTCGGCGAGAGGAGCAGCCCCCAGGACCTGCTTCTGCCGATGGGTTTATCCACCAGAGCTCGAGCTCAGAGCTCCCACAACTGCTCGGGGTGAGCCAAACCTGTCTCCCTGTGGAGGATCCCAAAGGATGGTGTGTTTGAGGTGCAGCATCACACTGCTGAGTCAAAAATCCCTGGGTGTTCTCCCCCAGCCCATGGCTCTTCACCAGGTGCAGGTTTGAGACTTACCCATAAAGGAACAAATCTTAATTCATGCACAGAGCATCATGCACAGAGACATTTTTAGGCCAAGGATGCTTTAAAAAATCAGTTTATTTTACCTTACAAATGATAAATAATTTGTTTGGTTTTTTTTAAAAATCATTTCAAGTGTGTTTTACTTCATGTTCCAATATTAAAATACCTTTCCCTTCTCCCCCCACCCCCCTAAGTGATCAATACAAAAATAATTGTGACCAAATCCTTTTTTTTTTTCTTTCTTTCTCAGAAATTCCTGTATTTTAGGCAAAAAGGCACATTGTGAAGGCTTTTCACCAGGAGGCACAGGGGTTCCTAAAGACCCCAAGAGCTTCTCTCCCCTCTGTGCTTGTTCTAATCTGAGTGGAAGAGGACACAGGGTCAGGCAGCACTTCCAGTGCTTTTTGTCTGATCCCTCCAGGAATATTCCAGGGCCAAGGACAGCTTCAGTGCCATCCCTGTTTAACATTTGGGCACAGCAAAGCAGTACAGTTATTGAAGAGCTTCTTGTGGATAGCTGGCAGAGCAGGACATAAAACTGGACGTGGGTGTAGAATCCTTTCTTCAAAACCCACCCGGGATCCTCCTCTCCCCTTGCAGCCACGGGGTTGTGGTGGTAGTCATGAGTCTCTGGATGTTTTCTTTCTTAGTGGAAGAGTCACAAGACCAACACAAAAAGTTGGGCCTTCACTAGTCTAAATAGGGATTAATTAAAGCCCTAATTACCAGCCCTTTGGGGGCACAAGATGCTGGGCTATATCCCCCCGTTGTATTTCTATCCACAGGGGGATATAACAGCCAGTCAGGCACTAGGAAAAGCTACAGGCAGGCTCTTGCTTTGGGTGGGCTTCAAACCTTCCTTGTTCAGGGGGTGTGGACCCAAAAGTCAGCTGTTTTCCCGTTGTTGTGTCACCAGGAGGTGGTGAAGGCAGCGAAGGGGGTTCTTCATGGCAGCGATGTTTGGCAAGCCAGATCAGCGAGATCCTTTCTCTGCCTGCCCTGCCCGCTCAGCTCGAGGCTGGGAGCTGCCCCTTTGAGCTCCAGAGCAGGGCAGCACACCCCTTTCCCCGTGCTTCACCCCAAAACCTGCATCTGCTGCTCCAGGGAAGCCGGAGCATCACCACCCAGCGAGCTGAGCCTGCTCATCACAGCACGAGGCAGCATCAGGTGGGGAGGGAGTCACAGGAGGCCACAAGGAAAGGCACACACACAGAGCACAAGGCACCACTGTGAACAGCATTCCTTCTTCAGAGCAGCCAGACGAGCTGCCCCTGCAGAGTCCGGCCTGGCTCTAAGTTTCCTCATCCCAGAGGCAGAGCTGCTTTTGAGGCACGTAGTAGTCGAAGGTGTAGCCCTTCTGGCAGCTGCGGATGCCGCACTTGTAGGAGGACACCTTGCCCCCGGCGTCACGGCTCTTGCAGTACTTGAGCATGCAGGGGTACCACTCGATGCTCAGCGAGTAGCTGCAGATGCACGGCTTCCAGCGGTCCGGGCACAGCCGGCAGCGCTGCAGCTCCGGCACGTCCGAGCCCTGCGGCAGCACCTCGAACATGGAGCCGTCCACCCCTGCGGGAGCAAGCACAGACATCGCTCAGGACAGAAGCAAACCGAAGGAGAGAGCCACCAAAGGCATCCCCACACAGCCCCCTGGCTGAGGAGGAGGTTGGATAGAGCGTTTTCAGGGGTTGTTGGGACTTAAATCGGAATGGGAGCCACGGGAGAGCAAAAGACCCTGAGGAAGGCAAGGTCTGGCAGGTCCGAGCTCTGTGGCAGCACCTGGAACAGACATCCCTCAGGGTGCTGCCATGAGGTAAAGCCAGAGGAGAGAGCCACCAAAGCCAGCACTGGTCTCTCTGCACAGTCCCCAGGTTAAGGAGGAGGTTGGACAGAGCATTTCCAAGGATTTAAATCTGAACAGGAACCACAGGAGAACAAAAGACCCCGGGGAAAGTAAGCCAGAAGACACAAAACCAACGTATTTCCGCTGGGTGGTGGAGCAGGTGAAAGGTTACCTCTAAAATCCCAAATTAGGTTCACTTGGGGAGCACCAGCAGGAGGAGTGAGATCTGCTAACACACAGGCTGCTGCAGGGTGACACACGTGCCTCAGAGCCAAAACAATCCGTGTTGATGCCCAGAAAGCTGGCAGGAGCCATCGCAGCACCGTGCCAGCTCGCTGACAGCGAAACCCACGGGAACTCACCTTTCTCCAGCCAGAACTTGACATCTTCCTCCCGGGTGTAAATGGCCTCCTTGGCCTCCGCGCAGACGTTGTGGATGTGGGAGCTCAGCTGGGCTCCCTTGCTGAAGTTCACAGCCACGTCCATGCTGAGATGTTCCAAACCTCGCACCTCCTCCGCCTGCCGCACTGTCCGGGGGTTTTTCTGCAGAGGAAATAATCAAAAACTTCAATGCTGGGTGCAGCTTGTTCCACTGTGAGGTGGTGCCAACACCAGATGTGAGGACGGATGTGCACCTGATCCTGCCTGGGTGAGAGGCACTTTAAAAACCTGTTGATGCTGCAACCACGATGTTTTACCACTGCCTGTGGTGGTTTATCCGTGTTTTGTCTCCAGATCAGTACTGTTTTGTCCTGATCAGTGCTGTTTTGTCTCCAGATCAGTACTGGCTCCACCAGAGCAGGGATTTTCATGGCCACTCACCCACCCCTGACACAAATGAGGCTCAACTAAACCTCGAGTGCTTTACTAGAACAGGATCAATACCACTGAAGAACTCAGTTTAATACCAAATCCCTCAAGCAGGAGGGGTGGTCAGAGGTGGGTCTAAGATGCCTGGGAAGGGCATCCAGGTGGGATAACTCTGAGAATTCCTGGCTGGATGGGAGGATGGAGCCCCGTACCTGCCGCAGCTTGGCCATGGACTCGCTGGGGATGATCTCGTTGCGGTGGAGCCGGGTCACAAAGCAGAGAGCCTGGAACTGGCTCTGGCCCCTCTCCAGCTCCCCGAGGATTAAGGCACGGAAAATCTTCACCTCCTGACAGAGAGAGGAATAACAAAAATGAGAGCTGCAAACCTTTGGCCCCAGTGAGGTGAACTGAGAGGTCGGGGTGAAAGAGAAAGGCTCCAGCCAAAAAACAAAACCAAAGTCTCATGCTTGTGCTACCTGAGCACAGGGGTTGTTCCCAGCTCCAATCCCACCCCAAAGCCTGCAGCAGAATCCCCGGTGTCTGTAGAGAATGAAGGGTTTGCCCGCTGTGGCAAGGACAAATTGCTGCCAGGTCACATCCCACCTCCAACAGGGTTTCTGTCCTTGCCCAAGAAGGGAAGCAAACTCCAAGGAACCTCGTCTGGTTTTGTTGAGCAAATATCACACAGCCACTATGGTCATGCCTTACTGAGTAAGCAGCCCCAAATTTCCTCTGTAGCCTTCCCTCCCTTGCTTCTTGACAGGTGGCATCCTGGAGAAAAAGTTACTCATCCCTGAATGTGTGGAACAGAAGTGAAAATCAAATTGTTAAAGGCAGAAGGAGCCGTTATGATCAGCTGCAGCTGACTTCCTCTTCTGTCCAGGTCACTAATTTTGTCATTTTACATGACATGGGCTGCAGTCCTTTCCAGAACCAGCCTGGAAATCACTCACAGTTACTTCATGTGGAGCCACAGAATTCCTGGGTCAACAGCAGAGACTCCCTGTGTCCTGCTCTGGCATCAAACCCTGATTTCCCTGCAGGGATCAATTCCTCTGGCTCTGGCTTCAGGGGCATCCGTGCCCTCTGTGGGAATCTGCCATCCCTTGGTGCCAGCCCATCCCACTCCAAGGGCTAAGCAGGACTGCAACAGGGAGAGCAATCCGTGCCTTTGGCAGCTCCTGCAGCCATCCCTCACCACAGAGAGCTGGACAGATACTGGTGAGAGAGCAGCAGGCAGAGCTGTGCCAGCTCCTCGGATCCCTCTCCTCCTGAGCTGTTCCTGCTGGATGCCTCATTGGCCTCTCCCAGCCTCTCTCTGCCCCAGAAGGGAGCATTTCTCTTTTCCAGCTGAGCTTTCCCGCTCACAGAGCCCACTCTTTACTCCCTGCCTTTTCTCCATGCCCAGGAGAGCAAGGGGAATGCCATTCAGTGCACATCTGGACAGCTGCAAGGACAGCATTTCCACCCCCAGGATTGCAGAAATCATCTTGCTGGTGCAGTTGTTGACTGCACAGCGAAGAGGAGGCTTGAGAAGAAAGAGATACCAAAAATTCCTGTGAAATTGCTATGGAATCATTACTTTTTTTGAGAGATTTAATGGGGAGATGTCCCACTGAGACACTGGAACAACCCACATTCCCCATCCACATTTAGTCCAGCTGCCTTCCAGCTTCCAGCTGGGAGCCCCCATGGCGTGCAGGGCCCATGGATGAGCAGACTAAAACCAGGAGCTGACTCTGGCATATTCCTCAGCTGCGGATTCAATTCTAATTCCCTTTGAACAGTCTGGGAAAAGCAAGCAGGGATAGCCACGTTTTGCATTCAGGCCGAAAACCTCCACAGGCAGGAGATTAAAAACAGTGCAGCACTTCCCAGGTTGGAGGCAATTTCTGTAAAATGAGAACGTGCTGAGCAGCTGATTAATCCTCCTGATCCGTCTATTTAAGAATTAGCCTTCAGCCAGCCGACTCTTTCCTCCTCAGGGCTGATGCAGACGAGGAATTCACAACTCCCTCTGCCTGAACTCCAGGTGCCAGGGATTTCCAGAGCATTTGTTGACACCAAGGGAGATGCACTGGGACAGGCAGGAATGGGCTGGGTTGCCAACATAGAAACAGCCAAAAGCAGCTTAAAAAAGCTGCTTTCTCAAGAGTCTGGCTCCTGTGGCACGAGTTCTTCTGAGGGGAGAAATCCCACCTTTACCTGGCTCTGAGCAAAGCCAAAGTGGACCTTGCAGTGACCACTCTGTCCTGAGCAAAATCAGTCCCTTCTTTTCCCTGCTCTGTCCCAAATCCTTGCTCGGCTTTGGCACAGCTCTCCCTGCAGCCTCAGGTGGAGCAAGAACCAAACCATGCTGCTTCAAAACGATG
>NW_008238838.1:4590864-4594978 GCF_000691975.1 Corvus brachyrhynchos
AGAGCCACCAAAGCTTCTCCCCCTCGGAGAGCACCTTCCCCTCCCCAGCCTCCTCACTTTTTCCCAGCAGGAAAAGCGGTGAATCAGTGCCAAGGTGGGTACCCAGCCAAGGCAGCAAACAGCACCTTTAGCTCTGGGTTCCTGCAGAACTTCCCAGCAGGGAACAAGTCCCAGCAGAGCGGAGCAGAGCGGGGACTCTCCGGGTGAACTCAGGGCGGGGGCGCGGGGAATCCTCGGCCCTGAGTGGGTGCAGTGACAGCTGCTGCTGGGGTTTGGCTGTCAAACACTCGGTGGAACAGGGAACAAGCAGCCCTGCAGCGAGGCCACAGCAGCTCCTCAAGGCAGCATGGAAATCAGTGCTCCCGGCTCCCAAAATCCCAGGGTGGCCTGTCCCTACCAAAGGGAGCAGCAGGGAAATCATCAAACTCCTTCCCTCCTCACCCTGTCCCCAGCCAGGGGCTGTCATCTGGGGCTGAGAGCAGCTCAACCCCCCTGCCTGGGGTTTATTCCAGCCGGGATTCACAAGCCTGTGTGGTCCAGCTCCCAGCCCAGCAACAATTCCACGTCGAGTGGAGCAAACCAGTTCCCAGGGAAATAAATCATTTCAGTGCCTTCCGCCCTGCAACCCATTCAGCTTTGCTGCCAAATTTCTCTCCCCCAAGGACATCAGTGCTGCTGTGAGGACCCACTTCTGTCTTTGCAGTGGCACAGGCAGAGGGGATGCGCTGCTGGGGCCGTGGGGTGACAGCAGCACAGCTGGGCCCCATTCTGCACGCTGTCAGCAGCCCTTGCCCCAGGGAACAGGCACAGCCAGCCACAGTTCCATGTGTTTGCACAGCACAGGGAACTCGGTGTTGCATCCACACCGGGGGTCCAGCCAGCTGAGCCACCCTGAATGGGTGGGGATTATGGTTTTTAACCCCTCTCTCTCTGGAAATGGCTGGAATGAAGAATTTTGGTGTCTCGTATTAAGGGATCTATAAAAGGCACATCAAGGATGTGCTGGGAGAGGGGGGAAAAAAAGCACATTTTCAGAGCAATAAGGTTCTAGAAGTCAGAGTAACAAACACCAGGGTGTTTTAATGAGCCCTCCCACAGGGTCCTGAATGTTCAGAGAAGAATCTACTTTCCAACTCACACAGATAAAATCTGTGGTCAGATGCTTTCCTGTGTCACCTGGTGATTTGTCACCTAACACGTGGCACCCTGGCATGAGGAAATTCTGACACCAGCACCCCAAAACATCACACAACAGCTTTATCAAGACCTCCAAAAGACTGGCAGTGTGAGGGTTAAAACACTCCCTTCTGTTTCCAACCCCAACTTTTCCAGCAATCAAAAGGGAAGAGAAACTTTTCCAGATCTATGTGCTGACCTCGAAATAAACCCCCACCCACTTTGTTCTCAGTGTTTAACAACTGGCAACATCTCTCCTCTCAAATCAGACACAACATTCAGGGTTGCCGAGCCCCCTCACTAGTTTTTGCAATACATTTTGTGCCTGACCACAGCAAAAGAAATGTTCTCGTTCTCCTCTCTCAAACTGCAAGAAAAGAAAGGGTCGCTCCTGCTCTGCCCAGAAAACACCGAGTCCCAGTTCAAACTTGCACTGACCACTTTGTGCTGCTCTAAATAGGAAAAATAACCTGGTGTGCTCTGAGGACACGGCTCCTCCAGGTTCAGCTCTGGAGGGCAGGCAGGGGTAAAAGAGCAGTGGAAATCCCAGCCCTGTGGAAGCCCCAGGCACTGCTCAAGTCCCACCAGTGTCAGAGCAGAGCAATGAACAATGATCTCATTTAGCTCCTTTCTTCTCCAGCCCCTGGTCTGGCAACCACAAATTGCCAGCAGAGGAAAAAAATAATTAAAAAATGGCAAATAAACCCCTGACTTTGGATGAACCCCCTGCAGTTTAAGCCAGAGGAGTGGAAAAATCGTTTGTGGAAAAACCCCAGCATCCTGGCCAGAGCGTGACCACACCATCAGGCTCAAGGGCAGCAGATCAACAACCCAGCTGCTTCTGGGAACACTCAGATCCCCACGACCTTCAGTGCAGGGGAGAAGTTGTGTAATTTCAGCGAGAGCAGCACCGGGGCAGAACAGGGAACTGTCTGGGTGCAGCTGCAGCAGGTCAGAGGGGGAAGCCTGGCCAGGCTGCTGCCTGCTCACACATTACTCACACACCACAAAGCCAGCTCCTCGTTCCTTTATGTTTCCCTGGCTTTTCCCAGCTATTTTCCAGCAAAGCCATGGAGCAGGGAGAGTCAGGCCCCGGCTGCTCTAAAACTGAGGATCAGGAATGCACTTCTGCAAGTTGGATGCTTGCAGAGCCCTCCAGGGAGCATCGCTTCCAGCAGGGGCTGAGCATTTAACCTCTGGACTCCAGACAGCTCCAGAGAACCCCAACCCAGAAGACACTCAGCTCTAATAAGGATGGGAGGGAGAGAAGAACTAGCACACACTCAGTCGGGTTTGTGGCTGAGCTCTAAGTTCTCAAGAAGAGCTGAAGCAAGTGAAAAATGCTGAAAAAATCACCAGCTCAGCACAGCAGCAGTCCCCAGGTCACTCCCCAGGTTCCCAAAGGACCTACCTAGAGGATCTGTACGCCTGGGAATGTGCAAGTTTGCAATCCGCAGGCTTCCGAGCCCTTCCTCCCTCCCCTCACTTCCCTGCTGTGTCACGGCTCGCAATTATTGAATATTTTCTCTAATAGGAGTCACAGGGCTGCTTCCCTGCACATGTGCTGGAGGATTTGGAGCATGCCACCACTTCCAAAATCACCACGGCTTCTGCCGGCACCTCAGAGAGGAAAAGGAACATCCAAAGGAGACTGAGACTGAAAGGGGAAGAGGCACCAGAACAACCCCTGGCAAAAGGCTCCAAGGTTCACAGCGGGCTGGGACACACCACCTTCCTATCTCCTGGGTCTGGGCTTCCTCCTGCTGCAAAGCAAAGTCCACCTGAGCAAACAGGCGGGATGGGGAATGAGATAACACAGCCGTGCCACCCCGGGCAAACTGCTCTTCCCTGGGCAGCGGGAAGTTCCCCGCATCCAGCCAGGCTCGGCATCTCCATGCCCATGGGACATGTGGGATTTGGGGCCTCAGCTCAGCAGCATCAGCTCCCTGCACTCCGGGCTGGGAGCAGAGGGAGCTGTACAGCAGGGCTGTTGTCAGCCCCACTGACAGCTGTCAGTCAAACACGTCCCACACCACACATCAGCCCCCAAAGACGGCAGGAGCCCACCTAAGGAATTAACTGTACCCCATGGCACCATGGAGAGAGATATCCCAGGGCTACAGCAGAGCGTGGACACCCCCACACCGGAGCCAGGGACCCGAGATCTCCCCAGCCCAGCCTCTCCTGCCCTGCCCCCGCTCCGTGCCCGGCTGTGCTGAGCCTGCCACGCGAAACTGGGCAGAACCGTGCAAAATTGTGCTGCTCACAACTCAGCAAGGAGCATCAGAGCTGCTGGACTCAGCTGGGAAACTGCTGCCCGTCCTTTCCCCGCTCAGCTGCGAAACTGCTACCTGGGATCTTTCACCAGCTATTTCCAGCGTGGAGGCAGCCCGGGTCACAGCAGTGACACCGGCGGGGACAGCAAGGCTGGTCACCTGTCCTGGAGCTGTGCGGGAGAGCCCAAACAAAGCCCCCGACGGTGCGAGAGCACGGACGGACTGTGTTTCCCTGCGCATTTCGAGGGAATTCCGTGCCTCTGAAACAGTTCTGGCTCCTGGAGCCCCAGACAAGATTTTCCAGGTTCCGAGTTGGGATGGACTCGGATCTGGAAGGAGGACGGGAAGCATCGCCATCCCCAGCGCTCATCCCACAAAAAGCACTCACGGAGCGCACAAAAAAGCCCTGACGCGACCCTCCCGCGAGGTGCCAGGGGCCAGCGCTGCCCCCCCGCAGCCTGTGCCCTCCTCCAGCCCCGCCGGCACTCACCGCGGGACCCCGCGGCACCCGGGGACGCTCTCCCCGTCCCGTTCTTATCCGAAAGCCCCGCGGATGCTCTCCCCCGCTCTGTACCGGTCTGAACTCCCCGGGGATGCTCTCCTCACTCCCTCCCCACCCGAACTCCCCGGAGATGCTCTCCCCGCTCGATCCCTGCCCGAAC
>NW_008238838.1:4595689-4607986 GCF_000691975.1 Corvus brachyrhynchos
GGCTCTGCTCCTGCCCGCTCCGGGGCTCTCCCGCATTCCCGCTGTGTTTTTCGCCCTGGGTCCCCAGCTGGCTACAAAGGAGGGCATGGTTCAAGCAAAGCCCAGCTCAAATCATGGGGTCACAGAATGGTTTGGGTTGGAAGGGGCCTTAAAGATCACCCAAAGTTCCACCCCCACCTTAAGGACACCTTCCACTAGCCCAGGCTGTTCAGAGCTCCATCCATCCCAGCCTTGAACGCCTCCAGGGATGGGGCAGCCACAATTAAATACACCCAGAGTTTTCTGAATGCGTTCTTGCTGCAAATCGAACGATACTGATGTGATTGCTCAGGCTCCCAGTGCCACAGGTCTGGTGTGAGCATCCCTGCCCCTGAGGATGTAACTGGGACACCTCAAAGCCTCTCTCCCAAGCATGAGGGACCTGTGTCACTTCAGAGCCTGCAGCTCACCCTCCAAACGCTCCCAATCTGCCCTTCACCCTCCCGGCTCTGTGATCATTTCCAGATGGGCAGATGCTGCTTGAAGGGCCCCTTTGATTTCAAAAGGTCTCCCTGCAAACACAAAGGTCACTGTGGCAGCAGGATCAGGGCCTCGGAGAAAGAGCTTTGCGAGGAGGAGCACAGAAATAAACAGAAACAACCATTAAAGCCACTCCAGGCAGGGAGATCACTCTTGTCCAAATAGTGCTTTTTGCGTGACCTCACACAAGCTTTAACCCTAAATTTTCACAGCTTCCCTCAAGCAAAATTGGCTCTTTGAAACACTTTTCAGGACAATAGCGGTGCTAAAAATAAGAGAAGGGAAAGTTAAGAAGTGCAAACGAGGGAGGAAAGTAATGGCTCAGCTCGGGTACAAAAAGAGAGGGAGGGCCCACAAGGTAGGAACGAACAGAAAGATCCTCCTGACAAAAGCTGCAGAGGACACGGCCTCACTCACACAGTGAATTTATTCAGAAGAGATTATGCAAAAACCAGGAGGATCTCAGCAGGGGCTGGAGGGAAGAGCGCCATGAGGCCAGCGGGCACAAACAACCCTTAGAGGAATTCCAGTCCGAAGGGTTCTTCTCATCCCAAACCTGGAATCCACATCCCTGTGGCACTGGGGGCACTCAGGTTTTATCTGAGCCGCTGGATCCTGGGGTGTGAGAGGTGATCCGGGGCTGTCCCTCGCTGTGCTGCTGCAGCAAAGCTGCCTTGGCGTACGTGGTGTTATTTTCCTCCTGGGAGCTCCTAGAGCAGAGGAAATCAGCAGTTTGGCTCAGGGAGCTCTTCCCGAGGCTCAGCAGATTGCCAGGAATGCTGGAGTCCTCCTGGAGACTGCAACTCTGACCTGGGAACGGTGGGTTTGATCCCAGTCCCAGAAATGAATGGACGCACAGATAAACACTGGAAGGGGATTAAAAACGCTGGCAGAGTTAACGAACAAGGAGCTGTCTGGGAGAGAGCAGGGAGCAGAAAAGCAATCAGGGAGCACAGGAGGGACAGCCTTGCTGGGATGTGCAAGGGACTGGAAGCTGCCAAGGGACGGAGTGGTCAGCAGGTGACACTGAACAGAATTCCTGAAGAGCAAGTGCAGCTCCAAGACTTTGGGACAGGTCTGAGAGGCCAAACCAGTGCCTTACTGGTGTCAGTCAGCCTTTCTACCTTTGCTGTTTGCTACTGTGGGGCAGCTGCATGGACGGAACCTTTCCTGAACCCCAGGGAAGGTGAAACATTCCCCGCAGCTCAATGTGCCCCTTGCGGGATCAGTCTGACTGAAAGTCAGTGATCTGGGCCAGGATTTCCTGGTATGTGAGCACATTGCAGCCTTTTACTGGGAGAAAACTTCCATTAAAATACCTCAGCCACGACTGAGAAGGAGGTCAAGGGGAACAAAAAGTGCTGCTAAAATCCTGGCTGGGCTTTGCTGTGAAGTTCCAGTGCGTGGGAGCGGGGAACTGCATCTGGCACAGGGCTTGCCTTGGTGCCTCTGTCGTCCCTGGGGAAAACCACGTGGATTTGGCCAAGCTACAAATCCTCACTGCCTCTTCCTCACCTCAGAACTTTGTTTACAGAAGCTCCGTGTCACGCTGGCACCTTGGAAAACCACAAAGGGATCAATGCCCACTCAGACTGGACTCAAAGACTTGCTCGGAGCCCTGGCAAGTGAGGGAAAAACAGAGCAGAGGGTGTGAGAAGTGCTGCAGCATCCACACAAAGCGCTGCTTGCAAGAGCCTTCCCTGCATGCAGATTTTCCAGGCAAACCAAAATGTTTGTAGCCATCTCGTCTTCACCACTTGCCAGCCACTTGCTGTCCTGTGAATGCTGCCAGGGGTGAAGCAGAAATTCCTGCACCAGCTTCTCCTTTCACCCATCCCAGGAATGCACCTGACCTGTGTGGTGTTGTACCCCTCCTACCCCCCAGAACATAAAATGAAATGAAATGAAATGAAATGAAATGAAATGAAATGAAATGAAATGAAATGAAATGAAATGAAATAAAATAAAACAAAGTGAAATAAAATAAAATAAAATAAAATAAAATAAAATAAAATGAATCATCCTTTCCCCTCTTAACCCAAATCTCTTTTACGCAGTCAGGATGCCCAGCTTCCTGAGCAAAGGAGCTTTTAAGAGCAGGGAAAGTGAAGGCCCTTTCCCTTTGCTGTTTCACTCCAAAGTGAGTAATCAGCCTGTACTCCAGAGGCCATTAACATCCAGAGTTTCCCTTCCCATGCAGAAGAGAGCAATAATTACTGCTACTTTCTCATCAGCTTAGAGTAAAGCTCTGTGGCCACTTTGCTTATTATGAGCATGAAACCAAAGGATCCCAACCACCACAACAGCACATCAAAGAGAGACGATGTTTGTTGGGAACCAGCTGCTTATTCTGAGAAATAATCTGGGTAATTCTGGGCTGGAGGAGGCTGAAAACTGGGGAAGAGCATCTTGCTGAGAGCTGCTCTGCTGCCAGAGACCTTCGGAGGGGCAAAAAACCCTCTCCCATGCCCTGTTTGGGGTGGCTGCAGGGGGATCTCAGGCAGGTGCAGCCCCAGAGCTCTGCCAGCTCTCAGCTGCTCTCAGTCCCGCACAGCTCTGCTGCTGCAGAAACAGCGGCACCCCTGTGGCTCCCCTCAGAGTGCTGAATCAACAACCACAGTGCTTCCCCGAGAAGCTCCAGGCCCTCCAAACTGCCTCTGCTTCTTCAAAAAGGCCTCTTTGCCATCCCAAGTTGCCTTTGCCTCAGCAAAAATGGAGAGAAATTCAGTGCAGGAGCTCCCCTGGTCTCAGGGAAAGGACCCAGCCGGGCAGGAGCTCTGAGCCATACCCCAACAGCAACAACGAGCCCTAAATGTCCAGCCTAAACCCTCCCCCTGCGAAGTGATTAATTAGGCTGTGTCTAATGAGCTGTGCACAGCACCCTGGCTTGGTCAGGGCATGGAGGAGATGGAGGGAGCAGCACCAAAGCTGCTGCACCCACCAGGGTTGTCAGTGCCAGAGTTTAACACCAGGTTCTGCTCACTCAGAACAGACCAGCAGTGCCCACAAACTTGGGAAGCAGCAAGCTCCTGGCCCTGCTGGAGCTGGGAAGCAGGATGGAGCTGAATGGAGGGGTTTTGCCTGTGGATCACCACAGTTTATTCCCCTGCCCCGGCCCCAGCAGGTTTCTTTCCCTGCCTGCACTGAGGAGAGCTCTGTGCACGCTCAGAGCTCCTTCCAGCACTCTGGAACTGCTTGCACAGCTGGAGTTCAGGGCAGGAATGGGAAGCCCTGAAGAGAGAGGAAACCCAGACTTTCGGTTGTGCTCTGCAAACCCCACGCAGCAGTTGTCCAGATCAGCCCAAAAGATCTGAAGTCTTCCAAATTAAAATCCACCAAGAACAAGCCTTTGCTGCCTGCTCAGTGCCCGAGTTCCTCATTTTGTTTACTCTGGTGTTAATCCCAACTCAAGTTGGTGTAACTGAGGTCAGGGGTCAGACCCAAACTCTTTAATCTCCCATCCTTCATTTCTCGTGCCAAACTACTTTTAAAGCTACACGAAAGAATCATCAGTGCTTTTTGAAGGATTCAATCAGGGCAAGCATTTTGGGGAGCTGAACACACAAAACCCAGCTATTTGCTGTTGTTCCCAGAACTACAGAACTAAAAGAGCTCAGGGAGAGTTAATTGGATTTTTTTTCACTCTCCTGGTCCCCCAACTTGTAGACTAAATCCCAGCTATTATCAGGAATATTACTACCAAGGACCTATGGCTTGATCTGAAGCTCTGGGAAAGGATTTGTGTTGTGGCGTTCAGTGGAGATCTGACTGTTGCAGAAAGGAATCAGTCTTCGAGTCATTTCTCATTAATTAAAAGTGATTCAGCATCCCTTCGGAGTGTTCCCTGCTGCCCCTCCTCAATGCCCTCCTTTCCTTGACAATTACATAAACCAAGCTTCTGAATGGGGGTGAAAAACAGCTTTAGTGGCTTAGAAGAATGCCCAGCATCTTCTGGCTCTGACCTGGTTACCACCCTATTCTCTGTCCTTGGCAATTAAGGGGCTGAGCAGTGCAGCAGCCTGGGTGTAATTAAATGAGCAGGCCCCGGTGGCAGAGCACTGGGAAGTTGATTGAGTGCTCTAAAGCTGCTGCAGATGCTTGTCCAGAGATGTTATCCTGATTAGATGCAGGTTAATTGGGATTCCACGCTCAGCGATGCAGCTGCAGGGAGGCTGGGAAGGGCAGAAGGAGAGCAGTGGGAGAGATTCTTGGGGTGTGCAGGAGGGGTTCTGCCCCTTCTCTCCTGGATTAATTAATGAAAGGGACTCAAGAGCACGAGCCGGGCGTAACCTGGTTCAGGTGGAAGAGGGAAGTGCCACAAAATAACAATTCTGAAGCCACACCCCACAATCCAGGTGAGGATCCCTCACAGGGCTCCCGAAGCCTTGAGAGAACAATCCTGAACTGTGGGAGCTGCTGGAGATCACCCAGCCAAAACTGGGCTGCCCTCCTTGGAAAGGCCATGGGAGCTGGAAGGATCATGTGGAAGGGTCTGGGCTGCCAGGAGACACTTCAGAGTTCGCACTGATGGTGTGGATTTGGGAAGTACTAGGAAATTACTGGAAAAATCTCCTCATGGCCAGCACTGCTCCTTACAAAAGTAAAAGCTCCTCCGTGGGGCAGAGCAAGGGCTGTGGATGCCTCCTGTGGCACTGGAGGTTTGGGCAGGTGCCCCTTTTGGTCCCCTGTCCTCTGCTGGGGGCAGAAGTTGTACCTGACGAGTCAAATTCCCATTCCTTTTGTGCTGAAGTCAGGCTTGGTGCTCCTTATTTCCTCCTGCTCTGGCCCTTTTGTGTCCTGCTCACACAGCCCCGCTCCTTCCCTCAACATCTGGATTCAACTACCCAGCAGCAGGATCTCTGCAGCACATTCCTCCCCTCCCTCCTGCCTCGTGTCCTGTTCACAGAGGGAACAGACACAAAGAGGGGGAGGCCGGAGAGAGAAAAAGGAGGACAGGGCAGGAGGAAGGCATTGGGAGGTGAAATCATTTCTTCTTTTCCTTTCCCGAACTCAGCTCTTGGCCTGTGTGGCTCCCAAATGCTGCAGAAATACAGGAATCCCATTAAAACCCACTGAAAAAAGCCTTCTGAAGCTGCCCCCATCCCTGGGAGTTTTCAAAGCCGGGGTTTGGAGCAGCCTGATTTAGTGGAAATGTCCCTGCTGATGGGACAAAATGAGTTTTAAGGTCCCTTCCAACCCAAACCATGCTGGGATCCTGTGAAATCCCTCAGTGGCAGAGGGAAAACCTTCCAGCCATTTCCAGGGACGGAAAGGATGTGGAATGCTCTGCAGGTATCTCTCACAGCCCAGCCCCTGGGCCACAGCTGGGGAAGTGGGAATCTGCTACTGTCCCTGGGCACACGGAAGGCTCCGTGCTGTATTTTGGGAATGAAGCAATCCAGGAGGTCAATATTGATTAAAGTCCATCAACTCACACCCTCGGCGTGTTTGGAGATAAAAACGGGCAAGGTCTGGGAGCAGCAACTGCTCTGAGCCCTGGATCCCACATTCCCATGAAAGCAGCCGAATATCCTGCTGGGAACATCTGAAATAACAGCCCCCAGGGACAGCCGGGATGGAGAGAAGGAGCTTTCATGTCTCTTCCAAGCCAAACCATTCCATGAATAAAAGCGGTGCCTCTCCAAGTGTCCCTCCACTTCTGAGGAATCCAGGCAGGGAGATGTCCTGCACCGCAGCCCTGCTGCTGCTGGCTGGGGAGAGGTTAATTTAAACCAGCACAGTTTAGGCTGGAATGATTCCTAGGGAATTTAGGGGGGGAGAAAAACCCCCAAGTGGTGAGTTTTTAATTGGGAGGCTGACCAAAGACCAGAGAAAGCAACGCCAGTGTGGAGTTAATATCCTTTAAAACAAAAAGGGTGTGAATTTTCCGTGCAAGGCAAGCCCGGTGTAACAGATATTATAAATCTCCGTGAAGCCCTCAAATTCTAAAAGGATATAAATCTAATTAAAGTGATATAAATCTAACAGGAGAAATACACTGTAAATCCAGCCAAAATGATACCCATCTAAGGAAAGCAATGCAAATGCACCAGAAACATCATAAATAAAATCAAAGCAATATAGAAGATGTAACGGAAGCAATCTGAACCCTAAATCAAGTGCTATAAATACAGCAGGAAGATCTAAAACTAATTAAAGTGATTTATAAAATGGACATTTCGAGAAGAATCACGGCCCACAGAAGAGGAGAGGAGCTGGAGAGGGGGACCAGGAGAGGTTTATGAGCAATAAAACCACAAAGAATCACCCAAGGTTAATGAGGTGCTGTGCTCCAGCTGCAAAGAGGGTCAGGGAAGCTCCTCTTCCCCACAACTCTGAATCCCACTTTATTCTGACCCACATTTCCCAGGGCAAGGCAGCGAAATGGGGATGGTTTCATGGGGTAAATGGTGAAAATCATGCCAGGGGAACCACAGAATTTTCCAGCTCAAGGTCTTGGGAGTTCTGGGGGATCCTCAGCCCAGCAGGAACTTGTGGGAGCTCAGGAGAACTCAGCCAGCACAGCCCTGATATTTTCCCCCCCCTACTCATTCCCGACCCAAATTTTCCTGGGTACAGTGAAGCAACAAAAAGAAAATGAAGGATTTTGGGGATTTTCTCCACTCCCCTGTTCACCTGCTATGTTTAAAGGCAGAACTGTCCCAAATCTGCTGTGTTTGCAGACTGACACAGTGGGGACTATTTTTGCCTTAAATTGGAAAAATCCCATTTGTAGTTTCCATTTTCCTCCACTTGCACATAAAATAAGTTCCTAAAGGTCTTTCTTTTTTTCCACTTAAGTGATGGAATAATTGACCTAATCCAGCCACAATCCAAACAATCATAATCAATAATGCTGTTTGTCTTTGGGGAAAAAAACCCCAATCAATTCCAGAAAATAAGCAGATCTGCTCAAAATTCTGGCTGCCTTTAGCGAAAAGAAAGTATTTTCATTCTGAATAATAAAACACTCTCAGTTCAGCTTTACAATTGTGCTTTTGCCTTCCAATCTTCCTCCAAAGTGCCATATGTTTTATACTTGCAATTCCAACATTTTCTCGTGCTTGAAAGTCATTTGGCATTTGAGCATCTGCAGTGGCCTGGATTTCATTTCTTTTTCCAGAGCAAAGGAAAAGATCTATTTTGTGGAAATTCACTGGGAAGCAGCAACCCCCTCCCCAAACCCCAAACCCCAACAATTTATGTTCGAAAATCAGCCTGGAGGAAAATGCAAGTATTTTTCTGGCAGATTTAGCTGGAAATATTTCCTGTGTGTCCTGGGTTGCAGTGTATTCTATCACCATCCTCATGAGGTGTTGAAATCAGGTGGGGCAGTGTTTCCTTGCCTCCTCCCCTCAGACTATCTTTCTGTTCATGGCCCATCATTGTCCTGCCGCATGACTCCCAGATAACTCCCTCCGGACTATCTTCTGTTAATGAGCCTCCTCAACACTTGGCCTCATGACTCATTACCCCATTGTGAGATGCTCCACCCAGAGGGAGGAACCAAGCATCCCATCGTGGATATAATCTGAGACTCTGAACACCAGAGACAACCCTTCCACTGGATTTCCAGAGGACGGGAGCTACACAGCCACCACTGGACCTGAGGAGGAGCAGACTCTTTTCCTACAGGATCACTGCTTCAGAGTACTGCAGCCACCATTCTACCAGACTGCTACCACCACCCTGCCTAACAGGGACTCAGGTTGTACCTTGACTCTGTCAGTTTGAACCAGTGTTTTCTTTTACTTTTTTTTTTTCCCCCTTTTCTTTAATTTCCATTAAATTGTTATTCTGACTTGGTGCCTCCCACTGGTTTGTTTGCAAACTAGTACACTGTGCTTTCCTGAAACACTAAGGCAGGATTCAGCAGCCACTGAGACAAACAGCTTTAAAAAAACCCCAACCCCGAGTTAATCAAAATGTCAATTTATTTTATTTATGGATCTGGGGACAGCATTTGTGTCAATGGGGTCTTAAAACCCATTGGAAATTGGTTTGTAAATGATATTATATTAATTATATTATTTTCTTCTCATCAGATCACGGGGATCAGCTTGAAGCAAACAGCTGGAGATGACCAGGACACAGTCACCACTTTTGCCATCCCGTCTCTGATTTAAGGTTCCTCCAGCCAAACCTCCCAGAACCCATTTCCTGGAATCGAAGATGTGGGCAGACCATCAGCATCCCCTAAATCCCAGCCTGATTCAAGCTGGAAGGAATGAGATGGGACAGCTGGAATGAATGAGTGAGCTGGAAATTGGGAAATAGGTGACTAAGGGCTGTTACACATCAGCTCCAGACTGCCACTTGAGTGCCTCCTGCTTTTCCTGGGCTCCCAGTTGTGGGAGAACAGCAAAAAGCCTCTGTTCTGATGGAATAAATCCTCTTGGGATTGTCCTCCTGGGACAGATTTTACACCAGAGGAGGGTTTGACCTCTGCAGCCCCGGAATGAGATACGGGAAAGTGTCCCTGTGGGCACAGTGGGTTGGATCTGGCTCTGGGGATCCGCACAGGGCAAACACAGGTGGGATCAGCCCTGGGACTGAGCAGGGATTCCCGGCAGGCTGTGTCCCCCTGCTGCTCTCGGCTGAGTGGCCGCACACACTGCAGACGGACACTGAGCTCGTTGTGCTGTGCAGCCAGCGAACAGGAGCCCTGGGGGCACGGAACTCGCTCCGAGCTGGCACCAAAGCCTCGCTGGTGGCTGCAGGAGGACAAGGGCTGCCCACAGCAGCCTGGGGCACAGGGAGAGCAGCTCGGGGCCAGGGCACGGTGCAGCTTCTCCTCAAGAACAGCTCTGGACGGAAATCCTTGCTGGGTGATGCCAGTGAGCCATCAAATTTGGGATGAGGGAATAAATTCCCTCCTGTGCCCATTCCTGCAGTCCCTGCTGTTCCTCCCAAACCCTTCTGCTGTAATCCCAAACCCTTCTGCAGCTCCCAAACCCTGCTGTAATCCCAAACCCTGCTCCAGCTCCCAAAACCTACTGCAGCTTCCAAACCCTTCTCCAGCTCCCAAACTTGCTGTAACTCCCAAACCCTTCTGTAATTCCCAAAGCCCTCTCCAGCTCCCAAAACCTACTGCAGCTCCCAAACCCTTCTGTAATTCCCAAAACCTACTGCAGCTCCCAAAACCTACTGCAGCTCCCAAACCCTTCTGTAATTCCCAAACCCCTCTCTAGCTCCCAAACCCCTCTCCAGCTCCCTGGTGACGGTATCCTGACGCGTGGCTCCTGGAATGAGCCCAGCCTCCCTCCTCTCTCTCTTCCCAGCTCAAGGTTGATGTCCCCACAGGCAGCAAGATGGAGGCAGGCCAAGGAACAATCTGTTCCTCATTGAGGTCATCCTGCAGTTTGCTGCTGATGTGGCGTTTGGGGGATGGAGCAAAGCAGAATCAAATAAATAATGCCTTCCTCGCCTGGCCCCAGCCCCTCAGATAAAGCAGGAGGAGCACGAGGCCAGCAAAGGAAACCAAACTCTTCCAGGTGACCCTTTACTCTGCTCCCACGCCACTGGGGAAAAACCACAGCAGCTCCCCAGCTGGGCTCCCCAGCAGCTACCAGAATTTACAGGAATATTTTTCATATCTCCAGTTGGTCTTTTCAAAGTTGTTTTTTTTATTTGGTTGGTTGGGTTTTTTTGTCTCTCTCAGGGGCTTCCCCCAGCCCTGCTCTCCAAGCTCTCCCTGCTCCCCTGCAGCCCAGCCGAGCTGCTGTGTCACTTTAATGACCCACCTCAAAGTGCAGCTGCCGAGCTCAGGAATTTTGTCGGGTTCTGGTGAAAAATCACAGCTGTCTGAGAGCTTCCTGTTGCTTGGCCTCCCCTCACTCGCCCCCCCCTCCCTTTAAGGAGGTGGGAAAGGCAGGATTGCAAAAGCTGAGAAGCCTCCAGAGCTGGGAATATTTTTCTTCCCTCTGGCCCAGCTCCTGCCTTCCCTTTCTGTGGCAGGGGGGGGGAATCAGCAGCACCTTTTGAGAAGCCACCCCAAAAAATGGAGCCTCAAATCCCAGAGTTCCCAAGCCTCCCTCATGAAAGACCTTAACTTTGAATTTCAAATACTCCAAAGGCTGGAGAGGTTTGGCTCGAGCAGTGACTCTGGATGTGTCTTTCTGCAGAGTAAAACCAGTGGGCTCCACTTCCAGACAGTGACTCAGGCAAGCAGAAAAAGCGTGAAACGAGACAGCAAGGGGGCACAGGAGCTGGAATCAGACAGAGCTGCCAGTGGGAAACCTCCTTTGTGTGCCCAAAGCACCGTGGCAGGAGCTCACGGATTGATTAAGGACAAACCAGGATGCTCCTGCTTGTGGCTGCGCTGCCAACTGCTGCAGACTTGGAGCTGGAAGTGCCAGGCTGGAGAGGGTCCCTCCTGCTGCTGGTGGGTGAGGAATTTCCTCTTGGCCCTAAGGAAATCTGCAGCCCAGGATTAATTGAGCGGTGCCTCTCGCTGCAGGAGAAATCACATCACATTCCTGTCACAGCTCGTGGGCCAGGAGTGCCAGAGAACACGAATTCCTGGCTGGGATGGAGCCACGGAAGGGTCAGGGCACTCCAGTCTGTATCAGCAAGGAAAGAGATCCCTTTTGCTGCAGATAAGAGGCATTAAGCACAGCGGGAGGGAGGCAGGGCCTGGGGCACTGGGCTTTGCTTGCTCAGGAGCAGAGGCAGGAGAGAAAATGCTCCTGACGCTCATGGAAGAGAAATCTCCCTTTCCCTCCTTCCCAGGGACACTCCTGAATCTGCCTCTGGGACAAGCTGGGACTCCCTGGCCCTGCCCAAAAGCTGCTCCCCATGGAAAACGCCAGCCCAGCCCTCCCAAGAGGTGAGGAAGGGATGACCCTCGCTGTCCAGGAGGTGAGGAAGGACTGACCTCCACTGTCCAGGACGTGAGGAAGGATTGACCCCCACTGTCCAGCTCCAGGACACCACCCCAGCAGACCCCAAGTCAGGATTTGGGCGGTGCAGTGGCTGCTCCGTGCCTGGTGCGCTCATCACAGCCCAGGATGGGGCTGGGGGAGGTTGGAAGGGGATGGATTCCCATTCCCTGGCACGGAAGGCTCTGGCCAGCCCCGCAGAGGCAGGGAAAGGCCAGCCAGGCTCTGATTCCCTCAGCCCAGCCCTGGAACCACGGGTAGGACAGGAGCCACTTCACCCCTTCTCCTCTCCCTGTAACCTCAACTAGAGCCCTTCCCCAGCACCACGTGGAGAATGTGGCTCCGTTTCAAGGGACAAAGTGCAGGAGTTTCTCATTAACAGGGAATGAAAAGTGCCTGCTGGGATCCAGCTGCGGCAGCTCCCTTGGAGGAGGGAGGAAAAGCGCTGAGGGAGAAGAAAGAGGTGGAAAAGGAAATCAAACCTGCACAGTGCGTCACACTCAGAGCCCAGAGCTCTGAGCCTCGTGGTGTTGTCTCTGCACTCCTTTCCTTAAGGACCCTGCTGGACCCTCACTGACCCCAGTGTGTCCTGCTCCCCAAATCTTTTGGAGGATCACAGCTGGACCAGCCTTGACCTCAGTGTAACCCCCAGCAAAACCTCTCTGCCCATGAAACATCCACTGGGGCTTCCCAGGCACCCTGAGCCCACCCCAGGATGCTGGGAGCGGGGAGCAGGGGGGGCACTGCCTTCCCAGGGCGTTTCGGAGCAGAGCAGGATGAAGAGGAGCAGCCCTGCGCTGTTTACATCACCCCCAAGCAGAAGAAGCCGAGCTGCGATTCCCCCAGGCAGCTCCCAAAGAATTTACCCGACATTCTAAGAAAAAGGCCTCTTTTTTTT
>NW_008238838.1:4608168-4625946 GCF_000691975.1 Corvus brachyrhynchos
GGTGCATTCAAAAGCAGCCTCTCGCTCCACAAGAGGAAAAAACCCATATTGTTGGGGAGAGCCCACTCCTGCCAAACAGCCCGACCCACGTGGGCCAGGGCAGGCAGCAGGAGTGGCACAGGGAGGGAATAAAGTGGCTCTTTATGCGGTGGCCGGGCTGGATGGGGCTGGGGGTGATGCACAGGCAGCAGAACTGGAAAGGTCAAGTTTCATAATAGCCCAAAGAGAGGGATCTCCCTTCTGGGGGAGCTGGAGGAGGAGAATCTGAGCAGCGAACAGGCAGATGGTCCCTGGGAGCATGGGAGAACCTCCGTGGGCAGCAGCACATTGCCAAGCCACGGAGGTGAAGGAGCAGACAGAGTTGGAAGTGGGGATGGCTGTGGGAGAAATGAGGGGAAAGAAGGGAAAATGCCGAGTTTGGATCCAGCAGGAGCACTCCCTTTCCTTCCCCTGCACCGGAGAAACCCAGTCCGAGGGAAACTGTTCCTTTGGGATTGTTGATGGCAGAGGGAAATCTGCTTTGCTTTCACCCCACCACTTGGTGCAGAAAGCTCCTCTAACCTGGGCAGGGACCTGCCAGCATCTGCCACCCCTTGGGAGCTCCAGGCAGCAGAACCATCCCTGCCTTGCCCTGTGCTGTCCCGCAGCAGGGGCTGGTGCTGCTGGCCGGGGTGCCCTGCCCATCCCTGCCCACCTCCTGCTGGAACCTCGTGCTGAGGGTGAAGGGCAGGTTGCAAAGAGACAAAGCCCTGATCCCATTGCCATGGAGATGTTAATTCAAGCCGAGTTCAAAGGAAATTGTTCCAGCTAAAGCTAACAAGCCTGGCAGGAAAGCCCTGCCGTCAGTTGAAAGGGGCCAGCTCCTCGTAAAAGGGGGAAAGGAGGTGGGCTCAGAAAGAGGGGCCCCTGCTCGGAACACGAGCTCCAAACGGGGCCGGAGCTGCTCCCTTGGAGCAGAGCCTCCCCCGGCAGCACCGGCACAGCAGCAGAGGATGCCAGGCAGCATTCCCAGCTCCTGCCCTGCTGCTGCCATGCGGCATTCGAGGCACCGGGGCAGGACAGAGAAGGGCAGGACAGAGAAGGGCAGGCGCCTTGGCTGCAGGACAGCCCTCACCCGGCACCGCAGCCACCCGCGGTTCATGGAAGTGTTGCGTTCGGTGTAATGATTAATCCTGGCAGGGCAGGCGCCTTGGCTGCTATAAAAGGCTTGGTTCTGTTGTGCTGTTTGGGCACTGCTTCATCTCTCAGAGCTGGGGAGGACATTCCCAGCCCCTCAGAGGTTGGCTGGCACTGCCCTGGGGTCCAGCTGGCGTTGCTGGAGGGTGTGCAGGTCCATACGGAGCACCTGGAGAGCAGGCAGGGATGCTCTCCCTGCAAAACCCCCTGAGGAGGGAGGTAGGGAAGGCAGAGACCACGGCCTGGGGTGGACAGGAGAGAGTGCAGAGCTGCAAGGTCAGGAAACAGCTCTGACAGGGATGATGAAAGCAAACGGCTGCCAACCCCCTCCCCTGCCCCACAGGAGCACTTTGAACACCTCCCCTGAGCCGGAGCAGGAGCAGACCTGCTCAGTGCAAGATTTGGGGAGGCATGAGCAGCACAGCTTAGCGCCGGAGACGTGAACTGTGGTTTTAAATAAAAGAAAGAACAAAAACCCTAAAGTCAGGACAGGCTCTTCCAACTGAGCTAGGAGATCTTCCCATCTGCTGCTCCAGTGCCAAGAGGAGAACTAGTGCTGGAGCGGAACTGCTGCCTGCCAGCCAGGGCAGCGAGAGGAGCTTTGATCTGGAGCAGGCAGCGCTGGAGAAAGTCCTGCCTGCCAAAGACTGACCCTGAGGGAGTCCTGGGCAGTCCCTGGCCACTGCTGGACACCGAGGTGCCGAGGGGCTCGGCTGTGCTGCCAGGGCCGTGGTGGGGAGCAGCAGCGAGCGCTGACAGCCAGGCCCTGCCGCAGCTCCCATGTCCCGCTGGCTCAGCACGGCTTGGGCCCTCTCCCACCTTTTCCTTTGCTTTCATCCTCCTCAGCTTCCAGGCTGGAGCTCAGGGATGCAGCTGCTGCAGAAAAAGGAGAGTTTTGCTAACAGACAGCAGGGAGATTTCTCACAAATCGGAGCAAAAATGCTTTCTCTCTCCTTGAATTTTTTTCTCCCCTTCTTTCCCTTTTCCTGCCACCTCTCCCAGAGCCATTCCCTTGCCAGCTGGCTCCTCTCCCCCTGTGTCACTTCAGGGGCTCCCTCCTGGAGCAGCCCTGACTTTTGGCCTCCTCAGCGACAACGTGCCTGAGCAGGAGGAGAGAAAGTAAGGAAAAGGGGAAGGCCAGGCTCAGGTTTCTCGCTGTGTGTGTGCAGGGTAGCAGAGCAAATCTGGATATGCTGGGTTTGGGAATAACAGCTGGACACGGGAATTTCTGTGGCCCTGTAATCTCAGAGTTGGGGTCACAGCTCACCCATGGCCATGTGGAAGGAGTACACGGAAACAGGGCTCGGATCTGCTGGAGTAATCTCAGGGTAAATCATATCACAGCTGCCTTCCTCAAAATAGAGAGGTTTTTTTTCCTGCCGCCCAAGGCTTTATCTACAAGTTAAATTCTTTTAGAAAAGAAAAACAACCAGTCAGGAAAACAACCTAGGCGGCCACAGTTAATCTTGTTTCCCATTTATCTGTAATCTTAGCGCTTCTGCCCTGAAAAATTTGCTCTGACTGTGAGGGTGGGGAGGCCCTGGCACAGGGTGCCCAGAGCAGCTGTGGCTGCCCCCGGATCCCTGGGAGTGTCCAGGGCCAGGTTGGAGCACCCTGGGATAGTGGAAGGTGTCCCTGCCCGTGGCAGGGGGTGGGATGAGATGGTTTTTAAGGTCCCTTCCAACCCAAACCATTCCCGGATTCTGTGACATCCTGCTGAGGAGTGAGGCAGCATTTCTGTATTCATCTACTATAATTTTTCTCCCATCTCTATCCCCTTTTTAGTTGTGGGTCCTGAATTAGGTGCTCTGACCCCGTGATAAAGCTGAGATGTTGAAAACCCTGCTGAAGGAGCCGTGGTTTCCCCCACTCTCCAGAACCAGAGGGAAGAAGGTTTTTTCCTAAATCCTCCTCCCCAGAGAGCGAGCTCTGAGTTTTGCCTCTACCAGGAACTTGGCAATTTCCCTTTGGGACCTCTGCCTCCACTTGCCCCACACTCAGCCCTTTTCCCACTGATGATTAAACCCTTCTGAGGCAATCCTTAGACTCATCCCTACCCCTTCTGATTGCAGAACATCACCCATTCTCCCTCCTCCGTTTCCCTTTTTGTTCTGCACCCAAAGAACTCGGGCCGGGTATTTTAACGCCTCTTTCAAGGTTACTCAGCCCAGCTTTTGACAGCTGATTCCTCCACACACTGACCTCTGCTCTCCCTGCTGCTGTGGCCTGTTTCTCCATCCCTTGCAGGCATTCTGATGACTCTTAGCATCCTTTTGAGGTGGTTATTCATCCAGCTAGAACTGGAAACCTCCCTTGGAAGGTGTCCTCTCAAACGTTTTGAACTCTGCTTGGTTTTTTTGGTTTTTTTTTAGAAAAATTGCAATCGCTCCTCTGAGCTCCTGAGTCCAATTTTCATTCCTGTGGATTTCTCTCCACCAACGAGGGCTTGTCTGTTTGAAATCGAGGATCTCGTCTGCAGGCTTTGTTTGCCTCTCCATTTCATTGTAATTGAATCAGCAGTTAATCTCTGAATCCGAGGTTGCTTTCTTAGCGCGGTGCCCTCAATGCTTATCAAACCCCAGGACAGAGCAATGCCTTTCCTCACTGGTTCAGTGAACACTGGTGAGGAAATTCATCTCTATCCCACGCCAGGATATATTCCCTGCTGTTATTAATGTCATTGATTTTCAGGCTAAATAAGAGGCTCCCTTCCTAAGAACACATTTTCTCAGGCTGTGTCAGGTGAATCATTTTGCAGGATTCTCTTTCCACGTCCCAATTTGACCCTGGGAACTCACAGAACCCCCCTGACAACACCAAGACCAGCCCAGATTTCCTTCTCTACTGATCTTAAGCCTTATAGATTCTTTTTACAGCATGTCAGGACTTGGAGGATTCTCACTCTAAAGCTCTGTATTGCCCCTTTTACTGCACATCCCTTCGGGGAGTTGTAATTATTTCAGATCTGGCCTCAGAGTGCTCCTGCACTTCATCAGAGAGCTGTAACACATCCTCTGAGAGCTGGGCAGGCTGCAAATGGTGAGGAAATGCAGTTCCCTGAACTAGGGAGCTGCTGAAACCAGGGTTCAGCCCAGAATGGACAAGGCTTTACCTTTTCTCTCACTTCTAGTCTCTCCAGATTCAAAAAAACCAGAGTTAAATCCCAAGACTGCAGTTAAATTTTCCTCTCAGTCACCATTCAGCAACCACTGGATAAATGCAAAGAGCTGGTGTGGACACAGGGTGAGAGTGCAAAGCATCCTGTGCACCAGCACCTCATTTTAATGTGTGCCAGGGGTGATACAGAATCATCTCCAGCACCATCACATCCCTGCAAGAATCCAAAACAACCAACATTCAACACCCAGGGCATTTTCTCCCACTTTATATTTGAGTTCCTGTCTAAAACTCTTCCCTTTCTCCTCCTGATGCTTCTCCCTGAGCTGTAAAGCTTTCCCCCAGCCTGCCCGGGTGGGCATCAGGCCAGGGGGATGGTGTTTGCTGAGCTCAGCTCTGGCTGCTGTCAGGAGCAGCCTGGCAGGCTGCACACACGGTTTGGGGCCATATGTGGTGTTATTTACACGGGGAAAGGAAGGGAAAATGAATCTTTGTGAAATAGGAGCTGAGAGGGAAGGGGGAGCGGGGTGGGATCTGAGCAGACACCCCAGCCCACAGGAGGAATGAGCACAGAGAGAGCTCAGGCAGGAGGTGAGGGGCTGCAGCACAGCCTGGTGATGGAGAAGGGCTTGGACAGGCTCCTGGAATCGCTGCTACCAGCTGGGAGACTAATTTAGTTTCTGTTCTTTCCCCCTTCTCCCTCTTTCTCTCTCTGAATAGGGGAGGAAGGCGGCCAAGGGCTCTGCTCCAGCCAGGCTGGGTCACTCAGAGGAGGAGGAAACACCAGGGAGAGCTGGAAGAGCTTCCTCAGGCTGAGTTAAACGCTGAAGAAGAGCACTTGAAATCCCTGACAGGTTCTGGCCTGTCTCCAGCATTACCTGGTGTGGAGTGCAGCAACCCAGGGACTGCTCAAAACCCCACAGCAGTGGCAGGGAATGAATGAAAGAAGAAAGAAAACAGGAGCTGAGGACGTTGAGTGCTCTGTCATCTCCTCCTCTGCTCTCTGGCTGGTGCCCAGCAGCAGCTCCACGATTTTGTGATCCCAGCACAACCAACCATTCCCCACTCAGCCCTGCCACTCTGGATGAGAGCTGCCGTGCCGCTGGAGGTGCCATCCTCTGGAATAAGACATCAACCCGCCTGCCTGACAGCCTGGAGTGTAAAAAAACCCTCCCCCGGCAGCTCCTGCCAGCGTTATCTCCCTCCCTCAGCCAAATTCCAGGTGAGAAGCTGAACAAAGCAGCCGTGATGAGCTGCCAGGATTTTAATGAGCAGTTCCCACAGACACCTTCCTGTGATGAAACTCGGCCGAGCAGGTGCACGGTGAGCTCGGAGCTCTGTTTGCTCCTCGCTTGTTCAAACAGCAGCGGGTACACCAATCCTCCCTCTCAACCATCACTCAAGCGGGGAAGTGGCTTTGTTCGGCAAGGAAATTGTCGTGGAGAGCGCTTTGTGGGGATGTTTACACGGTGCTTCTGAGGGGATAATGAGCGTGCTGATAAGATAGCGCAGGACCCGGGGATTTCAGCCGGGAGGGAATATGGGCATGGGGAGTGCTGGGTGTGCTCTGCAGGCTGGTTGGGAAATGCCCTCCCGGCACCGTGCACAGGTAACACCGTTCCCTCCCGGGCTCTCCTCTCAGGCCTCGTAGGGAGAAGGTCTTCCCAGGACAGAAAAACAGAACTAGGAGAGCTGGGATTTCCAGGATTTCACCGCCGGGATGGAATCTGGGGTGTTTTCCCTGCTGTAAATCCAACGGATCCCTTCCCAGCAGCCGGGGCATTCCAGCGGGGAGGAGGAGAGGAAAGGGGATTATCAGAGCCCCAGGGAGCCCCGGTACTGCTGGGAAGGAATCCTGAGGGCGCTGACCCTGCCGGGGACCTGCAGGATGGGCCTGGAGCAGGGGAGCAGCACATGGAGAACGAACCCGGTCCAGCACAGGCTCCCCAGGGCTGGCCGCATTGCAACCCAGTGGATTTACCCTTTCCCAAAGCACGGAGAAGCCAGGAGGATTACACCCAGTGGAATACACCAGGGATGGACCCATCCCTGCAGCTCCAGGCATCCACCTTCCCACCAAAAACATGGAATTGTGATCACAGCCCCTGCCCCTGCTCAGCGCCAGGCACCTGCTCCCATCCCAAGGTGGAGTGGGACTGACCCGCCGTGTCCTGGAGGGATTTTCCAACACTCGCAGATTTTTGGGGCCCCTGACGCCCGTGTGTGGGCCACGGAGGACACCTAGTGGCTGGCAGCCCGTGCGGGGTGTCCTGCCCCATAGCACCTCCTCTGCTGGGTACAGCTCTCCAGCTTCTCCATCTCTCCATCCCCATCTCCTCTCTCCATGTCCTTTTCTGCTCTCCCATCTCCTTTCTCCATCCTCATCTCCCTTCTCCCATCCCCTTCCTCCATCCTCATCTCCCCTCTCCCATCCCTTTTCTCCATCCTCATCTCCCCTCTCCCATCTCCTTTCTCCATCTCCCCTCTCCATGTCCCTTTCTGCTCTCCATCTCCTCTCTCCATCTTCATCCTCCTTTTCCCTCTCCATCTCCATCCCCATATCCCCTCTCCATCCTCCATGCTCACACAGAAGCCCCAGATCCTGGGAGATCCACATGGCCGGGATAATGAGTGTCTTTGTTCCATACCTGTGGCACCCTCCCAGCCAAGCCCTGGCCCCAGCAGGATGTGTGGGGGATCCCTGGAATGCTCCATGGGGTGGGAATATGGATGCAGACAGTCAGCAAGGCAGAATCAGCAGCTCCTGTGTGCTCCCAAGCTGGTGCAGGGCACGGGGATGGGCAGGATAAGGGGAGCTGGGATGGGCCAGAGGATGCTGGGGGAGCCTGGCAGAGGTGGCACAGGGAAGGAGGAATTTGGGTGCTCAGCAGGGCTGCACAACCAGCCTGGGAGCCTGGGTGGATGCTCAGAGGGTCCTGCTCTGGGAAAAAAGTCACTAAGGGTGCCCTGGGAGGGACATCCCCACTCGTTGTTCGCTTTCCCTCGCTGCACGGGCAGGATGTGAGCACTGAGTGCAGGAAAATCTGAGCACCAAAGCCTCAGGTGAGAGATGTGAGACCCTTCCAGCAATGCCCACCATCCCTGGGTGCCAGTGTGTCCCTGTGCCAGGGGACTGCCCCAGGGAGCCCCGAGGGCACGGGGAGCCCCAGGAATGTGGGGCCAGGCCATTCCCTGCTCCAAGAGGGAGCTGCAGCTTCCTCTCCCAACCTTCCAACCTTCCTCCACCCCTTGGCTCCCCTCCCTGGGTGCCAGCCAGCCCCAGGACGCCACATGAGGCTGCGCTGGGACTTGGTGGAGCCTCCAGCTGGGATGCAATTAATGTAATAAAGCCCAGCCAGCAGAGCAGGCCGGGCTCCGAGCGGAGCAGGGCTCCCTGCCTTGCCCGAGCTCCGGGTGTTCCCTGCCTGTGCACAGCAAGCAGCATCCCTTCCTCGCTCCCTGGCACCCCTGAGGAGCTGCCTGGGAATCTGCCCCGTGATTTTCCCCCTCTTTCACAACCGTGCCACCTACGAGGAGGCCGGATCCTGCCGGAGGAGCGGGCTCTGCTGGGAGCAGCACGGTGGGGAGGTAATGCAGGAGCTTCTGGGCCCTCTGGGCACTTCCCAAAGTGCAGCTGCACGGGAGTTCTCCAGCCTCAGTGCCACCCTGGCGTGCAGGGCCAGCAGGTGACAGTGTGGGCCATGCCAGGCTGTGGGCTGTGCCCGTGCTGCTGCTGGCAGTGCCCAGCCTGCTCCCCGCACCTTGTTCTGGGCACTTTGCTCCCCACACAGAGCTGCTGCCGAGTCCAGAGAGAGCTGGCACACAGCAAATCCTGCCCGGGAGGGGTCAGGGAGAGGCTGGACAGGCAGGGATGGATGGGCAGGGATGGACTGGCAGGGATGGACTGGCAGGGATGGACGGGCAGGGATTGACGGGCAGGGATGGATGGGCAGGGATGGACAGGCAGGGATGGACGGGCAGGGATGGATGGGCAGGGATGGATGGGCAGGGATGCAGTGGGATGTCACTGCTGTGCCACCTAGAACCTCACTGTCTGCCCTGACTTTGAGTCAGGTCCTGCTGGGGATGTTCCCTGAGCTGGAGAACATTCAGAGGTTTTGCTAGGTGGGAAGAGCTTTTTCTGCCACCAGAGCAGGTAGGAATGAGGCAAAGAGGCCTCAGGGTGTTGACAGGGTGGTGGAGGCCGTGAGGGGACTTTGGGGTGCAGGTGACACTCTGGGCTGTCCAGAGCAGCGAGGATGGAGCACCTGGAGAGAGGCAGGAGCAGGATGAGAGGTGCAGTCCCTGCCATCCCACAGCGGGTTGGGAGCAGACACAAACAGGTGCTGAAGGAGGGCCCACGATGAGCTCAGTGCCACTGACGTCAGGGCCGCCGTGCTCAGCCTGTCCCCAGCTCCTTTCCAAGGCAAACATCAGACATTTTCCATCGGGCGCTGCTTCCCTCGGATGCCAAATCTCACTCCCATTCCTGCAAGCCAGGGCTGGTGTCCACATGCTCCCAGTGAATTACAGATCCCTTCCCAAGCCTCCAACATGGAGCAGCCCTGGCAGGAGCAGATAAGGGAGCTGGGAAGAGGAGCTGTGTCAAGCACTACCTGATCCTGTTTCCATCTAAATTCCAGCCTCCAAAACACCCTCTCTGTGCTGCTGCCTGGAGAAGAGCAGCCTTGCTGGCCTTGCCTGCAGCCTGCTGATCCTGCTGGATTTGTCTGGAAAAGGGGATGGCATGACACACACACACACACAGAGTTGTTTCCCAGGAGCTGCCACCACCCTAAACCCAAAGGGTGGGATTGGGCTGCAGAGGGATAATGCTGACCCAGGACTGCAAGCCCAGGCAAGGCAGCTCGGTGCTGCTGCTGCTGAGTCAGAGTGGTGGATGCAAAACCCTCCCCGAGGTCTGGTCCTGACCCTCCCCCTGCCTTGGCTCCTGCCACGTTATCCTGAGTTTATTGCCATGAGTAAGGCAGCTTCAGGCCCCAGGTTCACGCTCCTATCTAGATTTGGTATTTATATTTTTATTTATCTCCCAGAATGGCTCTGGATTTTTTTCACTCCTTTTCCCAGTGTTTTCCCTCTTCCTGCTCTCTCCTCCTTCGCCCCTGTCTCGTATTTCTCTCGTTGGCCTGTTTTTTCATTCTGTATTTACACTGGGAAGGGAGAGGGGAGTAAATCCAGAGCCACACGTGCAGGCACACACACGGGCTGGATATTTGTCTTGCTCAGTCACAGGGTGAATAAGTGTCCTTGTTCCAACATGTTTTCCCATTTCACTTCCCAGGGGCTTTTCAGAGCGAGAAGTCCTCCGCACAGCCACACAGCAGGGCTGAGCTCACACTCCTTTGCTGTGCATGGTGGCCTCACTCCTCAGGATTTCTCCCCCTTTTCCTGATTTCCAGGAACCCAACAATGACACAGAGCCCACCCAAAGCCTGCCTGCAGGGCAGCTGGAGTGCCCCGGGTGCTGAGCTGGCTCCAGAGCAGGGCCACAGCCTCTGCTGGAGGTTTCTGTGCAGGGCAGGAGCCACGGGAGCAGGATTTTCTGTGCTGGGGTTCTCCCACATCCGTGGGATTGCTCAGCCCTGCTGCCCGGGCTGGGTGATGCCTCCTATCCCTATGAGCCTTCTCAGGAGTCAGATCCCACTCGAGGCTTTTCCAAGAGGTGAAGGAACATCTGGGGGGCACCCACCACATGTGCTCAGAGCAATGAAGACACCAGCCAAAAAAATCTCAGAGCTGACCCCAAATCCATGATCCTGCCAACATCCCCAGCTCCTCACGAGCACAGGGAAGCACTGCCTCCTCCTCAGCCTGGCCTGTGCTCTGTCCCTGCCGCTGTGCCAGGCTGCCCAGTGACCCTGGGTGGCTCAGGAGGGACAGAGCCCCAGTTTCTGTCCCCAGGGCAGGCCAGGGCAGGGAGTGCTCCGTGCACAGCTCTCTTGCTGGACCACGGCCTGCAGGGATGCTTGGCTTGGGATTGCCAAATCCCGAGGATTTCAGAGGATTTCACAGGAGACTCTATTAATATCTGGCTGGCCTTTTCCTTCTTTCCCTGGCAGGCCTTGTCCTGCTGCTCTTTCTCCTGCTGTTTCCCCACTTTCTCTCCAGACTGGGCTCTGTGAGTCACACAAATCCCACCGGCTCCGCTGGCTGGAGCTCCCTGACCTCAGCAGGGAGCTGCACTTGGGTCTTGGGGAGGCAGAGGCTGCACTGAGAGGGAAATTGGGAACAGCAGAGATGCCTGGAGAGGCAGACAGGGAACCATGAAGGGAAGGGAGAACCTTCAGAAAGAGCCTAAGTGATGATGTTCCTTCTAACAACTTCTGGCCATGCAGAGCTTCTTCCAGCTCCATCCTCACACAGCTTCTGGATATCTGGGCTTGTCAAGTCCCTCCCATCACTAAGTGGTGCCCTCAACCCTTTCCCAGCCTGGTCTCCATCCCACAGCACCTCACCCCCACTCCAGGACCCTGGCAGGACAAGCTGGACCAGCACAACTCTTCAGAGGGAGCAAAGCTGTCCCTGTGCCCTGCTCCAGATGTGCCCTGTGAGCCTTTCCCACCTGCCAGCACAATGGAACTGTATCTCATAGACCAGGAAAAGAAGCTCTAGGGGGAAAATCAACTTTTTAAGCGGTGGGACAGGGACAAAAAGGTCTCTGTTTTGGGGTTTCCAGTCTCTGGATTTCTGGGAAGCCAATGTTTCCCAGCTTGGGCAGGCTGCAGTTTCCTGAGGCACAAGATGGAGTTGGCATTCCCCAGCTCTGCAGAGTTGGACACAGGGAATTTCTTACTGGGATGCAAATCCAGAGAGAACTAAACTAACAAAGGGGTTCCTGGTGCTGGGGGCAAAAGCAAATTGTGCTGAAAGTTATAATTTCAGATTAAAAAGAGCTTCCTCAAAGGAGATCCTGGGGGCCACAGACCCTTGATAGCAGCTACACCTCAGGACCAAACCTTTTTGTGGAAGTACAACCTCTTTCAGCCACCCAGATCTCAGTGCAGACAGTTGTGCCAGCTGCAGGGTAAATAAAGAATAAGTAAACAATAAAGAGAGCAGAATGTTTTATAAGACTTCTACAGCCTCCCAAAAGCATAAGATTATATCAACTATCAATTTCACATAAATAATCTCTTTCTCTGGCAGCTTGCTTTGCTCCCAAAGATCCCAGGGCACTTTAAACAGGCTGGAGCAGAGCAGAATCTCCATCTCCCAAGTTTGGATGAGGAACCACCCATGAAATCCCAGCTCCAGAGTCACTGAGGCTGAAAACTGCCAGTGCCCACAGTCCCAAGGAGCCAAAGCAGATGGCAAGAAATCTCCAGTGGTCCTTTTCCAGTCCAGCTAAGGAATAACCCTTCCTGATCCCAGATTTGGAGCTGGCATTTTAGTGCTGAGCAGACACCTGCGAGGTGCAGCCAGCTCCACCCAACTTCCCCCTCTCCCCTGGGCCAATCTCCAGTGAAAAGGAGGTGGAAAAGAAAACAAAAACTCAAACTCAATGACACAGAAACCAAGTTAATCATCAAAGTCGGGGGGGGGGCCCTCAGCAGGCAAGCAGCAGGAGCCTTGAAACACAGCTTTAATTAATTAATTATAAACAACAGGAACATGGTGCAACAAGCCCTGTGAGCACGTTGAAGGCATGCGGGATCCTCTGCGCAGTTATGCAACGTGTTGGTGGCTGCAGAACCCTGGATTCTGGGGTCCAAGGCTGCTCCAAAGCCTGGCCTGTGCTCCTGTGGTGCTCCCCTAATTCCCAGCCTGTGTTTTTGAACGAGCAAATTCACCCTTTTTGATCTGACACTGGCCTTTAACTCCGACTCCCCTCTGTCTGTCCTCTAATTTAATGCTGAGCTGTCGCTTTGCCCTTCAGCCTTTCCAGACTCAGCACAAGCCCTGCACAGGGCTTGTCCCCCAGGCTGCACAAATCCTCTGTGCTGTCACACCCCTGTCCCTGCTGCAGTGCCTCGCCCTGCTCCCGCACGCTCACCCGGTATCGCTCTTACACAACGGGGCACTCACGTCCTGCCTGCGACTTCTGCCAACAATTAGGGCTCCCCGTGGTCCTGCTCATAGCCTGCAGGCCTGGTTTAAGCCTTGGGAAGGGTGCTTGGCCTGGGTGGTACCCATGAGAAGCTCCTTGGATGTTCACAACACCCTACAAGTCCAAGTCTTGGTGTAGGAAGCCAAATCCTGACCAGGACTTGACCAGAACGGAACCAAATTCATCCCCCGAATTACTGAGTCCTGCTGGTTCAGCTTTCCTTCCCTTCATCCCCTAATCTAAGACACACAGACGATGGCAACATCATTGCAAACATCTGAGCTTCACCTTATGCCCTATAAATTTAGTCTACCTCATCTAAACTGAGTCTGTCTCATCTAAACTGAGTCTGTCTCATCTAAACTGAGTCTGTCTCATCTAAACTGAGTCTGTCTCATCTAAACTCAGCCTGGGGAAGAGAAGGCTCCAGGGAGACCTCACTGGGGTTTTGCAGTATTCAGGAGGTTTATAAAAAGTAGGGAGAGGGACTTTTTACATGGACAGGTAACAACAGGACAATGGTTTTACACTAAAAGAGGTTGGAATAGGTGTTTGGATGGAATTCCTCCCTGTGAGGGTGGAGAGGTCCTGGCACAGGGTGCCCAGAGCAGCTGTGGCTGCCCCATCCCTGGAAGTGTCCAAGGCCAGGCTGGAGGAACCTGGGATAGTAGAAGGTGTCCCTGAACGTGGCAGGGGTGGAACAAGATGGGATTTAAGGTCCCTTCCACCCCAAACCATGAAATCACAGCCCAGAGTCTCTGCAGAGCTGCCCTCTCTTCCAGGAGAGCCCCACCGACCCACACCTGGACGTGCTGCTGCCTGAACCTGATCCCTGTGAGAGCAACACGAAGCCCTGAACTCGTTCTGCCAGCTCTGCTGTCACCCTGGGAGCTGCTTTCGTGCCCTGGCATTGCCCAATGGTCCCCACACGGCTGCTGGAGTGATCTGTGAGCTCTCCCACAGCAGAACCACCCTGGCTGCACCTCGGCGTCACATTTTCTGGGCCGGGGATTTATTCCATGTAAAGGTGGAAGAAATGAGAAAGGGCTGGAAATATGCAGGATGTGCAAGGCACCGTGGATTAGTGGGCAGAGCACGGAGCAGGCAATTACCGGGCAGGCTCCCTGCTCCTGCTTGGCTCGGAGTTGTGAGAACCAGGGCCAGTGAATCACGGGCTGGTTGAGCTAACTCTCCCTGACTCCCCATGACTTCATCACTCGCTGCTGTTTGAAAACCTGCTCTGGAGCCTGTCTAAAGGAGTGCCCCGGGGTTGGCTTAACTGTTTCTGTTCTATTTAGTTTGAAGTGGACCCAGTTTCTTTCACTTTTTCATCCTGGGGAGATTGGTTTTCCAGGCACCAGCCGTGTGCAGCGATATTGCAGAGTGGAAATGCTTTGGTACCAGCAATAAAACACCCAAACTTCCTGGTAGAGTGACAAAAAGATGAAGCTCTAAACAAGAACAGCAGCATCAGGAGGTATTAATAGAAAAGAGCAAGGATTGAGAGGGGTCCCGATCATGAAAAGTAAGAGGATGCAAAAGATGAAAAATAAGAGAATGCAGGAGATAAAAAATAAGAGAAAGCAAAAAGGCTGCACAGCGATTTTAGGGGGGAAAACACTTCCGTTTTGCTGAAAAAATCTGCCAGCTCCCCAGTGCATGCCTCAGTTTCCCTAATTGCTGTGTTGGGTTACCAGCCCAGACCTATTTTGCAAAGGTGTTGTCAGGTTTAATTTGCAAACCTTTGAAAAGCTCTGCCGAGTCCTGGAGATGAAAGGCCCTGCAGATGCCACCTGTGGGTGTGTGCTCTGAGTCACAGGCACAGCCAGGGACCCGAGTGCTGGGCCAGCACCCGGCAGGGGACACTTGTCCTGTGCAGGGACCAAAAATCCCAGGGGATGCTCCTACAAAAATGAACTCATGCTGGAAACAGCAGGAGCCACCCTCTGGGAGGGGCAAAGATAAGGAGATGTCCAGGCTGGGCTGTGTTTTGGCTCCTAAATTGCCTGGAAAATGTGCGTGTGTGCACAAATTGGCACCTGGAATGTGAGGTCCCCAACACAAAGAGGACATGGAAGTGTTGGAGCAGGTCCGGAGGAGGCCACGAGGTTGTTAAGGGGTCTGGAGACAGGCTGAGAGTGGGGAATGTTCAGGCTGGAGAGGAGAACCTTGTGTGGACACCTCACAGCGCCTGCCAGCGTCTGAAGGGAAGCTGGACAGGGATCAGGAAATGTCACGGCATGATGGGTTCAAACTGGAAGAGGGGAAATTTGGGTTGGATATTAGGAAGGAATTGTTCCCTGGGAGGGTGGGCAGGCCCTGGCACAGGGTGCCCAGAGCAGCTGGGGCTGCCCCTGGATCCCTGGCAGTGTCCAAGGCCAGGCTGGACACTGGGGCTTGGAGCATCCTGGCACAGTGGAAGCTGTCCCTGCCCATGGCACAGGTTTGGAACTGGAAGGGCTTTAAGGTCCTTTCCAACCCATCCTGTGATTCTGGGATTTCCTCTGGATTTGCATCAGTAAAACCAAAATCTAAAAATTCAACCCTTAACCTTTCATCTGCTTTACCTGCACCAAAATCTTATCAAAGCATCAGGAAAACAAACCAAGGCCACCTTCATCCAAGCCAGACCTCTTCCTAGGGATGTTTTTTTGTTCCTCAAGGATCAACCTTGGCTGGAAAAGCTCTGCTGAGTCTCTCGGTACACGTGAGAACAGGAGCCTCCACCCTGCAGGATTTTTAATTACTTGGAGACTTACAGAACTGTTGATGTTCTAAAGAACAGCTCAGCCCAGCAAGCCAGGGGGAAAGAAATGCATTTATGTCAGTCAAATTTTTCTTTTATGAAATCGGCTCTTAAAAAACGGCATTGCCCTTTCCTGCGCCGGGGAGTGAATTCTGACTCATGAAAGGCTGTAGGCCTATTAATAAAAAATTATTAATGAAAGAAATGCCCTTTCCCAACAACTATTATCCAAAAAATGCAGAATGCTGAGGCATTTTTCATAAAGAGAGAGTGGTAAAGACAGGCAGGCAGCGAGAGGGGCTGGATCTATGAGCCAGGGGCCCAGAAAACAAATTTCACTTTGCTTTTCTCTCCTTTTGCACAGACGAGACCTTTAGAAGCTGTGTCTGTAATTCACGCTCTCCTCTCCTATCACATCCAGAATTTATGCTGTCCCTGCTTTGCCTCTGTTTCCTCCACACCTCAAAAAAAGCTGGAAAATGCAGACCTGGATTTGTACTCAAATCCCTTCCAACAGGGGGTTCCTGGTGGATGTTTAAGGAGATTTTTTACGGGTAAAAATCACCTTCTCCAGCAGCGTCACCAGGGCGTTCTGAGAAAACTCAATTAAGCACAAATCTCTGGCATGGTTAATTTGCACCCTGGACATTCCTCTCAGAGAAATCTCACTGAAATTCCAAGTATAATCTGATGTGATGTGAGAAGAAGATCAATCTCATTCTTTAGAAGTCGCTGGAATCCACCAGTGCTTATAAAAAGCTTTTTTCTCCTGAAATCTTCTGTGATTCCAACAGGTGAACATTTCCCAGGAGTTCAGCTGCTGGAGACAGATCTATTTTTAAAACTTCTTCACTTCTTTTCTCTGGCAAGAGACGTTCTGACCATCTAAGCTGCAAAATGGTTCCTCTTCCAGGTGTGTTCCAGTTCCGAGGACATTTATGGGAAGCGCTACGTAGGATACACCTAAACCTTTATCACAGAGCACACAGTGGGGTTTTATTTTACCACTCATCTTTCGGAGATTCCGTGGCCTGTGAGAAAAGCAGGCCCAGCCAATTTTTCCTGTTCTGATCCATGGCTGGGTTATTTCCAGGTCTAGATGGACAGACCTTGCACAAACCCAAAATAAAATCAAAATAAAGGTAATAGGGCCATTTAAACCCAGTATTAACCATGCATTTCTCCTCCCTCCTGAATGCAGCAAGCCCTTGGGGGAGCCTGGTTGAAGAATGCTTTATTCTAGGCGTTCATTTTAATTACAACCCTAATTATTTTGGTGCATTGCTATGACCCAGTTAACAAACCCACCTTGGGCATCTCGTGGTCTCCCCAACCCTGCCCATCTCTGCAAGGAGGGGAACCTCAGCTGCTGGCCAAATTATTTTTGAAACAAGCGGTGGAACTGGTTGCTACATCTTAATGAAAATGACTTCTCTTTCTTTCTTTTTTTTTTTTTTCCAAGGAGCCATTTCTATGTATATAAACAGCCCTTCCTCCCCAACCTGGTTAGACAAGAATGTTCCTGGGTGTGGACTGCCTTGTATAATTAACTGCACAGCTGGAGCTTCTGATCCCTCCACGTCTGCTCCTTCCTTTCCTCCTTTCTTCCCCCCTGCATCCACCTCGGCGCGGTCTGGGTGCGCTGCTCCTCCTCGCAGGAGCTGCGGGTGCGTCACTCGGGCAGAAGGTTTCCTGCATTCCAGAGCCATTCCAGAGCCATTCCAGAGCCATTCCTTGCTGAGACAACGACCAGGTAGAGCCTGCCTGCCTTGGAGGGGGCTGAGAGACGGGAGCTGGAGCAGAGAGCGAGCAGAGAAGCCATTGACCCTGTTGAGACATGGAAACGGGGAGCGCAGCCAGGACAAACGGCACCGCCAGCAAGCCCGAGGACGTGAAGAGCCCAACTGCCCCCAAAAAAGAAGAGGAAGCCAAGAAGGCCACGAGCCCTGGCGGAGGCGAGAAAGAAGCTATAAAAGGCACGGGCGGTGCTGCATTGGAGACGGGGCAAATCAAGAGCTCCCTCTTCTCTGGGAGTGACTGGAAGAGGCCCATCATTCAGTTTGTGGAGTCATCCGACGAGAAGAGGTCAACCTACTTCAGCATGGACTCAGCAGACTCCAAGAAGATGCAGTTCGCCAGCGGCCAGATCGGAGACATGAGGAGACCGGCCCTGTCCTTCCCGGAGAAGGGCGACCTCAGGAAGTCCCTCTTCTCCTTGGATTCCAAAAAGAGCTTCCTGCCCGCTGACGGGGAAGGGAGGAAATCCTTGTTCTCTGCAGGGCAGATGGGGGACCTGAAGAAATCTTCCCTGCCTCTGGTGGAGACGGGCGACCTGAGAAGACCCTTCAACAAGGCCGACAGAGCCGCCGGCTCCCGGCCCCGCGTGAAGCTCGAGGATGTTCTCTGCGACTCCTGCATTGACAACAAGCAGAAGGCTGTGAAGTCCTGCCTGGTGTGCCAGGCTTCCTTCTGCGAGCTGCACCTCAAGCCCCACCTGGAGGGAGCGGCTTTCCGGGACCACCAGCTCCTGGACCCCATCAGGGACTTCGAAGCCAGAAAATGCCCTGTGCACGGGAAGACCATGGAGCTGTTCTGCCAGACAGACCAGATGTGCATCTGCTACCTCTGCATGTTCCAGGAGCACAAGAACCACAGCACGGTGACAGTGGAG